>NC_135364.1:31870666-32175333 GCF_051622035.1 Arctopsyche grandis | reverse complement strand
TTCGGTGATGGTAAGGTTAGGTTGGGTTTGGTATTGTGAGGCAAGCACGTTTTGTGGATATTTTTTTAATGTCCAATTCTTTGATTTCGGTGATGGTTAGGTTCAGATGGGTGAGGTTTGGTAGGATAAGCACTTTTTGTGGATATTTTGGCAATGTCGAACTTTCTGACTTCGGTGATGGTTAGGTTAGGTTGGGTTAGGTTATGTGAGGGAAGCACGTTTTGTGGATACTTTCGCAATGTCAAATTCTTTGATTTCGGTGATGGTTAGGTTCAGATGGGTGAGGTTTGGTAGGATAAAAACTTTTTGTGGAAATTTCGGCAATGTCGAATTCTCTGACTTCGGTGATGGTTAGGTTAGGTTGGGTTAGGTATTGTGAGGTGAGCACGATTTGTGGATATTTTCGCAATGTCCAATTCTTTGATTTCGGTGATGGTTAAGTTCAGATGGGTGAGGTTTGGTAGGATAAGAACTTTTTGTGGATATTTTGGCAATGTCGAATTTTCTGATTTCGGTGATGGTAAGGTTAGGTTGGGTTTGGTATTGTGAGGCAAGCACGTTTTGTGGATATTTTTTTAATATCCAATTCTTTGATTTCGGTGATGGTTAGGTTCAGATGGGTGAGGTTTGGTAGGATAAGCACTTTTTGTGGATATTGTGGCAATGTCGAATTTTCTGATTTCGGTGATGGTTAGGTTAGGTTGGGTTAGGTATTGTGAGGCAAGCACGTTTTGTGGATATTTTCGCAATGTCAAATTCTTTAATTTCGGTGATGGTTAGGTTCAGATGGCTGAGGTTTGGTAGGATAAGAACTTTTTGTGGAAATTTTGGCAATGTCGAATTCTCTGACTTCGGTGATAATAAGGTTAGGTTGGATAAAATATGGTGAGGTAAGCATGTCTTGTGGATATTTTGGCAAAGTCCAATTCTTCGATTTCGGTGATGGTAAGGTTCAGAAGGGTGAGGTTTGGTAGGATAAGAACTTTTTGTGGATATTTTGGCAATGTCGAATTCTCTGATTTCGGTGATGGTTAGGTTAGGTTGGGTTAGGTATTGTTAGGTAAGCACGTCTTGTGGATATTTTGGCAATGTCCAATTCTTTGATTTCGGTGATGGTTAGGTTCAGATGGGTGAGGTTTGGTAGGATAAGCACTTTTTGTGGATATTTTGGCAATGTCGAATTTTCTAACTTCGGTGATGGTTAGGTTAGGTTGGGTTAAGTATTATGAGATAAGCACGTTTTGTAGATATTTTCGCAATGTCAAATTCTTTAATTTCGGTGATGGTTAGGTTCAGATGGGTGAGGTTTGGTAGGATAAGAACTTTTTGTGGAAATTTTGGCAATGTCGAATTCTCTGACTTCGGTGATAGTAAGGTTAGGTTGGATAAAATATGGTGAGGTAAGCTTGTCTTGTGGATATTTTGGCAAAGTCCAATTCTTCGATTTCGGTGATGGTTAGGTTCAGAAGGGTGAGGTTTGGTAGGATAAGAACTTTTTGTGGATATTTTGGCAATGTCGAATTTTCTGATTTCGGTGATGGTTAGGTTAGGTTGGGTAAGGTATTGTTAGGTAAGCACGTCTTGTGGATATTTTGGCAATGTCCAATTCTTTGATTTCGGTGATGGTTAGGTTCAGATGGGTGAGGTTTGGTAGGATAAGCACTTTTTGTGGATATTTTGGCAATGTCGAATTTTCTGACTTCGGTGATGGTTAGGTTAGGTTGGGTTAGGTAATGTGAGGCAAGCTCGTTTTGTGGATATTTTTTTAATGTCAAATTCTTTAATTTCGGTGATGGTTAGGTTTAGATGGGTGAGGTTTGGTAGGATAAGAACTTTTTGTGGAAATTTTGGCAATGTCGAATTCTCTGACTTTGGTGATGGTAAGGTTAGGTTAGATAAAATATGGTGAGGTAAGCATGTCTTGTGGATATTTTAGCAAAGTCTAATTTTTCGATTTCGGTGATGGTTAGGTTCAGATGGGTGAGGTTTGGTAGGATAAGCACTTTTTGTGGATATTTTGGCAATGTCGAATTTTCTGATTTCGGTGATGGTAAGGTTAGGTTAGGTTAGGTATTGTGAAGTAAGCACTTTTTGTGGATATTTTCGCAATGTCAAATTCTTTAATTTCGGTGATGGTTAGGTTAAGATGGGTGAGGTTTGGTAGGATAAGAACTTTTTGTGGATATTTTGGCAATGTCGAATTCTCTGACTTCGGTGATGGTTAGGTTAGGTTGGGTTAGGTATTATGAGGGAAGCACGTTTTGTGGATATTTTCGCAATGTCAAATTCTTTGATTTCGGTGATGGTTAGGTTCAGATGGGTGAGGTTTGGTAGGATAAGAACTTTTTGTGGAAATTTTGGCAATGTCGAATTCTCTGACTTCGGTGATGGTAAGGTTAGGTTGGGTTAGGTATTGTGAGGTAAGCACGTTTTGTGGATATTTTCGCAATGTCAAATTCTTTAATTTCGGTGATGGTTAGGTTTAGATGGGTGAGGTTTGGTAGGATAAGAACTTTTTGTGGAAATTTTGGCAATGTCGAATTCTCTGACTTCGGTGATGGTAAGGTTAGGTTAGATAAAATATGGTGAGGTAAGCATGTCTTGTGGATATTTTGGCAAAGTCTAATTCTTCGATTTCGGTGATGGTTTGGTTCAGATGGGTGAGGTTTGGTAGGATAAGCACTTTTTGTGGATATTTTGGCAATGTCGAATTTTCTGATTTCGGTGATGGTAAGGTTAGGTTGGGTTAGGTATTGTGAGGCAAGCACGTTTTGTGGATATTTTTTTAATGTCCAATTCCTTGATTTCGGTGATGGTTAGGTTCAGATGGGTGAGGTTTGGTAGGATAAGCACTTTTTGTGGATATTTTGGCAATGTCGAACTTTCTGACTTCGGTGATGGTTAGGTTAGGTTGGGTTAGGTATTGTGAGGGAAGCACGTTTTGTGGATATTTTCGCAATGTCAAATTCTTTGATTTCGGTGATGGTTAGGTTCAGATGGGTGAGGTTTGGTAGGATAAAAACTTTTTGTGGAAATTTCGGCAATGTCGAATTCTCTGACTTCGGTGATGGTTAGGTTAGGTTGGGTTAGGTATTGTGAGGCAAGCACGTTTTGTGGATATTTTTTTAATGTCCAATTCTTTGATTTCGGTGATGGTTAGGTTCAGATGGGTGAGGTTTAGTAGGATAAGCACTTTTTGTGGATATTTTGGCAATGTCGAATTTTCTGACTTCGGTGATGGTTAGGTTAGGTTGGGTTAGGTATTGTGAGGAAAGCACGTTTTGTGGATATTTTCGCAATGTCAAATTCTTTAATTTCGGTGATGGTTAGGTTCAGATGGCTGAGGTTTGGTAGGATAAGAACTTTTTGTGGAAATTTTAGCAATGTCGAATTCTCTGACTTCGGTGATGGTAAGGTTAGGTTAGGTAAGGTATTGTGAAGTAAGCACGTTTTGTGGATATTTTATCAATGTCCAATTCTTTGATTTCGGTGATGGTTAGGTTCAGATGGGTGAGGTTTGGTAGGATAAGAACTTTTTTTGGAAATTTTGGCAATGTCGAATTCTCTGACTTCGGTGATAATAAGGTTAGGTTGGATAAATATGGTGAGGTAAGCATGTCTTGTGGATATTTTGGCAAAGTCCAATTCTTCGATTTCGGTGATGGTTAGGTTCAGAAGGGTGAGGTTTGGTAGGATAAGAACTTTTTGTGGATATTTTGGCAATGTCGAATTCTCTGATTTCGGTGATGGTTAGGTTAGGTTGGGTTAGGTATTGTTAGGTAAGCACGTCTTGTGGATATTTTGGCAATGTCCAATTCTTTGATTTCGGTGATGGTTAGGTTCAGATGGGTGAGGTTTGGTAGGATAAGCACTTTTTGTGGATATTTTGGCAATGTCGAATTTTCTAACTTCGGTGATGGTTAGGTTAGGTTGGGTTAAGTATTATGAGATAAGCACGTTTTGTAGATATTTTCGCAATGTCAAATTCTTTAATTTCGGTGATGGTTAGGTTCAGATGGGTGAGGTTTGGTAGGATAAGAACTTTTTGTGGAAATTTTGGCAATGTCGAATTCTCTGACTTCGGTGATAGTAAGGTTAGGTTGGATAAAATATGGTGAGGTAAGCTTGTCTTGTGGATATTTTGGCAAAGTCCAATTCTTCGATTTCGGTGATGGTTAGGTTCAGAAGGGTGAGGTTTGGTAGGATAAGAACTTTTTGTGGATATTTTGGCAATGTCGAATTCTCTGATTTCGGTGATGGTTAGGTTAGGTTGGGTTAGGTATTGTTAGGTAAGCACGTCTTGTGGATATTTTGGCAATGTCCAATTCTTTGATTTCAGTGATGGTTAGGTTCAGATGGGTGAGGTTTGGTAGGATAAGCACTTTTTGTGGATATTTTGGCAATGTCGAACTTTCTGACTTCGGTGATGGTTAGGTTAGGTTGGGTTAGGTATTGTGAGGGAAGCACGTTTTGTGGATATTTTCGCAATGTCAAATTCTTTGATTTCGGTGATGGTTAGGTTCAGATGGGTGAGGTTTGGTAGGATAAAAACTTTTTGTGGAAATTTCGGCAATGTCGAATTCTCTGACTTCGGTGATGGTTAGGTTAGGTTGGGTTAGGTATTGTGAGGTGAGCACGATTTGTGGATATTTTCGCAATGTCCAATTCTTTGATTTCGGTGATGGTTAAGTTCAGATGGGTGAGGTTTGGTAGGATAAGAACTTTTTGTGGATATTTTGGCAATGTCGAATTTTCTGATTTCGGTGATGGGTAGGTTAGGTTGGGTTAGGTATTGTGAGGAAAGCACGTTTTGTGGATATTTTCGCAATGTCCAATTCTTTGATTTCGGTGATGGTTAGGTTCAGAAGGGTGAGGTTTGGTAAGATAAGAACTTTTTGTGGATATTTTGGCAATGTCGAACTCTCTGACTTCGGTGATGGTAAGGTAAGGTTGGGTTAGGTATTGTGAGGTAAACACGTTTTGTGGATATTTAATCAATGTCCAATTCTTTGATTTCGGTGATGGTTAGGTTCAGATGGGTGAGGTTTGGTAGGATAAGCACTTTTTGTGGATATTGTGGCAATGTCGAATTTTCTGATTTCGGTGATGGTTAGGTTAGGTTGGGTTAGGTATTGTGAGGCAAGCACGTTTTGTGGATATTTTTTTAATGTCCAATTCTTTGATTTCGGTGATGGTTAGGTTCAGATGGGTGAGGTTTGGTAGGATAAGCACTTTTTGTGGATATTTTGGCAATGTCGAATTTTCTGACTTCGGTGATGGTTAGGTTAGGTTGGGTTAGGTATTGTGAGGGAAGCACGTTTTGTGGATATTTTCGCAATGTCAAATTCTTTAATTTCGGTGATGGTTAGGTTCAGATGGCTGAGGTTTGGTAGGATAAGAACTTTTTGTGGAAATTTTAGCAATGTCGAATTCTCTGACTTCGGTGATGGTAAGGTTAGGTTAGGTAAGGTATTGTGAAGTAAGCACGTTTTGTGGATATTTTATCAATGTCCAATTCTTTGATTTCGGTGATGGTTAGGTTCAGATGGGTGAGGTTTGGTAGGATAAGCACTTTTTGTGGATATTTTGGCAATGTCGAATTTTCTAACTTCATTGATGGTTAGGTTAGGTTGGGTTAGGTATTGTGAGGGAAGCACGTTTTGTGGATATTTTCGCAATGTCAAATTCTTTAATTTCGGTGATGGTTAGGTTCAGATGGCTGAGGTTTGGTAGGATAAGAACTTTTTGTGGAAATTTTAGCAATGTCGAATTCTCTGACTTCGGTGATGGTAAGGTTAGGTTAGGTAAGGTATTGTGAAGTAAGCACGTTTTGTGGATATTTTATCAATGTCCAATTCTTTGATTTCGGTGATGGTTAGGTTCAGATGGGTGAGGTTTGGTAGGATAAGAACTTTTTTTGGAAATTTTGGCAATGTCGAATTCTCTGATTTCGGTGATGGTTAGGTTAGGTTGGGTTAGGTATTGTTAGGTAAGCATGTCTTGTGGATATTTTGGCAAAGTCCAATTCTTCGATTTCGGTGATGGTTAGGTTCAGAAGGGTGAGGTTTGGTAGGATAAGAACTTTTTGTGGATATTTTGGCAATGTCGAATTCTCTGATTTCGGTGATGGTTAGGTTAGGTTGGGTTAGGTATTGTTAGGTAAGCACGTCTTGTGGATATTTTGGCAATGTCCAATTCTTTGATTTCGGTGATGGTTAGGTTCAGATGGGTGAGGTTTGGTAGGATAAGCACTTTTTGTGGATATTTTGGCAATGTCGAATTTTCTAACTTCGGTGATGGTTAGGTTAGGTTGGGTTAAGTATTATGAGATAAGCACGTTTTGTAGATATTTTCGCAATGTCAAATTCTTTAATTTCGGTGATGGTTAGGTTCAGATGGGTGAGGTTTGGTAGGATAAGAACTTTTTGTGGAAATTTTGGCAATGTCGAATTCTCTGACTTCGGTGATGGTTAGGTTAGGTTGGGTTAGGTATTGTGAGGCAAGCACGTTTTGTGGATATTTTTTTAATGTCCAATTCTTTGATTTCGGTGATGGTTAGGTTCAGATGGGTGAGGTTTAGTAGGATAAGCACTTTTTGTGGATATTTTGGCAATGTCGAATTTTCTGACTTCGGTGATGGTTAGGTTAGGTTGGGTTAGGTATTGTGAGGAAAGCACGTTTTGTGGATATTTTCGCAATGTCAAATTCTTTAATTTCGGTGATGGTTAGGTTCAGATGGCTGAGGTTTGGTAGGATAAGAACTTTTTGTGGAAATTTTAGCAATGTCGAATTCTCTGACTTCGGTGATGGTAAGGTTAGGTTAGGTAAGGTATTGTGAAGTAAGCACGTTTTGTGGATATTTTATCAATGTCCAATTCTTTGATTTCGGTGATGGTTAGGTTCAGATGGGTGAGGTTTGGTAGGATAAGAACTTTTTTTGGAAATTTTGGCAATGTCGAATTCTCTGACTTCGGTGATAATAAGGTTAGGTTGGATAAATATGGTGAGGTAAGCATGTCTTGTGGATATTTTGGCAAAGTCCAATTCTTCGATTTCGGTGATGGTTAGGTTCAGAAGGGTGAGGTTTGGTAGGATAAGAACTTTTTGTGGATATTTTGGCAATGTCGAATTCTCTGATTTCGGTGATGGTTAGGTTAGGTTGGGTAAGGTATTGTTAGGTAAGCACGTCTTGTGGATATTTTGGCAATGTCCAATTCTTTGATTTCGGTGATGGTTAGGTTCAGATGGGTGAGGTTTGGTAGGATAAGCACTTTTTGTGGATATTTTGGCAATGTCGAATTTTCTGACTTCGGTGATGGTTAGGTTAGGTTGGGTTAGGTAATGTGAGGCAAGCACGTTTTGTGGATATTTTTTTAATGTCAAATTCTTTAATTTCGGTGATGGTTAGGTTTAGATGGGTGAGGTTTGGTAGGATAAGAACTTTTTGTGGAAATTTTGGCAATGTCGAATTCTCTGACTTCGGTGATGGTAAGGTTAGGTTAGATAAAATATGGTGAGGTAAGCATGTCTTGTGGATATTTTAGCAAAGTCTAATTCTTCGATTTCGGTGATGGTTAGGTTCAGATGGGTGAGGTTTGGTAGGATAAGCACTTTTTGTGGATATTTTGGCAATGTCGAATTTTCTGATTTCGGTGATGGTAAGGTTAGGTTAGGTTAGGTATTGTGAAGTAAGCACTTTTTGTGGATATTTTCGCAATGTCAAATTCTTTAATTTCGGTGATGGTTAGGTTAAGATGGGTGAGGTTTGGTAGGATAAGAACTTTTTGTGGATATTTTGGCAATGTCGAATTCTCTGACTTCGGTGATGGTTAGGTTAGGTTGGGTTAGGTATTATGAGGGAAGCACGTTTTGTGGATATTTTCGCAATGTCAAATTCTTTGATTTCGGTGATGGTTAGGTTCAGATGGGTGAGGTTTGGTAGGATAAGAACTTTTTGTGGAAATTTTGGCAATGTAAAATTCTCTGACTTCGGTGATGGTAAGGTTAGGTTGGGTTAGGTATTGTGAGGTAAGCACGTTTTGTGGATATTTTCGCAATGTCAAATTCTTTAATTTCGGTGATGGTTAGGTTTAGATGGGTGAGGTTTGGTAGGATAAGAACTTTTTGTGGAAATTTTGGCAATGTCGAATTCTCTGACTTCGGTGATGGTAAGGTTAGGTTAGATAAAATATGGTGAGGTAAGCATGTCTTGTGGATATTTTGGCAAAGTCTAATTCTTCGATTTCGGTGATGGTTTGGTTCAGATGGGTGAGGTTTGGTAGGATAAGCACTTTTTGTGGATATTTTGGCAATGTCGAATTTTCTGATTTCGGTGATGGTAAGGTTAGGTTGGGTTAGGTATTGTGAGGCAAGCACGTTTTGTGGATATTTTTTTAATGTCCAATTCCTTGATTTCGGTGATGGTTAGGTTCAGATGGGTGAGGTTTGGTAGGATAAGCACTTTTTGTGGATATTTTGGCAATGTCGAACTTTCTGACTTCGGTGATGGTTAGGTTAGGTTGGGTTAGGTATTGTGAGGGAAGCACGTTTTGTGGATATTTTCGCAATGTCAAATTCTTTGATTTCGGTGATGGTTAGGTTCAGATGGGTGAGGTTTGGTAGGATAAAAACTTTTTGTGGAAATTTCGGCAATGTCGAATTCTCTGACTTCGGTGATGGTTAGGTTAGGTTGGGTTAGGTATTGTGAGGCAAGCACGTTTTGTGGATATTTTTTTAATGTCCAATTCTTTGATTTCGGTGATGGTTAGGTTCAGATGGGTGAGGTTTAGTAGGATAAGCACTTTTTGTGGATATTTTGGCAATGTCGAATTTTCTGACTTCGGTGATGGTTAGGTTAGGTTGGGTTAGGTATTGTGAGGAAAGCACGTTTTGTGGATATTTTCGCAATGTCAAATTCTTTAATTTCGGTGATGGTTAGGTTCAGATGGCTGAGGTTTGGTAGGATAAGAACTTTTTGTGGAAATTTTAGCAATGTCGAATTCTCTGACTTCGGTGATGGTAAGGTTAGGTTAGGTAAGGTATTGTGAAGTAAGCACGTTTTGTGGATATTTTATCAATGTCCAATTCTTTGATTTCGGTGATGGTTAGGTTCAGATGGGTGAGGTTTGGTAGGATAAGCACTTTTTGTGGATATTTTGGCAATGTCGAATTTTCTAACTTCATTGATGGTTAGGTTAGGTTGGGTTAGGTATTGTGAGGGAAGCACGTTTTGTGGATATTTTCGCAATGTCAAATTCTTTAATTTCGGTGATGGTTAGGTTCAGATGGCTGAGGTTTGGTAGGATAAGAACTTTTTGTGGAAATTTTAGCAATGTCGAATTCTCTGACTTCGGTGATGGTAAGGTTAGGTTAGGTAAGGTATTGTGAAGTAAGCACGTTTTGTGGATATTTTATCAATGTCCAATTCTTTGATTTCGCTGATGGTTAGGTTCAGATGGGTGAGGTTTGGTAGGATAAGAACTTTTTTTGGAAATTTTGGCAATGTCGAATTCTCTGACTTCGGTGATAATAAGGTTAGGTTGGATAAATATGGTGAGGTAAGCATGTCTTGTGGATATTTTGGCAAAGTCCAATTCTTCGATTTCGGTGATGGTTAGGTTCAGAAGGGTGAGGTTTGGTAGGATAAGAACTTTTTGTGGATATTTTGGCAATGTCGAATTCTCTGATTTCGGTGATGGTTAGGTTAGGTTGGGTTAGGTATTGTTAGGTAAGCACGTCTTGTGGATATTTTGGCAATGTCCAATTCTTTGATTTCGGTGATGGTTAGGTTCAGATGGGTGAGGTTTGGTAGGATAAGCACTTTTTGTGGATATTTTGGCAATGTCGAATTTTCTAACTTCGGTGATGGTTAGGTTAGGTTGGGTTAAGTATTATGAGATAAGCACGTTTTGTAGATATTTTCGCAATGTCAAATTCTTTAATTTCGGTGATGGTTAGGTTCAGATGGGTGAGGTTTGGTAGGATAAGAACTTTTTGTGGATATTTTGGCAATGTCGAATTCTCTGACTTCGGTGATAGTAAGGTTAGGTTGGATAAAATATGGTGAGGTAAGCTTGTCTTGTGGATATTTTGGCAAAGTCCAATTCTTCGATTTCGGTGATGGTTAGGTTCAGAAGGGTGAGGTTTGGTAGGATAAGAACTTTTTGTGGATATTTTGGCAATGTCGAATTCTCTGACTTCGGTGATGGTAAGGTTAGGTTAGGTTAGGTATTGTGAAGTAAGCACGTTTTGTGGATATTTACTCAATGTCCAATTCTTTGATTTCGGTGATGGTTAGGTTCAGATGGGTGAGGTTTGGTAGGATAAGCACTTTTTGTGGATATTTTGGCAATGTCGAATTTTTTAACTTCGGTGATGGTTAGGTTAGGTTGGGTTAGGTATTGTGAAGTAAGCACTTTTTGTGGATATTTTCGTTATGTCAAATTCTTTAATTTCGGTGATGGTTAGGTTTAGATGGGTGAGGTTTGGTAGGATAAGAACTTTTTGTGGAAATTTTGGCAATGTCGAATTCTCTGACTTCGGTGATGGTAAGGTTAGGTTACATAAAATATGGTGAGGTAAGCATGTCTTGTGGATATTTTGGCAAAGTCTAATTCTTCGATTTCGGTGATGGTTAGGTTCAGATGGGTGAGGTTTGGTAGGATAAGCACTTTTTGTGGATATTTTGGCAATGTCGAATTTTCTGATTTCGGTGATGGTAAGGTTAGGTTGGGTTTGGTATTGTGAGGCAAGCACGTTTTGTGGATATTTTTTTAATGTCCAATTCTTTGATTTCGGTGATGGTTAGGTTCAGATGGGTGAGGTTTGGTAGGATAAGCACTTTTTGTGGATATTTTGGCAATGTCGAACTTTCTGACTTCGGTGATGGTTAGGTTAGGTTGGGTTAGGTTATGTGAGGGAAGCACGTTTTGTGGATACTTTCGCAATGTCAAATTCTTTGATTTCGGTGATGGTTAGGTTCAGATGGGTGAGGTTTGGTAGGATAAAAACTTTTTGTGGAAATTTCGGCAATGTCGAATTCTCTGACTTCGGTGATGGTTAGGTTAGGTTGGGTTAGGTATTGTGAGGTGAGCACGATTTGTGGATATTTTCGCAATGTCCAATTCTTTGATTTCGGTGATGGTTAAGTTCAGATGGGTGAGGTTTGGTAGGATAAGAACTTTTTGTGGATATTTTGGCAATGTCGAATTTTCTGATTTCGGTGATGGTAAGGTTAGGTTGGGTTTGGTATTGTGAGGCAAGCACGTTTTGTGGATATTTTTTTAATATCCAATTCTTTGATTTCGGTGATGGTTAGGTTCAGATGGGTGAGGTTTGGTAGGATAAGCACTTTTTGTGGATATTGTGGCAATGTCGAATTTTCTGATTTCGGTGATGGTTAGGTTAGGTTGGGTTAGGTATTGTGAGGCAAGCACGTTTTGTGGATATTTTCGCAATGTCAAATTCTTTAATTTCGGTGATGGTTAGGTTCAGATGGCTGAGGTTTGGTAGGATAAGAACTTTTTGTGGAAATTTTGGCAATGTCGAATTCTCTGACTTCGGTGATAATAAGGTTAGGTTGGATAAAATATGGTGAGGTAAGCATGTCTTGTGGATATTTTGGCAAAGTCCAATTCTTCGATTTCGGTGATGGTAAGGTTCAGAAGGGTGAGGTTTGGTAGGATAAGAACTTTTTGTGGATATTTTTGCAATGTCGAATTCTCTGATTTCGGTGATGGTTAGGTTAGGTTGGGTTAGGTATTGTTAGGTAAGCACGTCTTGTGGATATTTTGGCAATGTCCAATTCTTTGATTTCGGTGATGGTTAGGTTCAGATGGGTGAGGTTTGGTAGGATAAGCACTTTTTGTGGATATTTTGGCAATGTCGAATTTTCTAACTTCGGTGATGGTTAGGTTAGGTTGGGTTAAGTATTATGAGATAAGCACGTTTTGTAGATATTTTCGCAATGTCAAATTCTTTAATTTCGGTGATGGTTAGGTTCAGATGGGTGAGGTTTGGTAGGATAAGAACTTTTTGTGGAAATTTTGGCAATGTCGAATTCTCTGACTTCGGTGATAGTAAGGTTAGGTTGGATAAAATATGGTGAGGTAAGCTTGTCTTGTGGATATTTTGGCAAAGTCCAATTCTTCGATTTCGGTGATGGTTAGGTTCAGAAGGGTGAGGTTTGGTAGGATAAGAACTTTTTGTGGATATTTTGGCAATGTCGAATTTTCTGATTTCGGTGATGGTTAGGTTAGGTTGGGTAAGGTATTGTTAGGTAAGCACGTCTTGTGGATATTTTGGCAATGTCCAATTCTTTGATTTCGGTGATGGTTAGGTTCAGATGGGTGAGGTTTGGTAGGATAAGCACTTTTTGTGGATATTTTGGCAATGTCGAATTTTCTGACTTCGGTGATGGTTAGGTTAGGTTGGGTTAGGTAATGTGAGGCAAGCACGTTTTGTGGATATTTTTTTAATGTCAAATTCTTTAATTTCGGTGATGGTTAGGTTTAGATGGGTGAGGTTTGGTAGGATAAGAACTTTTTGTGGAAATTTTGGCAATGTCGAATTCTCTGACTTTGGTGATGGTAAGGTTAGGTTAGATAAAATATGGTGAGGTAAGCATGTCTTGTGGATATTTTAGCAAAGTCTAATTTTTCGATTTCGGTGATGGTTAGGTTCAGATGGGTGAGGTTTGGTAGGATAAGCACTTTTTGTGGATATTTTGGCAATGTCGAATTTTCTGATTTCGGTGATGGTAAGGTTAGGTTAGGTTAGGTATTGTGAAGTAAGCACTTTTTGTGGATATTTTCGCAATGTCAAATTCTTTAATTTCGGTGATGGTTAGGTTAAGATGGGTGAGGTTTGGTAGGATAAGAACTTTTTGTGGATATTTTGGCAATGTCGAATTCTCTGACTTCGGTGATGGTTAGGTTAGGTTGGGTTAGGTATTATGAGGGAAGCACGTTTTGTGGATATTTTCGCAATGTCAAATTCTTTGATTTCGGTGATGGTTAGGTTCAGATGGGTGAGGTTTGGTAGGATAAGAACTTTTTGTGGAAATTTTGGCAATGTCGAATTCTCTGACTTCGGTGATGGTAAGGTTAGGTTGGGTTAGGTATTGTGAGGTAAGCACGTTTTGTGGATATTTTCGCAATGTCAAATTCTTTAATTTCGGTGATGGTTAGGTTTAGATGGGTGAGGTTTGGTAGGATAAGAACTTTTTGTGGAAATTTTGGCAATGTCGAATTCTCTGACTTCGGTGATGGTAAGGTTAGGTTAGATAAAATATGGTGAGGTAAGCATGTCTTGTGGATATTTTGGCAAAGTCTAATTCTTCGATTTCGGTGATGGTTTGGTTCAGATGGGTGAGGTTTGGTAGGATAAGCACTTTTTGTGGATATTTTGGCAATGTCGAATTTTCTGATTTCGGTGATGGTAAGGTTAGGTTGGGTTAGGTATTGTGAGGCAAGCACGTTTTGTGGATATTTTTTTAATGTCCAATTCCTTGATTTCGGTGATGGTTAGGTTCAGATGGGTGAGGTTTGGTAGGATAAGCACTTTTTGTGGATATTTTGGCAATGTCGAACTTTCTGACTTCGGTGATGGTTAGGTTAGGTTGGGTTAGGTATTGTGAGGGAAGCACGTTTTGTGGATATTTTCGCAATGTCAAATTCTTTGATTTCGGTGATGGTTAGGTTCAGATGGGTGAGGTTTGGTAGGATAAAAACTTTTTGTGGAAATTTCGGCAATGTCGAATTCTCTGACTTCGGTGATGGTTAGGTTAGGTTGGGTTAGGTATTGTGAGGCAAGCACGTTTTGTGGATATTTTTTTAATGTCCAATTCTTTGATTTCGGTGATGGTTAGGTTCAGATGGGTGAGGTTTAGTAGGATAAGCACTTTTTGTGGATATTTTGGCAATGTCGAATTTTCTGACTTCGGTGATGGTTAGGTTAGGTTGGGTTAGGTATTGTGAGGAAAGCACGTTTTGTGGATATTTTCGCAATGTCAAATTCTTTAATTTCGGTGATGGTTAGGTTCAGATGGCTGAGGTTTGGTAGGATAAGAACTTTTTGTGGAAATTTTAGCAATGTCGAATTCTCTGACTTCGGTGATGGTAAGGTTAGGTTAGGTAAGGTATTGTGAAGTAAGCACGTTTTGTGGATATTTTATCAATGTCCAATTCTTTGATTTCGGTGATGGTTAGGTTCAGATGGGTGAGGTTTGGTAGGATAAGAACTTTTTTTGGAAATTTTGGCAATGTCGAATTCTCTGACTTCGGTGATAATAAGGTTAGGTTGGATAAATATGGTGAGGTAAGCATGTCTTGTGGATATTTTGGCAAAGTCCAATTCTTCGATTTCGGTGATGGTTAGGTTCAGAAGGGTGAGGTTTGGTAGGATAAGAACTTTTTGTGGATATTTTGGCAATGTCGAATTCTCTGATTTCGGTGATGGTTAGGTTAGGTTGGGTTAGGTATTGTTAGGTAAGCACGTCTTGTGGATATTTTGGCAATGTCCAATTCTTTGATTTCGGTGATGGTTAGGTTCAGATGGGTGAGGTTTGGTAGGATAAGCACTTTTTGTGGATATTTTGGCAATGTCGAATTTTCTAACTTCGGTGATGGTTAGGTTAGGTTGGGTTAAGTATTATGAGATAAGCACGTTTTGTAGATATTTTCGCAATGTCAAATTCTTTAATTTCGGTGATGGTTAGGTTCAGATGGGTGAGGTTTGGTAGGATAAGAACTTTTTGTGGAAATTTTGGCAATGTCGAATTCTCTGACTTCGGTGATAGTAAGGTTAGGTTGGATAAAATATGGTGAGGTAAGCTTGTCTTGTGGATATTTTGGCAAAGTCCAATTCTTCGATTTCGGTGATGGTTAGGTTCAGAAGGGTGAGGTTTGGTAGGATAAGAACTTTTTGTGGATATTTTGGCAATGTCGAATTCTCTGATTTCGGTGATGGTTAGGTTAGGTTGGGTTAGGTATTGTTAGGTAAGCACGTCTTGTGGATATTTTGGCAATGTCCAATTCTTTGATTTCAGTGATGGTTAGGTTCAGATGGGTGAGGTTTGGTAGGATAAGCACTTTTTGTGGATATTTTGGCAATGTCGAACTTTCTGACTTCGGTGATGGTTAGGTTAGGTTGGGTTAGGTATTGTGAGGGAAGCACGTTTTGTGGATATTTTAGCAATGTCAAATTCTTTGATTTCGGTGATGGTTAGGTTCAGATGGGTGAGGTTTGGTAGGATAAAAACTTTTTGTGGAAATTTCGGCAATGTCGAATTCTCTGACTTCGGTGATGGTTAGGTTAGGTTGGGTTAGGTATTGTGAGGTGAGCACGATTTGTGGATATTTTCGCAATGTCCAATTCTTTGATTTCGGTGATGGTTAAGTTCAGATGGGTGAGGTTTGGTAGGATAAGAACTTTTTGTGGATATTTTGGCAATGTCGAATTTTCTGATTTCGGTGATGGGTAGGTTAGGTTGGGTTAGGTATTGTGAGGAAAGCACGTTTTGTGGATATTTTCGCAATGTCCAATTCTTTGATTTCGGTGATGGTTAGGTTCAGAAGGGTGAGGTTTGGTAAGATAAGAACTTTTTGTGGATATTTTGGCAATGTCGAACTCTCTGACTTCGGTGATGGTAAGGTAAGGTTGGGTTAGGTATTGTGAGGTAAACACGTTTTGTGGATATTTAATCAATGTCCAATTCTTTGATTTCGGTGATGGTTAGGTTCAGATGGGTGAGGTTTGGTAGGATAAGCACTTTTTGTGGATATTGTGGCAATGTCGAATTTTCTGATTTCGGTGATGGTTAGGTTAGGTTGGGTTAGGTATTGTGAGGCAAGCACGTTTTGTGGATATTTTTTTAATGTCCAATTCTTTGATTTCGGTGATGGTTAGGTTCAGATGGGTGAGGTTTGGTAGGATAAGCACTTTTTGTGGATATTTTGGCAATGTCGAATTTTCTGACTTCGGTGATGGTTAGGTTAGGTTGGGTTAGGTATTGTGAGGGAAGCACGTTTTGTGGATATTTTCGCAATGTCAAATTCTTTAATTTCGGTGATGGTTAGGTTCAGATGGCTGAGGTTTGGTAGGATAAGAACTTTTTGTGGAAATTTTAGCAATGTCGAATTCTCTGACTTCGGTGATGGTAAGGTTAGGTTAGGTAAGGTATTGTGAAGTAAGCACGTTTTGTGGATATTTTATCAATGTCCAATTCTTTGATTTCGGTGATGGTTAGGTTCAGATGGGTGAGGTTTGGTAGGATAAGCACTTTTTGTGGATATTTTGGCAATGTCGAATTTTCTAACTTCATTGATGGTTAGGTTAGGTTGGGTTAGGTATTGTGAGGGAAGCACGTTTTGTGGATATTTTCGCAATGTCAAATTCTTTAATTTCGGTGATGGTTAGGTTCAGATGGCTGAGGTTTGGTAGGATAAGAACTTTTTGTGGAAATTTTAGCAATGTCGAATTCTCTGACTTCGGTGATGGTAAGGTTAGGTTAGGTAAGGTATTGTGAAGTAAGCACGTTTTGTGGATATTTTATCAATGTCCAATTCTTTGATTTCGGTGATGGTTAGGTTCAGATGGGTGAGGTTTGGTAGGATAAGAACTTTTTTTGGAAATTTTGGCAATGTCGAATTCTCTGATTTCGGTGATGGTTAGGTTAGGTTGGGTTAGGTATTGTTAGGTAAGCATGTCTTGTGGATATTTTGGCAAAGTCCAATTCTTCGATTTCGGTGATGGTTAGGTTCAGAAGGGTGAGGTTTGGTAGGATAAGAACTTTTTGTGGATATTTTGGCAATGTCGAATTCTCTGATTTCGGTGATGGTTAGGTTAGGTTGGGTTAGGTATTGTTAGGTAAGCACGTCTTGTGGATATTTTGGCAATGTCCAATTCTTTGATTTCGGTGATGGTTAGGTTCAGATGGGTGAGGTTTGGTAGGATAAGCACTTTTTGTGGATATTTTGGCAATGTCGAATTTTCTAACTTCGGTGATGGTTAGGTTAGGTTGGGTTAAGTATTATGAGATAAGCACGTTTTGTAGATATTTTCGCAATGTCAAATTCTTTAATTTCGGTGATGGTTAGGTTCAGATGGGTGAGGTTTGGTAGGATAAGAACTTTTTGTGGAAATTTTGGCAATGTCGAATTCTCTGACTTCGGTGATAGTAAGGTTAGGTTGGATAAAATATGGTGAGGTAAGCTTGTCTTGTGGATATTTTGGCAAAGTCCAATTCTTCGATTTCGGTGATGGTTAGGTTCAGAAGGGTGAGGTTTGGTAGGATAAGAACTTTTTGTGGATATTTTGGCAATGTCGAATTCTCTGATTTCGGTGATGGTTAGGTTAGGTTGGGTTAGGTATTGTTAGGTAAGCACGTCTTGTGGATATTTTGGCAATGTCCAATTCTTTGATTTCAGTGATGGTTAGGTTCAGATGGGTGAGGTTTGGTAGGATAAGCACTTTTTGTGGATATTTTGGCAATGTCGAATTTTCTGACTTCGGTGATGGTTAGGTTAGGTTGGGTTAGGTAATGTGAGGGAAGCACGTTTTGTGGATAGTTTCGCAATGTCAATATCTTTGATTTCGGTGATGGTTAGGTTCAGATGGGTGAGGTTTGGTAGGATAAGAACTTTTTGTGGATATTTTGGCAATGTCGAATTCTCTGACTTCGGTGATGGTAAGGTTAGGTTGGGTTAGGTATTGTGAGGAAAGCACGTTTTGTGGATATTTTATCAATGTCCAATTCTTTGATTTCGGTGATGGTTAGGTTCAGATGGGTGAGGTTTGGTAGGATAAGCACTTTTTGTGGATATTTTGGCAATGTCGAATTTTCTGATTTCGGTGATGGTTAGGTTAGGTTGGGTTAGGTATTGTGAGGTAAACACGTTTTGTGGATATTATTTTAATGTCTAATTCTTTGATTTCGGTGATGGTTAGGTTCAGATGGGTGAAGTTTGGTAGGATAAGCACTTTTTGTGGATATTTTGGCAATGTCGAATTTTTTGACTTCGGTGATGGTAAGGTTAGGTTGGGTTAGGTATTGTGAGGGAAGCACGTTTTGTGGATATTTTCGCAATGTCAAATTCTTTGATTTCGGTGATGGTAAGGTTCAGATGGGTGAGGTTTGGTAGGATAAGAACTTTTTGTGGATATTTTGGCAATGTCGAATTTTCTGATTTCGGTGATGGGTAGGTTAGGTTGGGTTAGGTATTGTGAGGTAAGCACGTTTTGTGGATATTTTCGCAATGTCCAATTCTTTGATTTCGGTGATGGTTAGGTTCAGAAGGGTGAGGTTTGGTAGGATAAGAACTTTTTGTGGATATTTTGGCAATGTCGAATTCTCTGACTTCGGTGATGGTAAGGTTAGGTTGGGTTAGGTATTGTGAGGAAAGCACGTTTTGTGGATATTTTATCAATGTCTAATTCTTTGATTTCGGTGATGGTTAGGTTCAGAAGGGTGAGGTTTGGTAGGATAAGAACTTTTTGTGGATATTTTGGCAATGTCGAACTCTCTGACTTCGGTGATGGTAAGGTAAGGTTGGGTTAGGTATTGTGAGGTAAGCACGTTTTGTGGATATTTTATCAATGTCCAATTCTTTGATTTCGGTGATGGTTAGGTTCAGATGGGTGAGGTTTGGTAGGATAAGCACTTTTTGTGGATATTGTGGCAATGTCGAATTTTCTGATTTCGGTGATGGTTAGGTTAGGTTGGGTTAGGTATTGTGAGGCAAGCACGTTTTGTGGATATTTTTTTAATGTCCAATTCTTTGATTTCGGTGATGGTTAGGTTCAGATGGCTGAGGTTTGGTAGGATAAGAACTTTTTGTGGAAATTTTGGCAATGTCGAATTCTCTGACTTCGGTGATGGTAAGGTTAGGTTAGGTAAGGTATTGTGAAGTAAGCACGTTTTGTGGATATTTTATCAATGTCCAATTCTTTGATTTCGGTGATGGTTAGGTTCAGATGGGTGAGGTTTGGTAGGATAAGCACTTTTTGTGGATATTTTGGCAATGTCGAATTCTCTGATTTCGGTGATGGTAAGGTTAGGTTGGGTTAGGTATTGTTAGGTAAGCACGTCTTGTGGATATTTTGGCAATGTCCAATTATTTGATTTCGGTGATGGTTAGGTTCAGATGGGTGAGTTTTGGTAGGATAAGCACTTTTTGTGGATATTTTGGCAATGTCGAATTTTCTGACTTTGGTGATGGTAAGGTTAGGTTGAGTTAGGTATTGTGAGGAAGGCACGTTTTGTGGATATTTTTTTTTGTCCAATTCTTTGATTTCGGTGATGGTTAGGTTCAGAAGGGTGAGGTTTGGTAGGATAAGAACTTTTTGTGGATATTTTGGCAATGTCGAACTCTCTGACTTCGGTGATGGAAAGGTAAGGTTGGGTTAGGTATTGTGAGGTAAGCACGTTTTGTGGATATTTAATCAATGTCCAATTCTTTGATTTCGGTGATGGTTAGGTTCAGATGGGTGAGGTTTGGTAGGATAAGCACTTTTTGTGGATATTTTGGCAATGTCGAATTTTCTGATTTCGGTGATGGTTAGGTTAGGTTGAGTTAGGTATTGTGAGGCAAGCACGTTTTGTAGATATTTTTTTAATGTCCAATTCTTTGATTTCGGTGATGGTTAGGTTCAGATGGGTGAGGTTTGGTAGGATAAGCACTTTTTGTGGATATTTTGGCAATGTCGAATTTTCTGACTTCGGTGATGGTTAGGTTAGGTTGGGTTAGGTATTGTGAGGGAAGCACGTTTTGTGGATATTTTCGCAATGTCAAATTCTTTGATTTCGGTGATGGTTAGGTTCAGATGGGTGAGGTTTGGTAGGATAAAAACTTTTTGTGGAAATTTTGGCAATGTCGAATTCTCTGACTTCGGTGATGGTTAGGTTAGGTTGGGTTAGGTATTGTGAGGTGAGCACGATTTGTGGATATTTTCGCAATGTCCAATTCTTTGATTTCGGTGATGGTTAAGTTCAGATGGGTGAGGTTTGGTAAGATAAGAACTTTTTGTGGATATTTTGGCAATGTCGAATTTTCTGATTTCGGTGATGGGTAGGTTAGGTTGGGTTAGGTATTGTGAGGTAAGCACGTTTTGTGGATATTTTCGCAATGTCCAATTCTTTGATTTCGGTGATGGTTAGGTTCAGAAGGGTGAGGTTTGGTAGGATAAGAACTTTTTGTGGATATTTTGGCAATGTCGAACTCTCTGACTTCGGTGATGGTAAGGTAAGGTTGGGTTAGGTATTGTGAGGTAAGCACGTTTTGTGGATATTTTATCAATGTCCAATTCTTTGATTTCGGTGATGGTTAGGTTCAGATGGGTGAGGTTTGGTAGGATAAGCACTTTTTGTGGATATTGTGGCAATGTCGAATTTTCTGATTTCGGTGATGGTTAGGTTAGGTTGGGTTAGGTATTGTGAGGCAAGCACGTTTTGTGGATATTTTTTTAATGTCCAATTCTTTGATTTCGGTGATGGTTAGGTTCAGATGGCTGAGGTTTGGTAGGATAAGAACTTTTTGTGGAAATTTTGGCAATGTCGAATTCTCTGACTTCGGTGATGGTAAGGTTAGGTTAGGTAAGGTATTGTGAAGTAAGCACGTTTTGTGGATATTTTATCAATGTCCAATTCTTTGATTTCGGTGATGGTTAGGTTCAGATGGGTGAGGTTTGGTAGGATAAGCACTTTTTGTGGATATTTTGGCAATGTCGAATTTTCTAACTTCTTTGATGGTTAGGTTAGGTTGGGTTAGGTATTGTGAGGTAAGCACGTTTTGTAGATATTTTCGCAATGTCAAATTCTTTAATTTCGGTGATGGTTAGGTTCAGATGGGTGAGGTTTGGTAGGATAAGAACTTTTTGTGGAAATTTTGGCAATGTCGAATTCTCTGACTTCGGTGATAATAAGGTTAGGTTGGATAAAATATGGTGAGGTAAGCATGTCTTGTGGATATTTTGGCAAAGTCCAATTCTTCGATTTCGGTGATGGTTAGGTTCAGAAGGGTGAGGTTTGGTAGGATAAGAACTTTTTGTGGATATTTTGGCAATGTCGAATTCTCTGATTTCGGTGATGGTTAGGTTAGGTTGGGTTAGGTATTGTTAGGTAAGCACGTCTTGTGGATATTTTGGCAATGTCCAATTCTTTGATTTCGGTGATGGTTAGGTTCAGATGGGTGAGGTTTGGTAGGATAAGCACTTTTTGTGGATATTTTGGCAATGTCGAATTTTCTAACTTCGGTGATGGTAAGGTTAGATTGGGTTAAGTATTATGAGGTAAGCACGTTTTGTAGATATTTTCGCAATGTCAAATTCTTTAATTTCGGTGATGGTTAGGTTCAGATGGGTGAGGTTTGGTAGGATAAGAACTTTTTGTGGAAATTTTGGCAATGTCGAATTCTCTGACTTCGGTGATAGTAAGGTTAGGTTGGATAAAATATGGTGAGGTAAGCTTGTCTTGTGGATATTTTGGCAAAGTCCAATTCTTCGATTTCGGTGATGGTTAGGTTCAGAAGGGTGAGGTTTGGTAGGATAAGAACTTTTTGTGGATATTTTGGCAATGTCGAATTCTCTGATTTCGGTGATGGTTAGGTTAGGTTGGGTTAGGTATTGTTAGGTAAGCACGTCTTGTGGATATTTTGGCAATGTCTAATTCTTTGATTTCGGTGATGGTTAGGTTCAGATGGGTGAGGTTTGGTAGGATAAGCACTTTTTGTGGATATTTTGGCAATGTCGAATTTTTTAACTTCGGTGATGGTTAGGTTAGGTTGGGTTAGGTATTGTGAAGTAAGCACTTTTTGTGGATATTTTCGTTATGTCAAATTCTTTAATTTCGGTGATGGTTAGGTTTAGATGGGTGAGGTTTGGTAGGATAAGAACTTTTTGTGGAAATTTTGGCAATGTCGAATTCTCTGACTTCGGTGATGGTAAGGTTAGGTTAGATAAAATATGGTGAGGTAAGCATGTCTTGTGGATATTTTGGCAAAGTCTAATTCTTCGATTTCGGTGATGGTTAGGTTCAGATGGGTGAGGTTTGGTAGGATAAGCACTTTTTGTGGATATTTTGGCAATGTCGAATTTTCTGATTTCGGTGATGGTAAGGTTAGGTTGGGTTTGGTATTGTGAGGCAAGCACGTTTTGTGGATATTTTTTTAATGTCCAATTCTTTGATTTCGGTGATGGTTAGGTTCAGATGGGTGAGGTTTGGTAGGATAAGCACTTTTTGTGGATATTTTGGCAATGTCGAACTTTCTGACTTCGGTGATGGTTAGGTTAGGTTGGGTTAGGTTATGTGAGGGAAGCACGTTTTGTGGATACTTTCGCAATGTCAAATTCTTTGATTTCGGTGATGGTTAGGTACAGAAGGGTGAGGTTTGGTAGGATAAGAACTTTTTGTGGATATTTTGGCAATGTCGAATTCTCTGACTTCGGTGATGGTAAGGTTAGGTTAGGTTAGGTATTGTGAAGTAAGCATGTTTTGTGGATATTAACTCAATGTCCAATTCTTTGATTTCGGTGATGGTTAGGTTCAGATGGGTGAGGTTTGGTAGGATAAGCACTTTTTGTGGATATTTTGGCAATGTCGAATTTTTTAACTTCGGTGATGGTAAGGTTAGGTTGGGTTAGGTATTGTGAAGTAAGCACTTTTTGTGGATATTTTTGCAATGTCAAATTCTTTAATTTCGGTGATGGTTAGGTTTAGATGGGTGAGGTTTGGTAGGATAAGAACTTTTTGTGGATATTTTGGCAATGTCGAATTCTCTGACTTCGGTGATGGTTAGGTTAGGTTGGGTTAGGTATTATGAGGGAAGCACGTTTTGTGGATATTTTCGCAATGTCAAATTCTTTGATTTCGGTGATGGTTAGGTTCAGATGGGTGAGGTTTGGTAGGATAAGAACTTTTTGTGGAAATTTTGGCAATGTCGAATTCTCTGACTTCTGTGATGGTAAGGTTAGGTTGGGTTAGGTATTGTGAAGTAAGCACGTTTTGTGGATATTTACTCAATGTCCAATTCTTTGATTTCGGTGATGGTTAGGTTCAGATGGGTGAGGTTTGGTAGGATAAGCACTTTTTGTGGATATTTTGGCAATGTCGAATTTTTTAACTTCGGTGATGGTTAGGTTAGGTTGGGTTAGGTATTGTGAAGTAAGCACTTTTTGTGGATATTTTCGTTATGTCAAATTCTTTAATTTCGGTGATGGTTAGGTTTAGATGGGTGAGGTTTGGTAGGATAAGAACTTTTTGTGGAAATTTTGGCAATGTCGAATTCTCTGACTTCGGTGATGGTAAGGTTAGGTTAGATAAAATATGGTGAGGTAAGCATGTCTTGTGGATATTTTGGCAAAGTCTAATTCTTCGATTTCGGTGATGGTTAGGTTCAGATGGGTGAGGTTTGGTAGGATAAGCACTTTTTGTGGATATTTTGGCAATGTCGAATTTTCTGATTTCGGTGATGGTAAGGTTAGGTTGGGTTTGGTATTGTGAGGCAAGCACGTTTTGTGGATATTTTTTTAATGTCCAATTCTTTGATTTCGGTGATGGTTAGGTTCAGATGGGTGAGGTTTGGTAGGATAAGCACTTTTTGTGGATATTTTGGCAATGTCGAACTTTCTGACTTCGGTGATGGTTAGGTTAGGTTGGGTTAGGTTATGTGAGGGAAGCACGTTTTGTGGATACTTTCGCAATGTCAAATTCTTTGATTTCGGTGATGGTTAGGTTCAGATGGGTGAGGTTTGGTAGGATAAAAACTTTTTGTGGAAATTTCGGCAATGTCGAATTCTCTGACTTCGGTGATGGTTAGGTTAGGTTGGGTTAGGTATTGTGAGGTGAGCACGATTTGTGGATATTTTCGCAATGTCCAATTCTTTGATTTCGGTGTTGGTTAAGTTCAGATAAGTGAGGTTTGGTAGGATAAGAACTTTTTGTGGATATTTTGGCAATGTCGAATTTTCTGATTTCGGTGATGTTAAGGTTAGGTTGGGTTTGGTATTGTGAGGCAAGCACGTTTTGTGGATATTTTTTTAATATCCAATTCTTTGATTTCGGTGATAGTTAGGTTCAGATGGGTGAGGTTTGGTAGGATAAGCACTTTTTGTGGATATTGTGGCAATGTCGAATTTTCTGATTTCGGTGATGGTAAGGTTAGGTTGGGTTAGGTATTGTGAGGCAAGCACGTTTTGTGGATATTTTCGCAATGTCAAATTCTTTAATTTCGGTGATGGTTAGGTTCAGATGGCTGAGGTTTGGTAGGATAAGAACTTTTTGTGGAAATTTTGGCAATGTCGAATTCTCTGACTTCGGTGATAATAAGGTTAGGTTGGATAAAATATGGTGAGGTAAGCATGTCTTGTGGATATTTTGGCAAAGTCCAATTCTTCGATTTCGGTGATGGTAAGGTTCAGAAGGGTGAGGTTTGGTAGGATAAGAACTTTTTGTGGATATTTTGGCAATGTCGAATTCTCTGATTTCGGTGATGGTTAGGTTAGGTTGGGTTAGGTATTGTTAGGTAAGCACGTCTTGTGGATATTTTGGCAATGTCCAATTCTTTGATTTCGGTGATGGTTAGGTTCAGATGGGTGAGGTTTGGTAGGATAAGCACTTTTTGTGGATATTTTGGCAATGTCGAATTTTCTGACTTCGGTGATGGTTAGGTTAGGTTGGGTTAGGTAATGTGAGGCAAGCACGTTTTGTGGATATTTTTTTAATGTCAAATTCTTTAATTTCGGTGATGGTTAGGTTTAGATGGGTGAGGTTTGGTAGGATAAGAACTTTTTGTGGAAATTTTGGCAATGTCGAATTCTCTGACTTCGGTGATGGTAAGGTTAGGTAAGATAAAATATGGTGAGGTAAGCATGTCTTGTGGATATTTTAGCAAAGTCTAATTCTTCGATTTCGGTGATGGTTAGGTTCAGATGGGTGAGGTTTGGTAGGATAAGCACTTTTTGTGGATATTTTGGCAATGTCGAATTTTCTGATTTCGGTGATGGTAAGGTTAGGTTAGGTTAGGTATTGTGAAGTAAGCACTTTTTGTGGATATTTTCGCAATGTCAAATTCTTTAATTTCGGTGATGGTTAGGTTAAGATGGGTGAGGTTTGGTAGGATAAGAACTTTTTGTGGATATTTTGGCAATGTCGAATTCTCTGACTTCGGTGATGGTTATGTTAGGTTGGGTTAGGTATTGTGAGGAAGGCACGTTTTGTGGATATTTTCGCAATGTCAAATTCTTTGATTTCGGTGATGGTTAGGTTCAGTTGGGTGAGGTTTGGTAGGATAAGAACTTTTTGTGGATATTTTGGGAATGTCGAATTCTCTGACTTCGGTTATGGTTAGGTTAGGTTGGGTTAGGTATTGTGAAGTAAGCACGTTTTGTGGATATTTTTGCAATGTCCAATTCTTTGATTTCGGTAATGGTTAGGTTCAGATGAGTGTGGTTTGGTAGGATAAGAATTTTTTGTGGATATTTTGGCAATGTCGAATTCTCTGACTTACGTGATGGTAAGGTTAGGTTGGGTTAGGTATTGTGAGGGAAGCACGTTTTGTGGATATTTTATCAATGTCCAATTCTTTGATTTCAGTGATGGTTAGGTTCAGATGGGTGAGGTTTGGTAGGATAAGCACTTTTTGTGGATATTTTGGCAATGTCGAATTTTCTGACTTCGGTGATGGTTAGGTTAGGTTGGGTTAGGTATTGTGAGGTAAGCACGTTTTGTGGATATTTTGGCAATGTCCAATTCTTTGATTTCGGTGATGGTTAGGTTCAGATGAGTGTGGTTTGGTAGGATAAGATCTTTTTGTGGATATTTTGGCAATGTCGAATTCTCTGACTTCGGTGATGGTTAGGTTAGGTTGGGGTAGGTATTTTAAGGAAGCACGTATTTGGGATATTTTATCAATGTCCAATTCTTTGATTTCGGTGATGGTTAGGTTCAGATGGGTGAGGTTTGGTAGGATAAGAACTTTTTGTGGAAATTTTGGCAATGTCGAATTCTCTGACTTCGGTGATAATAAGGTTAGGTTGGATAAAATATGGTGAGGTAAGCATGTCTTGTGGATATTTTGGCAAAGTCCAATTCTTCGATTTCGGTGATGGTTAGGTTCAGAAGGGTGAGGTTTGGTAGGATAAGAACTTTTTGTGGATATTTTGGCAATGTCGAATTCTCTGATTTCGGTGATGGTTAGGTTAGGTTGGGTTAGGTATTGTTAGGTAAGCACGTCTTGTGGATATTTTGGCAATGTCCAATTCTTTGATTTCGGTGATGGTTAGGTTCAGATGGGTGAGGTTTGGTAGGATAAGCACTTTTTGTGGATATTTTGGCAATGTCGAATTTTCTGACTTCGGTGATGGTTAGGTTAGGTTGGGTTAGGTAATGTGAGGGAAGCACGTTTTGTGGATAGTTTCGCAATGTCAAATTCTTTGATTTCGGTGATGGTTAGGTTCAGATGGGTGAGGTTTGGTAGGATAAGAACTTTTCGTGGATATTTTGGCAATGTCGAATTTTCTAACTTCGGTGATGGTTAGGTTAGGTTGGGTTAGGTATTGTGAGGAAGGCACGTTTTGTGGATATTTTCGCAATGTCAAATTCTTTGATTTCGGTGATGGTTAGGTTCAGTTGGGTGAGGTTTGGTAGGATAAGAACTTTTTGTGGATATTTTGGGAATGTCGAATTCTCTGACTTCGGTTATGGTTAGGTTAGGTTGGGTTAGGTATTGTGAAGTAAGCACGTTTTGTGGATATTTTTGCAATGTCCAATTCTTTGATTTCGGTAATGGGTAGGTTCAGATGAGTGTGGTTTGGTAGGATAAGAATTTTTTGTGGATATTTTGGCAATGTCGAATTCTCTGACTTACGTGATGGTAAGGTTAGGTTGGGTTAGGTATTGTGAGGGAAGCACGTTTTGTGGATATTTTATCAATGTCCAATTCTTTGATTTCAGTGATGGTTAGGTTCAGATGGGTGAGGTTTGGTAGGATAAGCACTTTTTGTGGATATTTTGGCAATGTCGAATTTTCTGACTTCGGTGATGGTTAGGTTAGGTTGGGTTAGGTATTGTGAGGTAAGCACGTTTTGTGGATATTTTGGCAATGTCCAATTCTTTGATTTCGGTGATGGTTAGGTTCAGATGAGTGTGGTTTGGTAGGATAAGATCTTTTTGTGGATATTTTGGCAATGTCGAATTCTCTGACTTCGGTGATGGTTAGGTTAGGTTGGGGTAGGTATTTTAAGGAAGCACGTATTTGGGATATTTTATCAATGTCCAATTCTTTGATTTCGGTGATGGTTAGGTTCAGATGGGAGAGGTTTGGTAGGATTAGAACTTTTTGTGGAAATTTTGGCTATGTCGAATTCTCTGACTTCGGTGATGGTTAGGTTAGGTTGGGTTAAGTATTGTGAGGAAAGCACGTTTTGTGGATATTTTTGCAATGTCAAATTCTTTGATTTCGGTGATGGTTAGGTTCAGATGGGTGAGGCTTGGTAGGATAAGAACTTTTTGTGGATATTTTGGCAATGTCGAATTCTCTGACTTCGGTGATGGTTAGGTTAGGTTGGGTTAGGTATTGTGAGGTAAGCACGTTTTGTGGATATTATCGCAATGTCCAATTCTTTGATTTCGGTAATGGTTAGGTTCAGATGAGTGTGGTTTGGTAGGATAAGAACTTTTTGTGGATATTTTGGCAATGTCGAATTCTCTGACTTCAGTGATGGTTAGGTTAGGTTGGGTTAGGTATTGTGAGGTAAGCACGTACTGTGAATATTTTCGCAACATCCAATTCTTTGAGTTCGGTGATGGTTAGGTTCAGATGAGTGTGGTTTGGTAGGATAAGAATTTTTTGTGGATATTTTGGCAATGTCGAATTCTCTGACTTACGTGATGGTTAGGTTAGGTTGGGTTAGGTATTGTGAGGAAGGCACGTTTTGTGGATATTTTCGCAATGTCAAATTCTTTGATTTCGGTGATGGTTAGGTTCAGATGGGTGAGGTTTGGTAGGATAAGAACTTTTTGTGGATATTTTGGGAATGTCGAATTCTCTGACTTCGGTTATGGTTAGGTTTGGTTGGGTTAAGTATTGTGAGGTAAGCACGTTTTGTGGATATTTTATTAATGTCCAATTCTTTGATTTCGGTGATGGTTAGGTTCAGATGGGTGAGGTTTGGTAGGATAAGAACTTTTCGTGGATATTTTGGCAATGTCGAATTTTCTGACTTCGGTGATGGTTAGGTTAGGTTGGGTTAGGTATTGTGAGGTAAGCACGTTTTGTGGATATTTTGGCAATGTCCAATTCTTTGATTTCGGTGATGGTTAGGTTCAGATGAGTGTGGTTTGGTAGGATAAGAATTTTTTGTGGATATTTTGGCAATGTCGAATTCTCTGACTTCGGTGATGGTTAGGTTAGGTTGGGTTAGGTATTTTAAGGAAGCACGTATTTGGGATATTTTATCAATGTCCAATTCTTTGATTTCGGTGATGGTTAGGTTCAGATGGGTGAGGTTTGGTAGGATTAGAACTTTTTGTGGAAATTTTGGCTATGTCGAATTCTCTGACTTCGGTGATGGTTAGGTTAGGTTGGGTTAGGTATTGTGAGGTGAGCACGATTTGTGGATATTTTCGCAATGTCCAATTCTTTGATTTCGGTGATGGTTAAGTTCAGATGGGTGAGGTTTGGTAGGATAAGAACTTTTTGTGGATATTTTGGCAATGTCGAATTTTCTGATTTCGGTGATGGTAAGGTTAGGTTGGGTTTGGTATTGTGAGGCAAGCACGTTTTGTGGATATTTTTTTAATATCCAATTCTTTGATTTCGGTGATGGTTAGGTTCAGATGGGTGAGGTTTGGTAGGATAAGCACTTTTTGTGGATATTGTGGCAATGTCGAATTTTCTGATTTCGGTGATGGTTAGGTTAGGTTGGGTTAGGTATTGTGAGGCAAGCACGTTTTGTGGATATTTTCGCAATGTCAAATTCTTTAATTTCGGTGATGGTTAGGTTCAGATGGCTGAGGTTTGGTAGGATAAGAACTTTTTGTGGAAATTTTGGCAATGTCGAATTCTCTGACTTCGGTGATGGTTAGGTTAGGTTGGGTTAGGTATTGTGAGGGAAGCACGTTTTATGGATATTTTCGCAATGTCAAATTCTTTAATTTCGGTGATGGTTAGGTTCAGATGGCTGAGGTTTGGTAGGATAAGAACTTTTTGTGGAAATTTTGGCAATGTCGAATTCTCTGACTTCGGTGATGGTAAGGTTAGGTTAGGTAAGGTATTGTGAAGTAAGCACGTTTTGTGGATATTTTATCAATGTCCAATTCTTTAATTTCGGTGATGGTTAGGTTCAGATGGGTGAGGTTTGGTAGGATAAGCACTTTTTGTGGATATTTTGGCAATGTCGAATTTTCTAACTTCATTGATGGTTAGGTTAGGTTGGGTTAGGTATTGTGAGGTAAGCACGTTTTGTAGATATTTTCGCAATGTCAAATTCTTTAATTTCGGTGATGGTTAGGTTCAGATGGGTGAGGTTTGGTAGGAAAAGAACTTTTAGTGGAAATTTTGGCAATGTCGAATTCTCTGACTTCGGTGATGGTTAGGTTAGGTTGGGTTAGGTATTGTGAGGTAAGCACGTCTTGTGGATATTTTGGCAATGTCCAATTCTTTGATTTCGGTGATGGTTAGGTACAGAAGGGTGAGGTTTGGTAGGATAAGAACTTTTTGTGGATATTTTGGCAATGTCGAATTCTCTGACTTCGGTGATGGTAAGGTTAGGTTAGGTTAGGTATTGTGAAGTAAGCATGTTTTGTGGATATTAACTCAATGTCCAATTCTTTGATTTCGGTGATGGTTAGGTTCAGATGGGTGAGGTTTGGTAGGATAAGCACTTTTTGTGGATATTTTGGCAATGTCGAATTTTTTAACTTCGGTGATGGTAAGGTTAGGTTGGGTTAGGTATTGTGAAGTAAGCACTTTTTGTGGATATTTTTGCAATGTCAAATTCTTTAATTTCGGTGATGGTTAGGTTTAGATGGGTGAGGTTTGGTAGGATAAGAACTTTTTGTGGATATTTTGGCAATGTCGAATTCTCTGACTTCGGTGATGGTTAGGTTAGGTTGGGTTAGGTATTATGAGGGAAGCACGTTTTGTGGATATTTTCGCAATGTCAAATTCTTTGATTTCGGTGATGGTTAGGTTCAGATGGGTGAGGTTTGGTAGGATAAGAACTTTTTGTGGAAATTTTGGCAATGTCGAATTCTCTGACTTCTGTGATGGTAAGGTTAGGTTGGGTTAGGTATTGTGAGGTAAGCACGTCTTGTGGATATTTTGACAATGTCCAATTCTTTGATTTCGGTGATGGTTAGGTTCAGAAGGGTGAGGTTTGGTAGGATAAGAACTTTTTGTGGATATTTTGGCAATGTCGAATTCTCTGACTTCGGTGATGGTAAGGTTAGGTTAGGTTAGGTATTGTGAAGTAAGCACGTTTTGTGGATATTTACTAAATGTCCAATTCTTTGATTTCGGTGATGGTTAGGTTCAGATGGGTGAGGTTTGGTAGGATAAGCACTTTTTGTGGATATTTTGGCAATGTCGAATTTTTTAACTTCGGTGATGGTTAGGTTAGGTTGGGTTAGGTATTGTGAAGTAAGCACTTTTTGTGGATATTTTCGTTATGTCAAATTCTTTAATTTCGGTGATGGTTAGGTTAAGATGGGTGAGGTTTGGTAGGATAAGAACTTTTTGTGGAAATTTTGGCAATGTCGAATTCTCTGACTTCGGTGATGGTAAGGTTAGGTTAGATAAAATATGGTGAGGTAAGCATGTCTTGTGGATATTTTGGCAAAGTCTAATTCTTCGATTTCGGTGATGGTTAGGTTCAGATGGGTGAGGTTTGGTAGGATAAGCACTTTTTGTGGATATTTTGGCAATGTCGAATTTTCTGATTTCGGTGATGGTAAGGTTAGGTTGGGTTTGGTATTGTGAGGCAAGCACGTTTTGTGGATATTTTTTTAATGTCCAACTCTTTGATTTCGGTGATGGTTAGGTTCAGATGGGTGAGGTTTGGTAGGATAAGCACTTTTTGTGGATATTTTGGCAATGTCGAACTTTCTGACTTCGGTGATGGTTAGGTTAGGTTGGGTTAGGTTATGTGAGGGAAGCACGTTTTGTGGATACTTTCGCAATGTCAAATTCTTTGATTTCGGTGATGGTTAGGTTCAGATGGGTGAGGTTTGGTAGGATAAAAACTTTTTGTGGAAATTTCGGCAATGTCGAATTCTCTGACTTCGGTGATGGTTAGGTTAGGTTGGGTTAGGTATTGTGAGGTGAGCACGATTTGTGGATATTTTCGCAATGTCCAATTCTTTGATTTCGGTGATGGTTAAGTTCAGATGGGTGAGGTTTGGTAGGATAAGAACTTTTTGTGGATATTTTGGCAATGTCGAATTTTCTGATTTCGGTGATGGTAAGGTTAGGTTGGGTTTGGTATTGTGAGGCAAGCACGTTTTGTGGATATTTTTTTAATATCCAATTCTTTGATTTCGGTGATGGTTAGGTTCAGATGGGTGAGGTTTGGTAGGATAAGCACTTTTTGTGGATATTGTGGCAATGTCGAATTTTCTGATTTCGGTGATGGTTAGGTTAGGTTGGGTTAGGTATTGTGAGGCAAGCACGTTTTGTGGATATTTTCGCAATGTCAAATTCTTTAATTTCGGTGATGGTTAGGTTCAGATGGCTGAGGTTTGGTAGGATAAGAACTTTTTGTGGAAATTTTGGCAATGTCGAATTCTCTGACTTCGGTGATAATAAGGTTAGGTTGGATAAAATATGGTGAGGTAAGCATGTCTTGTGGATATTTTGGCAAAGTCCAATTCTTCGATTTCGGTGATGGTAAGGTTCAGAAGGGTGAGGTTTGGTAGGATAAGAACTTTTTGTGGATATTTTGGCAATGTCTAATTCTCTGATTTCGGTGATGGTTAGGTTAGGTTGGGTTAGGTATTGTTAGGTAAGCACGTCTTGTGGATATTTTGGCAATGTCCAATTCTTTGATTTCGGTGATGGTTAGGTTCAGATGGGTGAGGTTTGGTAGGATAAGCACTTTTTGTGGATATTTTGGCAATGTCGAATTTTCTAACTTCGGTGATGGTTAGGTTAGGTTGGGTTAAGTATTATGAGATAAGCACGTTTTGTAGATATTTTCGCAATGTCAAATTCTTTAATTTCGGTGATGGTTAGGTTCAGATGGGTGAGGTTTGGTAGGATAAGAACTTTTTGTGGAAATTTTGGCAATGTCGAATTCTCTGACTTCGGTGATAGTAAGGTTAGGTTGGATAAAATATGGTGAGGTAAGCTTGTCTTGTGGATATTTTGGCAAAGTCCAATTCTTCGATTTCGGTGATGGTTAGGTTCAGAAGGGTGAGGTTTGGTAGGATAAGCACTTTTTGTGGATATTGTGGCAATGTCGAATTTTCTGATTTCGGTGATGGTTAGGTTAGGTTGGGTTAGGTATTGTGAGGCAAGCACGTTTTGTGGATATTTTTTTAATGTCCAATTCTTTGATTTCGGTGATGGTTAGGTTCAGATGGGTGAGGTTTAGTAGGATAAGCACTTTTTGTGGATATTTTGGCAATGTCGAATTTTCTGACTTCGGTGATGGTTAGGTTAGGTTGGGTTAGGTATTGTGAGGGAAGCACGTTTTGTGGATATTTTCGCAATGTCAAATTCTTTAATTTCGGTGATGGTTAGGTTCAGATGGCTGAGGTTTGGTAGGATAAGAACTTTTTGTGGAAATTTTAGCAATGTCGAATTCTCTGACTTCGGTGATGGTAAGGTTAGGTTAGGTAAGGTATTGTGAAGTAAGCACGTTTTGTGGATATTTTATCAATGTCCAATTCTTTGATTTCGGTGATGGTTAGGTTCAGATGGGTGAGGTTTGGTAGGATAAGCACTTTTTGTGGATATTTTGGCAATGTCGAATTTTCTAACTTCATTGATGGTTAGGTTAGGTTGGGTTAGGTATTGTGAGGGAAGCACGTTTTGTGGATATTTTCGCAATGTCAAATTCTTTAATTTCGGTGATGGTTAGGTTCAGATGGCTGAGGTTTGGTAAGATAAGAACTTTTTGTGGAAATTTTAGCAATGTCGAATTCTCTGACTTCGGTGATGGTAAGGTTAGGTTAGGTAAGGTATTGTGAAGTAAGCACGTTTTGTGGATATTTTATCAATGTCCAATTCTTTGATTTCGGTGATGGTTAGGTTCAGATGGGTGAGGTTTGGTAGGATAAGCACTTTTTGTGGATATTTTGGCAATGTCGAATTTTCTAACTTCGGTGATGGTTAGGTTAGGTTGGGTTAAGTATTATGAGATAAGCACGTTTTGTAGATATTTTCGCAATGTCAAATTCTTTAATTTCGCTGATGGTTAGGTTCAGATGGGTGAGGTTTGGTAGGATAAGAACTTTTTGTGGAAATTTTGGCAATGTCGAATTCTCTGACTTCGGTGATAGTAAGGTTAGGTTGGATAAAATATGGTGAGGTAAGCTTGTCTTGTGGATATTTTGGCAAAGTCCAATTCTTCGATTTCGGTGATGGTTAGGTTCAGAAGGGTGAGGTTTGGTAGGATAAGAACTTTTTGTGGATATTTTGGCAATGTCGAATTCTCTGATTTCGGTGATGGTTAGGTTAGGTTGGGTAAGGTATTGTTAGGTAAGCACGTCTTGTGGATATTTTGGCAATGTCCAATTCTTTGATTTCGGTGATGGTTAGGTTCAGATGGGTGAGGTTTGGTAGGATAAGCACTTTTTGTGGATATTTTGGCAATGTCGAATTTTCTGACTTCGGTGATGGTTAGGTTAGGTTGGGTTAGGTAATGTGAGGCAAGCACGTTTTGTGGATATTTTTTTAATGTCAAATTCTTTAATTTCGGTGATGGTTAGGTTTAGATGGGTGAGGTTTGGTAGGATAAGAACTTTTTGTGGAAATTTTGGCAATGTCGAATTCTCTGACTTCGGTGATGGTAAGGTTAGTTTAGATAAAATATGGTGAGGTAAGCATGTCTTGTGGATATTTTAGCAAAGTCTAATTCTTCGATTTCGGTGATGGTTAGGTTCAGATGGGTGAGGTTTGGTAGGATAAGCACTTTTTGTGGATATTTTGGCAATGTCGAATTTTCTGATTTCGGTGATGGTAAGGTTAGGTTAGGTTAGGTATTGTGAAGTAAGCACTTTTTGTGGATATTTTCGCAATGTCAAATTCTTTAATTTCGGTGATGGTTAGGTTCAGATGGCTGAGGTTTGGTAGGATAAGAACTTTTTGTGGAAATTTTAGCAATGTCGAATTCTCTGACTTCGGTGATGGTAAGGTTAGGTTAGGTAAGGTATTGTGAAGTAAGCACGTTTTGTGGATATTTTATCAATGTCCAATTCTTTGATTTCGGTGATGGTTAGGTTCAGATGGGTGAGGTTTGGTAGGATAAGCACTTTTTGTGGATATTTTGGCAATGTCGAATTTTCTAACTTCGGTGATGGTTAGGTTAGGTTGGGTTAAGTATTATGAGATAAGCACGTTTTGTAGATATTTTCGCAATGTCAAATTCTTTAATTTCGCTGATGGTTAGGTTCAGATGGGTGAGGTTTGGTAGGATAAGAACTTTTTGTGGAAATTTTGGCAATGTCGAATTCTCTGACTTCGGTGATAGTAAGGTTAGGTTGGATAAAATATGGTGAGGTAAGCTTGTCTTGTGGATATTTTGGCAAAGTCCAATTCTTCGATTTCGGTGATGGTTAGGTTCAGAAGGGTGAGGTTTGGTAGGATAAGAACTTTTTGTGGATATTTTGGCAATGTCGAATTCTCTGATTTCGGTGATGGTTAGGTTAGGTTGGGTAAGGTATTGTTAGGTAAGCACGTCTTGTGGATATTTTGGCAATGTCCAATTCTTTGATTTCGGTGATGGTTAGGTTCAGATGGGTGAGGTTTGGTAGGATAAGCACTTTTTGTGGATATTTTGGCAATGTCGAATTTTCTGACTTCGGTGATGGTTAGGTTAGGTTGGGTTAGGTAATGTGAGGCAAGCACGTTTTGTGGATATTTTTTTAATGTCAAATTCTTTAATTTCGGTGATGGTTAGGTTTAGATGGGTGAGGTTTGGTAGGATAAGAACTTTTTGTGGAAATTTTGGCAATGTCGAATTCTCTGACTTCGGTGATGGTAAGGTTAGTTTAGATAAAATATGGTGAGGTAAGCATGTCTTGTGGATATTTTAGCAAAGTCTAATTCTTCGATTTCGGTGATGGTTAGGTTCAGATGGGTGAGGTTTGGTAGGATAAGCACTTTTTGTGGATATTTTGGCAATGTCGAATTTTCTGATTTCGGTGATGGTAAGGTTAGGTTAGGTTAGGTATTGTGAAGTAAGCACTTTTTGTGGATATTTTCGCAATGTCAAATTCTTTAATTTCGGTGATGGTTAGGTTAAGATGGGTGAGGTTTGGTAGGATAAGAACTTTTTGTGGATATTTTGGCAATGTCGAATTCTCTGACTTCGGTGATGGTTAGGTTAGGTTGGGTTAGGTATTATGAGGGAAGCACGTTTTGTGGATATTTTCGCAATGTCAAATTCTTTGATTTCGGTGATGGTTAGGTTCAGATGGGTGAGGTTTGGTAGGATAAGAACTTTTTGTGGAAATTTTGGCAATGTCGAATTCTCTGACTTCGGTGATGGTAAGGTTAGGTTGGGTTAGGTATTGTGAGGTAAGCACGTTTTGTGGATATTTTCGCAATGTCAAATTCTTTAATTTCGGTGATGGTTAGGTTTAGATGGGTGAGGTTTGGTAGGATAAGAACTTTTTGTGGAAATTTTGGCAATGTCGAATTCTCTGACATCGGTGATGGTAAGGTTAGGTTAGATAAAATATGGTGAGGTAAGCATGTCTTGTGGATATTTTGGCAAAGTCTAATTCTTCGATTTCGGTGATGGTTTGGTTCAGATGGGTGAGGTTTGGTAGGATAAGCACTTTTTGTGGATATTTTGGCAATGTCGAATTTTCTGATTTCGGTGATGGTAAGGTTAGGTTGGGTTAGGTATTGTGAGGCAAGCACGTTTTGTGGATATTTTTTTAATGTCCAATTCTTTGATTTCGGTGATGGTTAGGTTCAGATGGGTGAGGTTTGGTAGGATAAGCACTTTTTGTGGATATTTTGGCAATGTCGAACTTTCTGACTTCGGTGATGGTTAGGTTAGGTTGGGTTAGGTATTGTGAGGGAAGCACGTTTTGTGGATATTTTCGCAATGTCAAATTCTTTGATTTCGGTGATGGTTAGGTTCAGATGGGTGAGGTTTGGTAGGATAAAAACTTTTTGTGGAAATTTCGGCAATGTCGAATTCTCTGACTTCGGTGATGGTTAGGTTAGGTTGGGTTAGGTATTGTGAGGTGAGCACGATTTGTGGATATTTTCGCAATGTCCAATTCTTTGATTTCGGTGATGGTTAAGTTCAGATGGGTGAGGTTTGGTAGGATAAGAACTTTTTGTGGATATTTTGGCAATGTCGAATTTTTTGATTTCGGTGATGGGTAGGTTAGGTTGGGTTAGGTATTGTGAGGTAAGCACGTTTTGTGGATATTTTCGCAATGTCCAATTCTTTGATTTCGGTGATGGTTAGGTTCAGAAGGGTGAGGTTTGGTAAGATAAGAACTTTTTGTGGATATTTTGGCAATGTCGAACTCTCTGACTTCGGTGATGGTAAGGTAAGGTTGGGTTAGGTATTGTGAGGTAAACACGTTTTGTGGATATTTAATCAATGTCCAATTCTTTGATTTCGGTGATGGTTAGGTTCAGATGGGTGAGGTTTGGTAGGATAAGCACTTTTTGTGGATATTGTGGCAATGTCGAATTTTCTGATTTCGGTGATGGTTAGGTTAGGTTGGGTTAGGTATTGTGAGGCAAGCACGTTTTGTGGATATTTTTTTAATGTCCAATTCTTTGATTTCGGTGATGGTTAGGTTCAGATGGGTGAGGTTTAGTAGGATAAGCACTTTTTGTGGATATTTTGGCAATGTCGAATTTTCTGACTTCGGTGATGGTTAGGTTAGGTTGGGTTAGGTATTGTGAGGGAAGCACGTTTTGTGGATATTTTCGCAATGTCAAATTCTTTAATTTCGGTGATGGTTAGGTTCAGATGGCTGAGGTTTGGTAGGATAAGAACTTTTTGTGGAAATTTTAGCAATGTCGAATTCTCTGACTTCGGTAATGGTAAGGTTAGGTTAGGTAAGGTATTGTGAAGTAAGCACGTTTTGTGGATATTTTATCAATGTCCAATTCTTTGATTTCGGTGATGGTTAGGTTCAGATGGGTGAGGTTTGGTAGGATAAGCACTTTTTGTGGATATTTTGGCAATGTCGAATTTTCTAACTTCATTGATGGTTAGGTTAGGTTGGGTTAGGTATTGTGAGGGAAGCACGTTTTGTGGATATTTTCGCAATGTCAAATTCTTTAATTTCGGTGATGGTTAGGTTCAGATGGCTGAGGTTTGGTAGGATAAGAACTTTTTGTGGAAATTTTAGCAATGTCGAATTCTCTGACTTCGGTGATGGTAAGGTTAGGTTAGGTAAGGTATTGTGAAGTAAGCACGTTTTGTGGATATTTTATCAATGTCCAATTCTTTGATTTCGGTGATGGTAAGGTTCAGATGGGTGAGGTTTGGTAGGATAAGAACTTTTTTTGGAAATTTTGGCAATGTCGAATTCTCTGACTTCGGTGATAATAAGGTTAGGTTGGATAAAATATGGTGAAGTAAGCATGTCTTGTGGATATTTTGGCAAAGTCCAATTCTTCGATTTCGGTGATGGTTAGGTTCAGAAGGGTGAGGTTTGGTAGGATAAGAACTTTTTGTGGATATTTTGGCAATGTCGAATTCTCTGATTTCGGTGATGGTTAGGTTAGGTTGGGTTAGGTATTGTTAGGTAAGCACGTCTTGTGGATATTTTGGCAATGTCCAATTCTTTGATTTCGGTGATGGTTAGGTTCAGATGGGTGAGGTTTGGTAGGATAAGCACTTTTTGTGGATATTTTGGCAATGTCGAATTTTCTAACTTCGGTGATGGTTAGGTAAGGTTGGGTTAAGTATTATGAGATAAGCACGTTTTGTAGATATTTTCGCAATGTCAAATTCTTTAATTTCGGTAATGGTTAGGTTCAGATGGGTGAGGTTTGGTAGGATAAGAACTTTTTGTGGAAATTTTGGCAATGTCGAATTCTCTGACTTCGGTGATAGTAAGGTTAGGTTGGATAAAATATGGTGAGGTAAGCTTGTCTTGTGGATATTTTGGCAAAGTCCAATTCTTCGATTTCGGTGATGGTTAGGTTCAGAAGGGTGAGGTTTGGTAGGATAAGAACTTTTTGTGGATATTTTGGCAATGTCGAATTCTCTGATTTCGGTGATGGTTAGGTTAGGTTGGGTTAGGTATTGTTAGGTAAGCACGTCTTGTGGATATTTTGGCAATGTCCAATTCTTTGATTTTAGTGATGGTTAGGTTCAGATGGGTGAGGTTTGGTAGGATAAGCACTTTTTGTGGATATTTTGGCAATGTCGAACTTTCTGACTTCGGTGATGGTTAGGTTAGGTTGGGTTAGGAATTGTGAGGGAAGCACGTTTTGTGGATATTTTCGCAATGTCAAATTCTTTGATTTCGGTGATGGTTAGGTTCAGATGGGTGAGGTTTGGTAGGATAAAAACTTTTTGTGGAAATTTCGGCAATGTCGAATTCTCTGACTTCGGTGATGGTTAGGTTAGGTTGGGTTAGGTATTGTGAGGTGAGCACGATTTGTGGATATTTTCGCAATGTCCAATTCTTTGATTTCGGTGATGGTTAGGTTCAGATGGGTGAGGTTTGGTAGGATAAGAACTTTTTGTGGATATTTTGGCAATGTCGAATTTTCTGATTTCGGTGATGGGTAGGTTAGGTTGGGTTAGGTATTGTGAGGTAAGCACGTTTTGTGGATATTTTCGCAATGTCCAATTCTTTGATTTCGGTGATGGTTAGGTTCAGAAGGGTGAGGTTTGGTAAGATAAGAACTTTTTGTGGATATTTTGGCAATGTCGAACTCTCTGACTTCGGTGATGGTAAGGTAAGGTTGGGTTAGGTATTGTGACGTAAACACGTTTTGTGGATATTTAATCAATGTCCAATTCTTTGATTTCGGTGATGGTTAGGTTCAGATGGGTGAGGTTTGGTAGGATAAGCACTTTTTGTGGATATTGTGGCAATGTCGAATTTTCTGATTTCGGTGATGGTTAGGTTAGGTTGGGTTAGGTATTGTGAGGCAAGCACGTTTTGTGGATATTTTTTTAATGTCCAATTCTTTGATTTCGGTGATGGTTAGGTTCAGATGGGTGAGGTTTGGTAGGATAAGCACTTTTTGTGGATATTTTGGCAATGTCGAATTTTCTGACTTCGGAGATGGTTAGGTTAGGTTGGGTTAGGTATTGTGAGGGAAGCACGTCTTGTGGATATTTTCGCAATGTCAAATTCTTTAAATTCGGTGATGGTTAGGTTCAGATGGCTGAGGTTTGGTAGGATAAGAACTTTTTGTGGAAATTTTAGCAATGTCGAATTCTCTGACTTCGGTGATGGTAAGGTTAGGTTAGGTAAGGTATTGTGAAGTAAGCACGTTTTGTGGATATTTTATCAATGTCCAATTCTTTGATTTCGGTGATGGTTAGGTTCAGATGGGTGAGGTTTGGTAGGATAAGCACTTTTTGTGGATATTTTGGCAATGTCGAATTTTCTAACTTCATTGATGGTTAGGTTAGGTTGGGTTAGGTATTGTGAGGGAAGCACGTTTTGTGGATGATTTCGCAATGTCAAATTCTTTAATTTCGGTGATGGTTAGGTTCAGATGGCTGAGGTTTGGTAGGATAAGAACTTTTTGTGGAAATTTTAGCAATGTCGAATTCTCTGACTTCGGTGATGGTAAGGTTAGGTTAGGTAAGGTATTGTGAAGTAAGCACGTTTTGTGGATATTTTATCAATGTCCAATTCTTTGATTTCGGTGATGGTTAGGTTCAGATGGGTGAGGTTTGGTAGGATAAGAACTTTTTTTGGAAATTTTGGCAATGTCGAATTCTCTGACTTCGGTGATAATAAGGTTAGGTTGGATAAAATATGGTGAGGTAAGCATGTCTTGTGGATATTTTGGCAAAGTCTAATTCTTCGATTTCGGTGATGGTTAGGTTCAGAAGGGTGAGGTTTGGTAGGATAAGAACTTTTTGTGGATATTTTGGCAATGTCGAATTCTCTGATTTCGGTGATGGTTAGGTTAGGTTGGGTTAGGTATTGTTAGGTAAGCACGTCTTGTGGATATTTTGGCAATGTCCAATTCTTTGATTTCGGTGATGGTTAGGTTCAGATGGGTGAGGTTTGGTAGGATAAGCACTTTTTATGGATATTTTGGCAATGTCGAATTTTCTAACTTCGGTGATGGTTAGGTTAGGTTGGGTTAAGTATTATGAGATAAGCACGTTTTGTAGATATTTTCGCAATGTCAAATTCTTTAATTTCGGTGATGGTTAGGTTCAGATGGGTGAGGTTTGGTAGGATAAGAACTTTTTGTGGAAATTTTGGCAATGTCGAATTCTCTGACTTCGGTGATAGTAAGGTTAGGTTGGATAAAATATGGTGAGGTAAGCTTGTCTTGTGGATATTTTGGCAAAGTCAAATTCTTCGATTTCAGTGATGGTTAGGTTCAGAAGGGTGAGGTTTGGTAGGATAAGAACTTTTTGTGGATATTTTGGCAATGTCGAATTCTCTGATTTCGGTGATGGTTAGGTTAGGTTGGGTTAGGTATTGTTAGGTAAGCACGTCTTGTGGATATTTTCGCAATGTCCAATTCTTTGATTTCGGTGATGGTTAGGTTCAGAAGGGTGAGGTTTGGTAAGATAAGAACTTTTTGTGGATATTTTGGCAATGTCGAACTCTCTGACTTCGGTGATGGTAAGGTAAGGTTGGGTTAGGTATTGTGAGGTAAACACGTTTTGTGGATATTTAATCAATGTCCAATTCTTTGATTTCGGTGATGGTTAGGTTCAGATGGGTGAGGTTTGGTAGGATAAGCACTTTTTGTGGATATTGTGGCAATGTCGAATTTTCTGATTTCGGTGATGGTTAGGTTAGGTTGGGTTAGGTATTGTGAGGCAAGCACGTTTTGTGGATATTTTTTTAATGTCCAATTCTTTGATTTCGGTGATGGTTAGGTTCAGATGGGTGAGGTTTGGTAGGATAAGCACTTTTTGTGGATCTTTTGGCAATGTCGAATTTTCTGACTTCGGTGATGGTTAGGTTAGGTTGGGTTAGGTATTGTGAGGGAAGCACGTCTTGTGGATATTTTCGCAATGTCAAATTCTTTAATTTCAGTGATGGTTAGGTTCAGATGGCTGAGGTTTGGTAGGATAAGAACTTTTTGTGGAAATTTTAGCAATGTCGAATTCTCTGACTTCGGTGATGGTAAGGTTAGGTTAGGTAAGGTATTGTGAAGTAAGCACGTTTTGTGGATATTTTATCAATGTCCAATTCTTTGATTTCGGTGATGGTTAGGTTCAGATGGGTGAGGTTTGGTAGGATAAGCACTTTTTGTGGATATTTTGGCAATGTCGAATTTTCTAACTTCATTGATGGTTAGGTTAGGTTGGGTTAGGTATTGTGAGGGAAGCACGTTTTGTGGATATTTTCGCAATGTCAAATTCTTTAATTTCGGTGATGGTTAGGTTCAGATGGCTGAGGTTTGGTAGGATAAGAACTTTTTGTGGAAATTTTAGCAATGTCGAATTCTCTGACTTCGGTGATGGTAAGGTTAGGTTAGGTAAGGTATTGTGAAGTAAGCACGTTTTGTGGATATTTTATCAATGTCCAATTCTTTGATTTCGGTGATGGTTAGGTTCAGATGGGTGAGGTTTGGTAGGATAAGAACTTTTTTTGGAAATTTTGGCAATGTCGAATTCTCTGACTTCGGTGATAATAAGGTTAGGTTGGATAAAATATGGTGAGGTAAGCATGTCTTGTGGATATTTTGGCAAAGTCCAATTCTTCGATTTCGGTGATGGTTAGGTTCAGAAGGGTGAGGTTTGGTAGGATAAGAACTTTTTGTGGATATTTTGGCAATGTCGAATTCTCTGATTTCGGTGATGGTTAGGTTAGGTTGGGTTAGGTATTGTTAGGTAAGCACGTCTTGTGGATATTTTGGCAATGTCCAATTCTTTGATTTCGGTGATGGTTAGGTTCAGATGGGTGAGGTTTGGTAGGATAAGCACTTTTTGTGGATATTTTGGCAATGTCGAATTTTCTGACTTCGGTGATGGTTAGGTTAGGTTGGGTTAGGTAATGTGAGGGAAGCACGTTTTGTGGATAGTTTCGCAATGTCAAATTCTTTGATTTCGGTGATGGTTAGGTTCAGATGGGTGAGGTTTGGTAGGATAAGAACTTTTTGTGGAAATTTTGGCAATGTCGAATTCTCTGACTTCGGTGATGGTTAGGTTAGGTTGGGTTAGGTATTGTGAGGTGAGCACGATTTGTGGATTTTTTTGCAATGTCCAATTCTTTGATTTCGGTGATGGTTAGGTTCAGAAGGGTGAGGTTTGGTAGGATAAGAACTTTTTGTGGATATTTTGGCAATGTCGAATTCTCTGACTTCGGTGATGGTAAGGTTAGGTTGGGTAAGGTATTGTGAGGAAAGCACGTTTTGTGGATATTTTATCAATGTCCAATTCTTTGATTTCGGTGATGGTTAGGTTCAGATGGGTGAGGTTTGGTAGGATAAGCACTTTTTGTGGATATTTTGGCAATGTCGAATTTTCTGATTTCGGTGATGGTTAGGTTAGGTTGGGTTAGGTATTGTGAGGTAAACACGTTTTGTGGATATTATTTTAATGTCTAATTCTTTGATTTCGGTGATGGTTAGGTTCAGATGGGTGAAGTTTGGTAGGATAAGCACTTTTTGTGGATATTTTGGCAATGTCGAATTTTTTGACTTCGGTGATGGTTAGGTTAGGTTGGGTTAGGTATTGTGAGGGAAGCACGTTTTGTGGATATTTTCGCAATGTCAAATTCTTTGATTTCGGTGATGGTTAGGTTCAGATGGGTGAGGTTTGGTAGGATAAGAACTTTTTGTGGATATTTTGGCAATGTCGAATTTTCTGATTTCGGTGATGGGTAGGTTAGGTTGGGTTAGGTATTGTGAGGTAAGCACGTTTTGTGGATATATTCGCAATGTCCAATTCTTTGATTTCGGTGATGGTTAGGTTCAGAAGGGTGAGGTTTGGTAGGATAAGAACTTTTTGTGGATATTTTGGCAATGTCGAATTCTCTGACTTCGGTGATGGTAAGGTTAGGTTGGGTTAGGTATTGTGAGGAAAGCACGTTTTGTGGATATTTTATCAATGTCCAATTCTTTGATTTCGGTGATGGTTAGGTTCAGAAGGGTGAGGTTTGGTAGGATAAGAACTTTTTGTGGATATTTTGGCAATGTCGAACTCTCTGACTTCGGTGATGGTAAGGTAAGGTTGGGTTAGGTATTGTGAGGTAAGCACGTTTTGTGGATATTTTATCAATGTCCAATTCTTTGATTTCGGTGATGGTTAGGTTCAGATGGGTGAGGTTTGGTAGGATAAGCAATTTTTGTGGATATTGTGGCAATGTCGAATTTTCTGATTTCGGTGATGGTTAGGTTAGGTTGGGTTAGGTATTGTGAGGCAAGCACGTTTTGTGGATATTTTTTTAATGTCCAATTCTTTGATTTCGGTGATGGTTAGGTTCAGATGGCTGAGGTTTGGTAGGATAAGAACTTTTTGTGGAAATTTTGGCAATGTCGAATTCTCTGACTTCGGTGATGGTAAGGTTAGGTTAGGTAAGGTATTGTGAAGTAAGCACGTTTTGTGGATATTTTATCAATGTCCAATTCTTTGATTTCGGTGATGGTTAGGTTCAGATGGGTGAGGTTTGGTAGGATAAGCACTTTTTGTGGATATTTTGGCAATGTCGAATTCTCTGATTTCGGTGATGGTAAGGTTAGGTTGGGTTAGGTATTGTTAGGTAAGCACGTCTTGTGGATATTTTGGCAATGTCCAATTATTTGATTTCGGTGATGGTTAGGTTCAGATGGGTGAGTTTTGGTAGGATAAGCACTTTTTGTGGATATTTTGGCAATGTCGAATTTTCTGACTTTGGTGATGGTAAGGTTAGGTTGAGTTAGGTATTGTGAGGAAGGCACGTTTTGTGGATATTTTTTTTTGTCCAATTCTTTGATTTCGGTGATGGTTAGGTTCAGAAGGGTGAGGTTTGGTAGGATAAGAACTTTTTGTGGATATTTTGGCAATGTCGAACTCTCTGACTTCGGTGATGGAAAGGTAAGGTTGGGTTAGGTATTGTGAGGTAAGCACGTTTTGTGGATATTTAATCAATGTCCAATTCTTTGATTTCGGTGATGGTTAGGTTCAGATGGGTGAGGTTTGGTAGGATAAGCACTTTTTGTGGATATTTTGGCAATGTCGAATTTTCTGATTTCGGTGATGGTTAGGTTAGGTTGGGTTAGGTATTGTGAGGCAAGCACGTTTTGTGGATATTTTTTTAATGTCCAATTCTTTGATTTCGGTGATGGTTAGGTTCAGATGGGTGAGGTTTGGTAGGATAAGCACTTTTTGTGGATATTTTGGCAATGTCGAATTTTCTGACTTCGGTGATGGTTAGGTTAGGTTGGGTTAGGTATTGTGAGGGAAGCACGTTTTTTGGATATTTTCGCAATGTCAAATTCTTTGATTTCGGTGATGGTTAGGTTCAGATGGGTGAGGTTTGGTAGGATAAAAACTTTTTGTGGAAATTTTGGCAATGTCGAATTCTCTGACTTCGGTGATGGTTAGGTTAGGTTGGGTTAGGTATTGTGAGGTGAGCACGATTTGTGGATATTTTCGCAATGTCCAATTCTTTGATTTCGGTGATGGTTAAGTTCAGATGGGTGAGGTTTGGTAAGATAAGAACTTTTTGTGGATATTTTGGCAATGTCGAATTTTCTGATTTCGGTGATGGGTAGGTTAGGTTGGGTTAGGTATTGTGAGGTAAGCACGTTTTGTGGATATTTTCGCAATGTCCAATTCTTTGATTTCGGTGATGGTTAGGTTCAGAAGGGTGAGGTTTGGTAGGATAAGAACTTTTTGTGGATATTTTGGCAATGTCGAACTCTCTGACTTCGGTGATGGTAAGGTAAGGTTGGGTTAGGTATTGTGAGGTAAGCACGTTTTGTGGATATTTTATCAATGTCCAATTCTTTGATTTCGGTGATGGTTAGGTTCAGATGGGTGAGGTTTGGTAGGATAAGCACTTTTTGTGGATATTGTGGCAATGTCGAATTTTCTGATTTCGGTGATGGTTAGGTTAGGTTGGGTTAGGTATTGTGAGGCAAGCACGTTTTGTGGATATTTTTTTAATGTCCAATTCTTTGATTTCGGTGATGGTTAGGTTCAGATGGCTGAGGTTTGGTAGGATAAGAACTTTTTGTGGAAATTTTGGCAATGTCGAATTCTCTGACTTCGGTGATGGTAAGGTTAGGTTAGGTTAGGTATTGTGAAGTAAGCACGTTTTGTGGATATTTTATCAATGTCCAATTCTTTGATTTCGGTGATGGTTAGGTTCAGATGGGTGAGGTTTGGTAGGATAAGCACTTTTTGTGGATATTTTGGCAATGTCGAATTTTCTAACTTCTTTGATGGTTAGGTTAGGTTGGGTTAGGTATTGTGAGGTAAGCACGTTTTGTAGATATTTTCGCAATGTCAAATTCTTTAATTTCGGTGATGGTTAGGTTCAGATGGGTGAGGTTTGGTAGGATAAGAACTTTTTGTGGAAATTTTGGCAATGTCGAATTCTCTGACTTCGGTGATAATAAGGTTAGGTTGGATAAAATATGGTGAGGTATGCATGTCTTGTGGATATTTTGGCAAAGTCCAATTCTTCGATTTCGGTGATGGTTAGGTTCAGAAGGGTGAGGTTTGGTAGGATAAGAACTTTTTGTGGATATTTTGGCAATGTCGAATTCTCTGATTTCGGTGATGGTTAGGTTAGGTTGGGTTAGGTATTGTTAGGTAAGCACGTCTTGTGGATATTTTGGCAATGTCCAATTCTTTGATTTCGGTGATGGTTAGGTTCAGATGGGTGAGGTTTGGTAGGATAAGCACTTTTTGTGGATATTTTGGCAATGTCGAATTTTCTAACTTCGGTGATGGTAAGGTTAGATTGGGTTAAGTATTATGAGGTAAGCACGTTTTGTAGATATTTTCGCAATGTCAAATTCTTTAATTTCGGTGATGGTTAGGTTCAGATGGGTGAGGTTTGGTAGGATAAGAACTTTTTGTGGAAATTTTGGCAATGTCGAATTCTCTGACTTCGGTGATAGTAAGGTTAGGTTGGATAAAATATGGTGAGGTAAGCTTGTCTTGTGGATATTTTGGCAAAGTCCAATTTATCGATTTCGGTGATGGTTAGGTTCAGAAGGGTGAGGTTTGGTAGGATAAGAACTTTTTGTGGATATTTTGGCAATGTCGAATTCTCTGATTTCGGTGATGGTTAGGTTAGGTTAGGTTAGGTATTGTTAGGTAAGCACGTCTTGTGGATATTTTGGCAATGTCCAATTCTTTGATTTCGGTGATGGTTAGGTTCAGATGGGTGAGGTTTGGTAGGATAAGCACTTTTTGTGGATATTTTGGCAATGTCGAATTTTCTGACTTCGGTGATGGTTAGGTTAGGTTGGGTTAGGTAATGTGAGGGAAGCACGTTTTGTGGATAGTTTCGCAATGTCAAATTCTTTGATTTCGGTGATGGTTAGGTTCAGATGGGTGAGGTTTGGTAGGATAAGAACTTTTCGTGGATATTTTGGCAATGTCGAATTTTCTAACTTCGGTGATGGTTAGGTTAGGTTGGGTTAGGTATTGTGAGGAAGGCACGTTTTGTGGATATTTTCGCAATGTCAAATTCTTTGATTTCGGTGATGGTTAGGTTCAGTTGGGTGAGGTTTGGTAGGATAAGAACTTTTTGTGGATATTTTGGGAATGTCGAATTCTCTGACTTCGGTTATGGTTAGGTTAGGTTGGGTTAGGTATTGTGAAGTAAGCACGTTTTGTGGATATTTTTGCAATGTCCAATTCTTTGATTTCGGTAATGGTTAGGTTCAGATGAGTGTGGTTTGGTAGGATAAGAATTTTTTGTGGATATTTTGGCAATGTCGAATTCTCTGACTTACGTGATGGTAAGGTTAGGTTGGGTTAGGTATTGTGAGGGAAGCACGTTTTGTGGATATTTTATCAATGTCCAATTCTTTGATTTCAGTGATGGTTAGGTTCAGATGGGTGAGGTTTGGTAGGATAAGCACTTTTTGTGGATATTTTGGCAATGTCGAATTTTCTGACTTCGGTGATGGTTAGGTTAGGTTGGGTTAGGTATTGTGAGGTAAGCACGTTTTGTGGATATTTTGGCAATGTCCAATTCTTTGATTTCGGTGATGGTTAGGTTCAGATGAGTGTGGTTTGGTAGGATAAGATCTTTTTGTGGATATTTTGGCAATGTCGAATTCTCTGACTTCGGTGATGGTTAGGTTAGGTTGGGGTAGGTATTTTAAGGAAGCACGTATTTGGGATATTTTATCAATGTCCAATTCTTTGATTTCGGTGATGGTTAGGTTCAGATGGGAGAGGTTTGGTAGGATTAGAACTTTTTGTGGAAATTTTGGCTATGTCGAATTCTCTGACTTCGGTGATGGTTAGGTTAGGTTGGGTTAGGTATTGTGAGGAAAGCACGTTTTGTGGATATTTTTGCAATGTCAAATTCTTTGATTTCGGTGATGGTTAGGTTCAGATGGGTGAGGTTTGGAAGGATAAGAACTTTTTGTGGATATTTTGGCAATGTCGAATTCTCTGACTTCGGTGATGGTTAGGTTAGGTTGGGTTAGGTATTGTGAGGTAAGCACGTTTTGTGGATATTATCGCAATGTCCAATTCTTTAATTTCGGTAATGGTTAGGTTCAGATGAGTGTGGTTTGGTAGGATAAGAACTTTTTGTGGATATTTTGGCAATGTCGAATTCTCTGACTTCGGTGATGGTTAGGTTAGGTTGGGTTAGGTATTGTGAAGTAAGCACGTACTGTGAATATTTTCGCAACATCCAATTCTTTGAGTTCGGTGATGGTTAGGTTCAGATGAGTGTGGTTTGGTAGGATAAGAATTTTTTGTGGATATTTTGGCAATGTCGAATTCTCTGACTTACGTGATGGTAAGGTTAGGTTGGGTTAGGTATTGTGAGGAAGGCACGTTTTTTGGATATTTTCGCAATGTCAAATTCTTTGATTTCGGTGATGGTTAGGTTCAGATGGGTGAGGTTTGGTAGGATAAGAACTTTTTGTGGATATTTTGGGAATGTCGAATTCTCTGACTTCGGTTATGGTTAGGTTAGGTTGGGTTAGGTATTGTGAGGTAAGCACGTTTTGTGGATATTTTGCCAATGTCCAATTCTTTGATTTCGTTGATGGTTAGGTTCAGATGAGTGTGGTTTGGTAGGATAAGATCTTTTTGTGGATATTTTGGCAATGTCGAATTCTCTGACTTCGGTGATGGTTAGGTTAGGTTGGGGTAGGTATTTTAAGGAAGCACGTATTTGGGATATTTTATCAATGTCCAATTCTTTGATTTCGGTGATGGTTAGGTTCAGATGGGTGAGGTTTGGTAGGATTAGAACTTTTTGTGGAAATTTTGGCTATGTCGAATTCTCTGACTTCGGTGATGGTTACGTTAGGTTGGGTTAGGTATTGTGAGGAAAGCACGTTTTGTGGATATTTTTGCAATGTCTAATTCTTTGATTTCGGTAATGGTTAGGTTCAGATGAGTGTGATTTGGGAGGATAAGAATTTTTTGTGGATATTTTGGCAATGTCGAATTCTCGGACTTACGTGATGGTTAGGTTAGGTTGGGTTAGGTATTGTGAGGTAAACACGTTTTGTGGATAATTTCGCAATGTCCATTTCTTTGATTTCGGTGATGGTTAGGTTCAGATGGGTGAGGTTTGGTAGGATAAGAACTTTTCGTGGATATTTTGGCAATGTCGAATTTTCTAACTTCGGTGATGGTTAGGTTAGGTTGGGTTAGGTATTGTGAGGAAGGCACGTTTTGTGGATATTTTCGCAATGTCAAATTTTTTGATTTCGGTGATGGTTAGGTTCAGATGGGTGAGGTTTGGTAGGATAAGAACTTTTTGTGGATATTTTAAGAATGTCGAATTCTCTGATTTCGGTGATGGTTAGGTTAGGTTGGGTTAGGTATTTTAAGGAAGCACGTATTTGGGATATTTTATCAATGTCCAATTCTTTGATTTCGGTGATGGTTAGGTTCAGATGGGTGAGGTTTGGTAGGATTAGAACTTTTTGTGGAAATTTTGGCTATGTCGAATTCTCTGACTTCGGTGATGGTTAGGTTAGGTTGGGTTAGATATTGTGAGCCAAGCACGTTTTGTGGATATTTTATCAATGTCCAATTCTTTGACTTCGGTGATGGTTAGGTTCAGATGGGTGAGGTTTGTAGGATAAGCACTTTTTGTGTATATTTTGGCAATGTCGAATTCTCTGACTTCGGTGATGGTTAGGTTAGGTTGGGTTAGGTATTGTGAGGTAAACACGTTTTGTGGATATTTTCGCAATGTCCAATTCTTTGATTTCGGTGATGGTTAGGTTCAGATGGGTGAGGTTTTGTAGGATAAGAACTTTTTGTGGATATTTTGGCAATGTCGAATTCTCTGACTTCGGTGACGGTTAAGTTAGGTTGGGTTAGGTATTGTGAGGTAAGCACGTTCTGTGGATATTTAATCAATGTCCAATTCTTTGATTTCAGTGATGGTTAGGTTCAGATGGGTGAGGTTTGGTAGGGCAAGCACTTTTTGTGGATATTTTGGGAATGTCGAATTCTCTGACTTCGGTTATGGTTAGGTTAGGTTGGGTTAGGTATTGTGAAGTAAGCACGTTTTGTGGATATTTTTGCAATGTCCAATTCTTTGATTTCGGTAATGGTTAGGTTCAGATGAGTGTGGTTTGGTAGGATAAGAATTTTTTGTGGATATTTTGGCAATGTCGAATTCTCTGACTTACGTGATGGTTAGGTTAGGTTGGGTTAGGGATTGTGAGGGAAGCACGTTTTGTGGATATTTTATCAATGTCCAATTCTTTGATTTCAGTGATGGTTAGGTTCAGATGGGTGAGGTTTGGTAGGATAAGCACTTTTTGTGGATATTTTGGCAATGTCGAATTTTCTGACTTCGGTGATGGTTAGGTTAGGTTGGGTTAGGTATTGTGAGGTAAGCACGTTTTGTGGATATTTTGGCAATGTCCAATTCTTTGATTTCGGTGATGGTTAGGTTCAGATGAGTGTGGTTTGGTAGGATAAGATCTTTTTGTGGATATTTTGGCAATGTCGAATTCTCTGACTTCGGTGATGGTTAGGTTAGGTTGGGGTAGGTATTTTAAGGAAGCACGTATTTGGGATATTTTATCAATGTCCAATTCTTTGATTTCGGTGATGGTTAGGTTCAGATGGGAGAGGTTTGGTAGGATTAGAACTTTTTGTGGAAATTTTGGCTATGTCGAATTCTCTGACTTCGGTGATGGTTAGGTTAGGTTGGGTTAGGTATTGTGAGGAAAGCACGTTTTGTGGATATTTTTGCAATGTCAAATTCTTTGATTTCGGTGATGGTTAGGTTCAGATGGGTGAGGTTTGGTAGGATAAGCACTTTTTGTGGATATTTTGGCAATGTCGAATTTTTTAACTTCGGTGATGGTTAGGTTAGGTTGGGTTAGGTATTGTGAAGTAAGCACTTTTTGTGGATATTTTCGCAATGTCAAATTCTTTAATTTCGGTGATGGTTAGGTTTAGATGGGTGAGGTTTGGTAGGATAAGAACTTTTTGTGGAAATTTTGGCAATGTCGAATTCTCTGACTTCGGTGATGGTAAGGTTAGGTGAGATAAAATATGGTGAGGTAAGCATGTCTTGTGGATATTTTGGCAAAGTCCAATTCTTCGATTTCGGTGATGGTTAGGTTCAGAAGGGTGAGGTTTGGTAGGATAAGATTTTTTTGTGGATATTTTGGCAATGTCGAATTTTCTGATTTCGGTGATGGGTAGGTTAGGTTGGGTTAGGTATTGTGAGGTAAGCACGTTTTGTGGATATTTTCGCAATGTCCAATTCTTTGATTTCGGTGATGGTTAGGTTCAGAAGGGTGAGGTTTGGTAGGATAAGCACTTTTTGTGGATATTTTGGCAATGTCGAATTTTCTGACTTCGGTGATGGTTAGGTTAGGTTGGGTTAGGTATTGTGAGGGAAGCACGTTTTGTGGATATTTTCGCAATGTCAAATTCTTTGATTTCGGTGATGGTTAGGTTCAGATGGGTGAGGTTTGGTAGGAAAAGAACTTTTTGTGGAAATTTTGGCAATGTCGAATTCTCTGACTTCGGTGATGGTTAGGTTAGGTTGGGTTAGGTATTGTGAGGTAAGCACGTCTTGTGGATATTTTGGCAATGTCCAATTCTTTGATTTCGGTGATGGTTAGGTTCAGAAGGGTGAGGTTTGGTAGGATAAGAACTTTTTGTGGATATTTTGGCAATGTCGAATTCTCTGACTTCGGTGATGGTAAGGTTAGGTTAGGTTAGGTATTGTGAAGTAAGCATGTTTTGTGGATATTTACTCAATGTCCAATTCTTTGATTTCCGTGATGGTTAGGTTCAGATGGGTGAGGTTTGTTAGGATAAGCACTTTTTGTGGATATTTTGGCAATGTCGAATTTTTTAACTTCGGTGATGGTAAGGTTAGGTTGGGTTAGGTATTGTGAAGTAAGCACTTTTTGTGGATATTTTCGCAATGTCAAATTCTTTAATTTCGGTGATGGTTAGGTTTAGATGGGTGAGGTTTGGTAGGATAATAACTTTTTGTGGATATTTTGGCAATGTCGAATTCTCTGACTTCGGTGATGGTTAGGTTAGGTTGGGTTAGGTATTATGAGGGAAGCACGTTTTGTGGATATTTTCGCAATGTCAAATTCTTTGATTTCGGTGATGGTTAGGTTCAGATGGGTGAGGTTTGGTAGGATAAGAACTTTTTGTGGAAATTTTGGCAATGTCGAATTCTCTGACTTCGGTGATGGTAAGGTTAGGTTGGGTTAGGTATTGTGAGGTAAGCACGTCTTGTGGATATTTTGGCAATGTCCAATTCTTTGATTTCGGTGATGGTTAGGTTCAGAAGGGTGAGGTTTGGTAGGATAAGAACTTTTTGTGGATATTTTGGCAATGTCGAATTCTCTGACTTCGGTGATGGTAAGGTTAGGTTAGGTTAGGTATTGTGAAGTAAGCACGTTTTGTGGATATTTACTCAATGTCCAATTCTTTGATTTCGGTGATGGTTAGGTTCAGATGGGTGAGGTTTGGTAGGATAAGCACTTTTTGTGGATATTTTGGCAATGTCGAATTTTTTAACTTCGGTGATGGTTAGGTTAGGTTGGGTTAGGAATTGTGAAGTATAGGAAGTTACCTGTCGGAGAGGGTTCTGATCACAAGACTGGCAGAACGCAAGATCTCCTCTGGTGTTCCACAGGGCTCTGTCATGGGACCAACATTATGGAACATAATGTACGACTCACTTCTTAAATTAAGACTTCCAGGAGGAGCGAAGCTGGTGGGTTTTGCAGACGACGTAGCTATCATTGTTGTGGCTAGGAAAATAACGGACCTCGAGACCGCCACAAACGACACTCTCGACCTGGTGAACGACTGGATGACGGAAGCCGGACTACAGCTTGCACCACAAAAAACCGAGGCGGTTTTGTTCACCAGAAAAAGAAAAATCGAACCCCCGAAAATCACCATTTCGGGATACGACGTGAGACTAAAAAGGTATTTGACTTATCTTGGAATAATTCTAGATGACAAATTAACCTTTAAGAAACAAGCTGAGCATGCCGCGGAGAAAGCGGCAAGAGCTGTCAACAACATCGGACGACTAATACCCAACATCGGAGGGCCCAAACCATGCCGAAGAAAACTACTCAACAGCGTAGTGCACTCGGTGATCCTATACGGTGCACCAATATGGGCGCCCAGCATGGCAGTGGAGAGAACCAGGAAATACCTCGCAAGAGTACAACGCAGGGGCCTACTGAGAATCGTATCGGCATATACAACAGTATCCGAGTGCGCAGTACTGGTTATTGCTGGAGTACCACCCATCGACCTACTGGCGCATGAAAGAAAGAAGGTATACGAGGGAAGAAAGGAGGGAACGAAAAAAGTAAGAGCGACGGCACGGGCGGAGCTCATGACGGAATGGCAGGTCCGCTGGGACGGCGCAGACAAAGGTAGATGGACACATCGACTGATCCCATCAATCGCAGCCTGGACAAGGAGGAAAAGCGCAAAACCGGACTACCACACAACCCAGCTACTAACCAGCCATGGGTGTTTCGGAGCATTCCTCAACCGCATCGGAAAGGAAACGACAGCAGGATGTCACCACTGTGCATCAATCAGAGATGACGCAGAACATACACTCCTCGTATGCCCTGCATGGGAATCTGAAAGAGCGACACTCGAAGAAAGCACCCCGGTCAACACTGAAGACATAGCACAGAACATCACTAAAGACGTAGCCTCTTGGGAAGCATTCGCAGAGTTCGCAAGGAGCGTCATGAAGCAGAAGGAGGAGGCCGAACGGCTAAGGAAAGCGGAAAGACTTATAGAAGGAAATGAATAGATGTCAACCCATAGATATAGATATACCATTACCAGCCTATGATTAATACTGCAAATGAATGTTTTCAGGAAACAGAAACCAAGCGGGTCAACTAGATGAACTGGAAAGGAGGGATCCGCACAAAAAGGAGAAGCCAACAAGGACGAAATCAGCCCCTGCGGAAGCAATCCACCAACGAGTGGGGTCCCCAAAGGGGTGAGGTGAGTCGGGGGAGTTTTTTAGTCAGTAAAAATCTGACACTTCCCTCTAGTGCGGACTAGAGGGAGTCTTATTGAAGATTTTCTCCTCCCACGCATAGGAAAAAAAAAAAAAAAAAAAAAAAAAAGGTATTGTGAAGTAAGCACTTTTTGTGGATATTTTCGCAATGTCAAATTCTTTAATTTCGGTGATGGTTAGGTTTAGATGGGTGAGGTTTGGTAGGATAAGAACTTTTTGTGGAAATTTTGGCAATGTCGAATTCTCTGACTTCGGTGATGGTAAGGTTAGGTTAGATAAAATATGGTGAGGTAAGCATGTCTTGTGGATATTTTGGCAAAGTCTAATTCTTCGATTTCGGTGATGGTTAGGTTCAGATTGGTGAGGTTTGGTAGGATAAGCACTTTTTGTGGATATTTTGGCAATGTCGAATTTTCTGATTTCGGTGATGGTAAGGTTAGGTTCTGTTAGGTATTGTGAGGCAAGCACGTTTTGTGGATATTTTTTTAATGTCCAATTCTTTGATTTCGGTGATGGTTAGGTTCAGATGGGTGAGGTTTGGTAGGATAAGCACTTTTTGTGGATATTTTGGCAATGTCGAACTTTCTGACTTCGGTGATGGTTAGGTTAGGTTGGGTTAGGTATTGTGAGGGAAGCACGTTTTGTGGATATTTTCGCAATGTCAAATTCTTTGATTTCGGTGATGGTTAGGTTCAGATGGGTGAGGTTTGGTAGGATAAAAACTTTTTGTGGAAATTTCGGCAATGTCGAATTCTCTGACTTCGGTGATGGTTAGGTTAGGTTGGGTTAGGTATTGTGAAGTGAGCACGATTTGTGGATTGTTTCGCAATGTCTAATTCTTTGATTTCGGTGATGGTTAAGTTCAGATGGGTGAGGTTTGGTAGGATAAGAACTTTTTGTGGATATTTTGGCAATGTCGAATTTTCTGATTTCGGTGATGGGTAGGTTAGGTTGGGTTAGGTATTGTGAGGTAAGCACGTTTTGTGGATATTTTCGCAATGTCCAATTCTTTGATTTCGGTGATGGTTAGGTTCAGAAGGGTGAGGTTTGGTAGGATAAAAACTTTTTGTGGATATTTTGGCAATGTCGAATTTTCTGATTTCGGTGATGGTTAGGTTAGGTTGGGTTAGGTATTGTGAGGCAAGCACGTTTTGTGGATATTTTTTTAATGTCCAATTCTTTGATTTCGGTGATGGTTAGGTTCAGATGGGTGAGGTTTGGTAGGATAAGCACTTTTTGTGGATATTTTGGCAATGTCGAATTTTCTGATTTCGGTGATGGTTAGGTTAGGTTGGGTTAGGTATTGTGAGGGAAGCACGTTTTGTGGATATTTTCGCAATGTCAAATTCTTTAATTTCGGTGATGGTTAGGTTCAGATGGCTGAGGTTTGGTAGGATAAGAACTTTTTGTGGAAATTTTGGCAATGTCGAATTCTCTGACTTCGGTGATGGTAAGGTTAGGTTAGGTAAGGTATTGTGAAGTAAGCACGTTTTGTGGATATTTTATCAATGTCCAATTCTTTGATTTCGGTGATGGTTAGGTTCAGATGGGTGAGGTTTGGTAGGAAAAGAACTTTTTGTGGAAATTTTGGCAATGTCGAATTCTCTGACTTCGGTGATGGTTAGGTTAGGTTGGGTTAGGTATTGTGAGGTAAGCACGTCTTGTGGATATTTTGGCAATGTCCAATTCTTTGATTTCGGTGATGGTTAGGTACAGAAGGGTGAGGTTTGGTAGGATAAGAACTTTTTGTGGATATTTTGGCAATGTCGAATTCTCTGACTTCGGTGATGGTAAGGTTAGGTTAGGTTAGGTATTGTGAAGTAAGCATGTTTTGTGGATATTAACTCAATGTCCAATTCTTTGATTTCGGTGATGGTTAGGTTCAGATGGGTGAGGTTTGGTAGGATAAGCACTTTTTGTGGATATTTTGGCAATGTCGAATTTTTTAACTTCGGTGATGGTAAGGTTAGGTTGGGTTAGGTATTGTGAAGTAAGCACTTTTTGTGGATATTTTTGCAATGTCAAATTCTTTAATTTCGGTGATGGTTAGGTTTAGATGGGTGAGGTTTGGTAGGATAAGAACTTTTTGTGGATATTTTGGCAATGTCGAATTCTCTGACTTCGGTGATGGTTAGGTTAGGTTGGGTTAGGTATTATGAGGGAAGCACGTTTTGTGGATATTTTCGCAATGTCAAATTCTTTGATTTCGGTGATGGTTAGGTTCAGATGGGTGAGGTTTGGTAGGATAAGAACTTTTTGTGGAAATTTTGGCAATGTCGAATTCTCTGACTTCTGTGATGGTAAGGTTAGGTTGGGTTAGGTATTGTGAGGTAAGCACGTCTTGTGGATATTTTGGCAATGTCCAATTCTTTGATTTCGGTGATGGTTAGGTTCAGAAGGGTGAGGTTTGGTAGGATAAGAACTTTTTGTGGATATTTTGGCAATGTCGAATTCTCTGACTTCGGTGATGGTAAGGTTAGGTTAGGTTAGGTATTGTGAAGTAAGCACGTTTTGTGGATATTTACTCAATGTCCAATTCTTTGATTTCGGTGATGGTTAGGTTCAGATGGGTGAGGTTTGGTAGGATAAGCACTTTTTGTGGATATTTTGGCAATGTCGAATTTTTTAACTTCGGTGATGGTTAGGTTAGGTTGGGTTAGGTATTGTGAAGTAAGCACTTTTTGTGGATATTTTCGTTATGTCAAATTCTTTAATTTCGGTGATGGTTAGGTTTAGATGGGTGAGGTTTGGTAGGATAAGAACTTTTTGTGGAAATTTTGGCAATGTCGAATTCTCTGACTTCGGTGATGGTAAGGTTAGGTTAGATAAAATATGGTGAGGTAAGCATGTCTTGTGGATATTTTGGCAAAGTCTAATTCTTCGATTTCGGTGATGGTTAGGTTCAGATGGGTGAGGTTTGGTAGGATAAGCACTTTTTGTGGATATTTTGGCAATGTCGAATTTTCTGATTTCGGTGATGGTAAGGTTAGGTTGGGTTTGGTATTGTGAGGCAAGCACGTTTCGTGGATATTTTTTTAATGTCCAATTCTTTGATTTCGGTGATGGTTAGGTTCAGATGGGTGAGGTTTGGTAGGATAAGCACTTTTTGTGGATATTTTGGCAATGTCGAACTTTCTGACTTCGGTGATGGTTAGGTTAGGTTGGGTTAGGTTATGTGAGGGAAGCACGTTTTGTGTATTCTTTCGCAATGTCAAATTCTTTGATTTCGGTGATGGTTAGGTTCAGATGGGTGAGGTTTGGTAGGATAAAAACTTTTTGTGGAAATTTCGGCAATGTCGAATTCTCTGACTTCGGTGATGGTTAGGTTGGGTTGGGTTAGGTATTGTGAGGTGAGCACGATTTGTGGATATTTTCGCAATGTCCAATTCTTTGATTTCGGTGATGGTTAAGTTCAGATGGGTGAGGTTTGGTAGGATAAGAACTTTTTGTGGATATTTTGGCAATGTCGAATTTTCTGATTTCGGTGATGGTAAGGTTAGGTTGGGTTTGGTATTGTGAGGCAAGCACGTTTTGTGGATATTTTTTTAATATCCAATTCTTTGATTTCGGTGATGGTTAGGTTCAGATGGGTGAGGTTTGGTAGGATAAGCACTTTTTGTGGATATTGTGGCAATGTCGAATTTTCTGATTTCGGTGATGGTTAGGTTAGGTTGGGTTAGGTATTGTGAGGCAAGCACGTTTTGTGGATATTTTCGCAATGTCAAATTCTTTAATTTCGGTGATGGTTAGGTTCAGATGGCTGAGGTTTGGTAGGATAAGAACTCTTTGTGGAAATTTTGGCAATGTCGAATTCTCTGACTTCGGTGATAATAAGGTTAGGTTGGATAAAATATGGTGAGGTAAGCATGTCTTGTGGATATTTTGGCAAAGTCCAATTCTTCGATTTCGGTGATGGTAAGGTTCAGAAGGGTGAGGTTTGGTAGGATAAGCACTTTTTGTGGATATTTTGGCAATGTCGAATTTTCTAACTTCGGTGATGGTTAGGTTAGGTTGGGTTAAGTATTATGAGATAAGCACGTTTTGTAGATATTTTCGCAATGTCAATTTCTTTAATTTCGGTGATGGTTAGGTTCAGATGGGTGAGGTTTGGTAGGATAAGAACTTTTTGTGGAAATTTTGGCAATGTCGAATTCTCTGACTTCGGTGATAGTAAGGTTAGGTTGGATAAAATATGGTGAGGTAAGCTTGTCTTGTGGATATTTTGGCAAAGTCCAATTCTTCGATTTCGGTGATGGTTAGGTTCAGAAGGGTGAGGTTTGGTAGGATAAGAACTTTTTGTGGATATTTTGGCAATGTCGAATTCTCTGATTTCGGTGATGGTTAGGTTAGGTTGGGTAAGGTATTGTTAGGTAAGCACGTCTTGTGGATATTTTGGCAATGTCCAATTCTTTGATTTCGGTGATGGTTAGGTTCAGATGGGTGAGGTTTGGTAGGATAAGCACTTTTTGTGGATATTTTGGCAATGTCGAATTTTCTGACTTCGGTGATGGTTAGGTTAGGTTGGGTTAGGTAATGTGAGGCAAGCACGTTTTGTGGATATTTTTTTAATGTCAAATTCTTTAATTTCGGTGATGGTTAGGTTTAGATGGGTGAGGTTTGGTAGGATAAGAACTTTTTGTGGAAATTTTGGCAATGTCGAATTCTCTGACTTCGGTGATGGTAAGGTTAGGTTAGATAAAATATGGTGAGGTAAGCATGTCTTGTGGATATTTTAGCAAAGTCTACCTCTTCGATTTCGGTGATGGTTAGGTTCAGATGGGTGAGGTTTGGTAGAATAAGCACTTTTTGTGGATATTTTGGCAATGTCGAATTTTCTGATTTCGGTGATGGTAAGGTTAGGTTAGGTTAGGTATTGTGAAGTAAGCACTTTTTGTGGATATTTTCGCAATGTCAAATTCTTTAATTTCGGTGATGGTTAGGTTAAGATGGGTGAGGTTTGGTAGGATAAGAACTTTTTGTGGATATTTTGGCAATGTCGAATTCTCTGACTTCGGTGATGGTTAGGTTAGGTTGGGTTAGGTATTATGAGGGAAGCACGTTTTGTGGATATTTTCGCAATGTCAAATTCTTTGATTTCGGTGATGGTTAGGTTCAGATGGGTGAGGTTTGGTAGGATAAGAACTTTTTGTGGAAATTTTGGCAATGTCGAATTCTCTGACTTCGGTGATGGTAAGGTTAGGTTGGGTTAGGTATTGTGAGGTAAGCACGTCTTGTGGATATTTTGGCAATGTCCAATTCTTTGATTTCGGTGATGGTTAGGTTCAGATGGGTGAGGTTTGGTAGGATAAGCACTTTTTGTGGATATTTTGGCAATGTCGAATTTTCTAACTTCGGTGATGGTTAGGTTAGGTTGGGTTAGGTATTATGAGATAAGCACGTTTTGTAGATATTTTCGCAATGTCAAATTCTTTAATTTCGATGATGGTTAGGTTCAGATGGGTGAGGTTTGGTAGGATAAGAACTTTTTGTGGAAATTTTGGCAATGTCGAATTCTCTGACTTCAGTGATAGTAAGGTTAGGTTGGATAAAATATGGTGAGGTAAGCTTGTCTTGTGGATATTTTGGCAAAGTCCAATTCTTCGATTTCGGTGATGGTTAGGTTCAGAAGGGTGAGGTTTGGTAGGATAAGAACTTTTTGTGGATATTTTGGCAATGTCGAATTCTCTGATTTCGGTGATGGTTAGATTAGGTTGGGTTAGGTATTGTTAGGTAAGCACGTCTTGTGGATATTTTGGCAATGTCCAATTCTTTGATTTCGGTGATGGTTAGGTTCAGATGGGTGAGGTTTGGTAGGATAAGCACTTTTTGTGGATATTTTGGCAATGTCGAATTTTCTGACTTCGGTGATGGTAAGGTTAGGTTGGGTTAGGTATTGTGAGGGAAGCACGTTTTGTGGATATTTTCGCAATGTCAAATTCTTTGATTTCGGTGATGGTTAGGTTCAGATGGGTGAGGTTTGGTAGGATAAGCACTTTTTGTGGATATTTTGGCAATGTCGAACTTTCTGACTTCGGTGATGGTTAGGTTAGGTTGGGTTAGGTATTGTGAGGGAAGCACGTTTTGTGGATATTTTCGCAATGTCAAATTCTTTGATTTCGGTGATGGTTAGGTTCAGATGGGTGAGGTTTGGTAGGATAAAAACTTTTTGTGGAAATTTCGGCAATGTCGAATTCTCTGACTTCGGTGATGGTTAGGTTAGGTTGGGTTAGGTATTGTGAGGTGAGCACGATTTGTGGATATTTTCGCAATGTCCAATTCTTTGATTTCGGTGATGGTTAAGTTCAGATGGGTGAGGTTTGGTAGGATAAGAACTTTTTGTGGATATTTTGGCAATGTCGAATTTTCTGATTTCGGTGATGGGTAGGTTAGGTTGGGTTAGGTATTGTGAGGTAAGCACGTTTTGTGGATATTTTCGCAATGTCCAATTCTTTGATTTCGGTGATGGTTAGGTTCAGAAGGGTGAGGTTTGGTAAGATAAGAACTTTTTGTGGATATTTTGGCAATGTCGAACTCTCTGACTTCGGTGATGGTAAGGTAAGGTTGGGTTAGGTATTGTGAGGTAAACACGTTTTGTGGATATTTAATCAATGTCCAATTCTTTGATTTCGGTGATGGTTAGGTTCAGATGGGTGAGGTTTGGTAGGATAAGCACTTTTTGTGGATATTGTGGCAATGTCGAATTTTCTGATTTCGGTGATGGTTAGGTTAGGTTGGGTTAGGTATTGTGAGGCAAGCACGTTTTGTGGATATTTTTTTAATGTCCAATTCTTTGATTTCGGTGATGGTTAGGTTCAGATGGGTGAGGTTTAGTAGGATAAGCACTTTTTGTGGATATTTTGGCAATGTCGAATTTTCTGACTTCGGTGATGGTTAGGTTAGGTTGGGTTAGGTATTGTGAGGGAAGCACGTTTTGTGGATATTTTCGCAATGTCAAATTCTTTAATTTCGGTGATGGTTAGGTTCAGATGGCTGAGGTTTGGTAGGATAAGAACTTTTTGTGGAAATTTTAGCAATGTCGAATTCTCTGACTTCGGTGATGGTAAGGTTAGGTTAGGTAAGGTATTGTGAAGTAAGCACGTTTTGTGGATATTTTATCAATGTCCAATTCTTTGATTTCGGTGATGGTTAGGTTCAGATGGGTGAGGTTTGGTAGGATAAGCACTTTTTGTGGATATTTTGGCAATGTCGAATTTTCTAACTTCATTGATGGTTAGGTTAGGTTGGGTTAGGTATTGTGAGGGAAGCACGTTTTGTGGATATTTTCGCAATGTCAAATTCTTTAATTTCGGTGATGGTTAGGTTCAGATGGCTGAGGTTTGGTAGGATAAGAACTTTTTGTGGAAATTTTAGCAATGTCGAATTCTCTGACTTCGGTGATGGTAAGGTTAGGTTAGGTAAGGTATTGTGAAGTAAGCACGTTTTGTGGATATTTTATCAATGTCCAATTCTTTGATTTCGGTGATGGTTAGGTTCAGATGGGTGAGGTTTGGTAGGATAAGAACTTTTTTTGGAAATTTTGGCAATGTCGAATTCTCTGACTTCGGTGATAATAAGGTTAGGTTAGATAAAATATGGTGGGGTAAGCATGTCTTGTGGATATTTTGGCAAAGTCCAATTCTTCGATTTCGGTGATGGTTAGGTTCAGAAGGGTGAGGTTTGGTAGGATAAGAACTTTTTGTGGATATTTTGGCAATGTCGAATTCTCTGATTTGGGTGATGGTTAGGTTAGGTTGGGTTAGGTATTGTTAGGTAAGCACGTCTTGTGGATATTTTGGCAATGTCCAATTCTTTGATTTCGGTGATGGTTAGGTTCAGATGGGTGAGGTTTGGTAGGATAAGCACTTTTTGTGGATATTTTGGCAATGTCGAATTTTCTAACTTCGGTGATGGTTAGGTTAGGTTGGGTTAAGTATTATGAGATAAGCACGTTTTGTAGATATTTTCGCAATGTCAAATTCTTTAATTTCGGTGATGGTTAGGTTCAGATGGGTGAGGTTTGGTAGGATAAGAACTTTTTGTGGAAATTTTGGCAATGTCGAATTCTCTGACTTCGGTGATAGTAAGGTTAGGTTGGATAAAATATGGTGAGGTAAGCTTGTCTTGTGGATATTTTGGCAAAGTCCAATTCTTCGATTTCGGTGATGGTTAGGTTCAGAAGGGTGAGGTTTGGTAGGATAAGAACTTTTTGTGGATATTTTGGCAATGTCGAATTCTCTGATTTCGGTGATGGTTAGGTTAGGTTGGGTTAGGTATTGTTAGGTAAGCACGTCTTGTGGATATTTTGGCAATGTCCAATTCTTTGATTTCAGTGATGGTTAGGTTCAGATGGGTGAGGTTTGGTAGGATAAGCACTTTTTGTGGATATTTTGGCAATGTCGAACTTTCTGACTTCGGTGATGGTTAGGTTAGGTTGGGTTAGGTATTGTGAGGGAAGCACGTTTTGTGGATATTTTCGCAATGTCAAATTCTTTGATTTCGGTGATGGTTAGGTTCAGATGGGTGAGGTTTGGTAGGATAAAAACTTTTTGTGGAAATTTCGGCAATGTCGAATTCTCTGACTTCGGTGATGGTTAGGTTAGGTTGGGTTAGGTATTGTGAGGTGAGCACGATTTGTGGATATTTTCGCAATGTCCAATTCTTTGATTTCGGTGATGGTTAAGTTCAGATGGGTGAGGTTTGGTAGGATAAGAACTTTTTGTGGATATTTTGGCAATGTCGAATTTTCTGATTTCGGTGATGGGTAGGTTAGGTTGGGTTAGGTATTGTGAGGCAAGCACGTTTTGTGGATATTTTCGCAATGTCCAATTCTTTGATTTCGGTGATGTTTAGGTTCAGAAGGGTGAGGTTTGGTAAGATAAGAACTTTTTGTGGATATTTTGGCAATGTCGAACTCTCTGACTTCGGTGATGGTAAGGTAAGGTTGGGTTAGGTATTGTGAGGTAAACACGTTTTGTGGATATTTAATCAATGTCCAATTCTTTGATTTCGGTGATGGTTAGGTTCAGATGGGTGAGGTTTGGTAGGATAAGCACTTTTTGTGGATATTGTGGCAATGTCGAATTTTCTGATTTCGGTGATGGTTAGGTTAGGTTGGGTTAGGTATTGTGAGGCAAGCACGTTTTGTGGATATTTTCGCAATGTCAAATTCTTTAATTTCGGTGATGGTTAGGTTCAGATGGCTGAGGTTTGGTAGGATAAGAACTTTTTGTGGAAATTTTAGCAATGTCGAATTCTCTGACTTCGGTGATGGTAAGGTTAGGTTAGGTAAGGTATTGTGAAGTAAGCACGTTTTGTGGATATTTTATCAATGTCCAATTCTTTGATTTCGGTGATGGTTAGGTTCAGATGGGTGAGGTTTGGTAGGATAAGAACTTTTTTTGGAAATTTTGGCAATGTCGAATTCTCTGACTTCGGTGATAATAAGGTTAGGTTAGATAAAATATGGTGAGGTAAGCATGTCTTGTGGATATTTTGGCAAAGTCCAATTCTTCGATTTCGGTGATGGTTAGGTTCAGAAGGGTGAGGTTTGGTAGGATAAGAACTTTTTGTGGATATTTTGGCAATGTCGAATTCTCTGATTTGGGTGATGGTTAGGTTAGGTTGGGTTAGGTATTGTTAGGTAAGCACGTCTTGTGGATATTTTGGCAATGTCCAATTCTTTGATTTCGGTGATGGTTAGGTTCAGATGGGTGAGGTTTGGTAGGATAAGCACTTTTTGTGGATATTTTGGCAATGTCGAATTCTCTGACTTCGGTGATGGTTAGGTTAGGTTGGGTTAAGTATTATGAGATAAGCACGTTTTGTAGATATTTTCGCAATGTCAAATTCTTTAATTTCGGTGATGGTTAGGTTCAGATGGGTGAGGTTTGGTAGGATAAGAACTTTTTGTGGAAATTTTGGCAATGTCGAATTCTCTGACTTCGGTGATAGTAAGGTTAGGTTGGATAAAATATGGTGAGGTAAGCTTGTCTTGTGGATATTTTGGCAAAGTCCAATTCTTCGATTTCGGTGATGGTAAGGTTCAGAAGGGTGAGGTTTGGTAGGATAAGAACTTTTTGTGGATATTTTGGCAATGTCGAATTTTCTGATTTCGGTGATGGGTAGGTTAGGTTGGGTTAGGTATTGTGAGGTAAGCACGTTTTGTGGATATTTTCGCAATGTCCAATTCTTTGATTTCGGTGATGGTTAGGTTCAGAAGGGTGAGGTTTGGTAAGATAAGAACTTTTTGTGGATATTTTGGCAATGTCGAACTCTCTGACTTCGGTGATGGTAAGGTAAGGTTGGGTTAGGTATTGTGAGGTAAACACGTTTTGTGGATATTTAATCAATGTCCAATTCTTTGATTTCGGTGATGGTTAGGTTCAGATGGGTGAGGTTTGTAGGATAAGCACTTTTTGTGGATATTGTGGCAATGTCGAATTTTCTGATTTCGGTGATGGTTAGGTTAGGTTGGGTTAGGTATTGTGAGGCAAGAACGTTTTGTGGATATTTTTTTAATGTCCAATTCTTTGATTTCGGTGATGGTTAGGTTCAGATGGGTGAGGTTTAGTAGGATAAGCACTTTTTGTGGATATTTTGGCAATGTCGAATTTTCTGACTTCGGTGATGGTTAGGTTAGGTTGGGTTAGGTATTGTGAGGGAAGCACGTTTTGTGGATATTTTCGCAATGTCAAATTCTTTAATTTCGGTGATGGTTAGGTTCAGATGGCTGAGGTTTGGTAGGATAAGAACTTTTTGTGGAAATTTTAGCAATGTCGAATTCTCTGACTTCGGTGATGGTAAGGTTAGGTAAGGTAAGGTATTGTGAAGTAAGCACGTTTTGTGGATATTTTATCAATGTCCAATTCTTTGATTTCGGTGATGGTTAGGTTCTGATGGGTGAGGTTTGGTAGGATAAGCACTTTTTGTGGATATTTTGGCAATGTCGAATTTTCTAACTTCATTGATGGTTAGGTTAGGTTGGGTTAGGTATTGTGAGGGAAGCACGTTTTGTGGATATTTTCGCAATGTCAAATTCTTTAATTTCGGTGATGGTTAGGTTCAGATGGCTGAGGTTTGGTAGGATAAGAACTTTTTGTGGAAATTTTGGCAATGTCGAATTCTCTGACTTCGGTGATAGTAAGGTTAGGTTGGATAAAATATGGTGAGGTAAGCTTGTCTTGTGGATATTTTGGCAAAGTCCAATTCTTCGATTTCGGTGATGGTTAGGTTCAGAAGGGTGAGGTTTGGTAGGATAAGAACTTTTTGTGGATATTTTGGCAATGTCGAATTCTCTGATTTCGGTGATGGTTAGGTTAGGTTGGGTAAGGTATTGTTAGGTAAGCACGTCTTGTGGATATTTTGGCAATGTCCAATTCTTTGATTTCGGTGATGGTTAGGTTCAGATGGGTGAGGTTTGGTAGGATAAGCACTTTTTGTGGATATTTTGGCAATGTCGAATTTTCTGACTTCGGTGATGGTTAGGTTAGGTTGGGTTAGGTAATGTGAGGCAAGCACGTTTTGTGGATATTTTTTTAATGTCAAATTCTTTAATTTCGGTGATGGTTAGGTTTAGATGGGTGAGGTTTGGTAGGATAAGAACTTTTTGTGGAAATTTTGGCAATGTCGAATTCTCTGACTTCGGTGATGGTAAGGTTAGGTTAGATAAAATATGGTGAGGTAAGCATGTCTTGTGGATATTTTAGCAAAGTCTTATTCTTCGATTTCGGTGATGGTTAGGTTCAGATGGGTGAGGTTTGGTAGAATAAGCACTTTTTGTGGATATTTTGGCAATGTCGAATTTTCTGATTTCGGTGATGGTAAGGTTAGGTTAGGTTAGGTATTGTGAAGTAAGCACTTTTTGTGGATATTTTCGCAATGTCAAATTCTTTAATTTCGGTGATGGTTAGGTTAAGATGGGTGAGGTTTGGTAGGATAAGAACTTTTTGTGGATATTTTGGCAATGTCGAATTCTCTGACTTCGGTGATGGTAAGGTTAGGTTGGGTTAGGTATTGTGAGGTAAGCACGTCTTGTGGATATTTTGGCAATGTCCAATTCTTTGATTTCGGTGATGGTTAGGTTCAGATGGGTGAGGTTTGGTAGGATAAGCACTTTTTGTGGATATTTTGGCAATGTCGAATTTTCTAACTTCGGTGATGGTTAGGTTAGGTTGGGTTAAGTATTATGAGATAAGCACGTTTTGTAGATATTTTCGCAATGTCAAATTCTTTAATTTCGATGATGGTTAGGTTCAGATGGGTGAGGTTTGGTAGGATAAGAACTTTTTGTGGAAATTTTGGCAATGTCGAATTCTCTGACTTCAGTGATAGTAAGGTTAGGTTGGATAAAATATGGTGAGGTAAGCTTGTCTTGTGGATATTTTGGCAAAGTCCAATTCTTCGATTTCGGTGATGGTTAGGTTCAGAAGGGTGAGGTTTGGTAGGATAAGAACTTTTTGTGGATATTTTGGCAATGTCGAATTCTCTGATTTCGGTGATGGTTAGATTAGGTTGGGTTAGGTATTGTTAGGTAAGCACGTCTTGTGGATATTTTGGCAATGTCCAATTCTTTGATTTCGGTGATGGTTAGGTTCAGATGGGTGAGGTTTGGTAGGATAAGCACTTTTTGTGGATATTTTGGCAATGTCGAATTTTCTGACTTCGGTGATGGTTAGGTTAGGTTGGGTTAGGTATTGTGAGGGAAGCACGTTTTGTGGATATTTTCGCAATGTCAAATTCTTTGATTTCGGTGATGGTTAGGTTCAGATGGGTGAGGTTTGGTAGGATAAGCACTTTTTGTGGATATTTTGGCAATGTCGAACTTTCTGACTTCGGTGATGGTTAGGTTAGGTTGGGTTAGGTATTGTGAGGGAAGCACGTTTTGTGGATATTTTCGCAATGTCAAATTCTTTGATTTCGGTGATGGTTAGGTTCAGATGGGTGAGGTTTGGTAGGATAAAAACTTTTTGTGGAAATTTCGGCAATGTCGAATTCTCTGACTTCGGTGATGGTTAGGTTAGGTTGGGTTAGGTATTGTGAGGTGAGCACGATTTGTGGATATTTTCGCAATGTCCAATTCTTTGATTTCGGTGATGGTTAAGTTCAGATGGGTGAGGTTTGGTAGGATAAGAACTTTTTGTGGATATTTTGGCAATGTCGAATTTTCTGATTTCGGTGATGGGTAGGTTAGGTTGGGTTAGGTATTGTGAGGTAAGCACGTTTTGTGGATATTTTCGCAATGTCCAATTCTTTGATTTCGGTGATGGTTAGGTTCAGAAGGGTGAGGTTTGGTAAGATAAGAACTTTTTGTGGATATTTTGGCAATGTCGAACTCTCTGACTTCGGTGATGGTAAGGTAAGGTTGGGTTAGGTATTGTGAGGTAAACACGTTTTGTGGATATTTAATCAATGTCCAATTCTTTGATTTCGGTGATGGTTAGGTTCAGATGGGTGAGGTTTGGTAGGATAAGCACTTTTTGTGGATATTGTGGCAATGTCGAATTTTCTGATTTCGGTGATGGTTAGGTTAGGTTGGGTTAGGTATTGTGAGGCAAGCACGTTTTGTGGATATTTTTTTAATGTCCAATTCTTTGATTTCGGTGATGGTTAGGTTCAGATGGGTGAGGTTTAGTAGGATAAGCACTTTTTGTGGATATTTTGGCAATGTCGAATTTTCTGACTTCGGTGATGGTTAGGTTAGGTTGGGTTAGGTATTGTGAGGGAAGCACGTTTTGTGGATATTTTCGCAATGTCAAATTCTTTAATTTCGGTGATGGTTAGGTTCAGATGGCTGAGGTTTGGTAGGATAAGAACTTTTTGTGGAAATTTTAGCAATGTCGAATTCTCTGACTTCGGTGATGGTAAGGTTAGGTTAGGTAAGGTATTGTGAAGTAAGCACGTTTTGTGGATATTTTATCAATGTCCAATTCTTTGATTTCGGTGATGGTTAGGTTCAGATGGGTGAGGTTTGGTAGGATAAGCACTTTTTGTGGATATTTTGGCAATGTCGAATTTTCTAACTTCATTGATGGTTAGGTTAGGTTGGGTTAGGTATTGTGAGGGAAGCACGTTTTGTGGATATTTTCGCAATGTCAAATTCTTTAATTTCGGTGATGGTTAGGTTCAGATGGCTGAGGTTTGGTAGGATAAGAACTTTTTGTGGAAATTTTAGCAATGTCGAATTCTCTGACTTCGGTGATGGTAAGGTTAGGTTAGGTAAGGTATTGTGAAGTAAGCACGTTTTGTGGATATTTTATCAATGTCCAATTCTTTGATTTCGGTGATGGTTAGGTTCAGATGGGTGAGGTTTGGTAGGATAAGAACTTTTTTTGGAAATTTTGGCAATGTCGAATTCTCTGACTTCGGTGATAATAAGGTTAGGTTAGATAAAATATGGTGGGGTAAGCATGTCTTGTGGATATTTTGGCAAAGTCCAATTCTTCGATTTCGGTGATGGTTAGGTTCAGAAGGGTGAGGTTTGGTAGGATAAGAACTTTTTGTGGATATTTTGGCAATGTCGAATTCTCTGATTTGGGTGATGGTTAGGTTAGGTTGGGTTAGGTATTGTTAGGTAAGCACGTCTTGTGGATATTTTGGCAATGTCCAATTCTTTGATTTCGGTGATGGTTAGGTTCAGATGGGTGAGGTTTGGTAGGATAAGCACTTTTTGTGGATATTTTGGCAATGTCGAATTTTCTAACTTCGGTGATGGTTAGGTTAGGTTGGGTTAAGTATTATGAGATAAGCACGTTTTGTAGATATTTTCGCAATGTCAAATTCTTTAATTTCGGTGATGGTTAGGTTCAGATGGGTGAGGTTTGGTAGGATAAGAACTTTTTGTGGAAATTTTGGCAATGTCGAATTCTCTGACTTCGGTGATAGTAAGGTTAGGTTGGATAAAATATGGTGAGGTAAGCTTGTCTTGTGGATATTTTGGCAAAGTCCAATTCTTCGATTTCGGTGATGGTTAGGTTCAGAAGGGTGAGGTTTGGTAGGATAAGAACTTTTTGTGGATATTTTGGCAATGTCGAATTCTCTGATTTCGGTGATGGTTAGGTTAGGTTGGGTTAGGTATTGTTAGGTAAGCACGTCTTGTGGATATTTTGGCAATGTCCAATTCTTTGATTTCAGTGATGGTTAGGTTCAGATGGGTGAGGTTTGGTAGGATAAGCACTTTTTGTGGATATTTTGGCAATGTCGAACTTTCTGACTTCGGTGATGGTTAGGTTAGGTTGGGTTAGGTATTGTGAGGGAAGCACGTTTTGTGGATATTTTCGCAATGTCAAATTCTTTGATTTCGGTGATGGTTAGGTTCAGATGGGTGAGGTTTGGTAGGATAAAAACTTTTTGTGGAAATTTCGGCAATGTCGAATTCTCTGACTTCGGTGATGGTTAGGTTAGGTTGGGTTAGGTATTGTGAGGTGAGCACGATTTGTGGATATTTTCGCAATGTCCAATTCTTTGATTTCGGTGATGGTTAAGTTCAGATGGGTGAGGTTTGGTAGGATAAGAACTTTTTGTGGATATTTTGGCAATGTCGAATTTTCTGATTTCGGTGATGGGTAGGTTAGGTTGGGTTAGGTATTGTGAGGCAAGCACGTTTTGTGGATATTTTCGCAATGTCCAATTCTTTGATTTCGGTGATGGTTAGGTTCAGAAGGGTGAGGTTTGGTAAGATAAGAACTTTTTGTGGATATTTTGGCAATGTCGAACTCTCTGACTTCGGTGATGGTAAGGTAAGGTTGGGTTAGGTATTGTGAGGTAAACACGTTTTGTGGATATTTAATCAATGTCCAATTCTTTGATTTCGGTGATGGTTAGGTTCAGATGGGTGAGGTTTGGTAGGATAAGCACTTTTTGTGGATATTGTGGCAATGTCGAATTTTCTGATTTCGGTGATGGTTAGGTTAGGTTGGGTTAGGTATTGTGAGGCAAGCACGTTTTGTGGATATTTTCGCAATGTCAAATTCTTTAATTTCGGTGATGGTTAGGTTCAGATGGCTGAGGTTTGGTAGGATAAGAACTTTTTGTGGAAATTTTAGCAATGTCGAATTCTCTGACTTCGGTGATGGTAAGGTTAGGTTAGGTAAGGTATTGTGAAGTAAGCACGTTTTGTGGATATTTTATCAATGTCCAATTCTTTGATTTCGGTGATGGTTAGGTTCAGATGGGTGAGGTTTGGTAGGATAAGAACTTTTTTTGGAAATTTTGGCAATGTCGAATTCTCTGACTTCGGTGATAATAAGGTTAGGTTAGATAAAATATGGTGAGGTAAGCATGTCTTGTGGATATTTTGGCAAAGTCCAATTCTTCGATTTCGGTGATGGTTAGGTTCAGAAGGGTGAGGTTTGGTAGGATAAGAACTTTTTGTGGATATTTTGGCAATGTCGAATTCTCTGATTTGGGTGATGGTTAGGTTAGGTTGGGTTAGGTATTGTTAGGTAAGCACGTCTTGTGGATATTTTGGCAATGTCCAATTCTTTGATTTCGGTGATGGTTAGGTTCAGATGGGTGAGGTTTGGTAGGATAAGCACTTTTTGTGGATATTTTGGCAATGTCGAATTCTCTGACTTCGGTGATGGTTAGGTTAGGTTGGGTTAAGTATTATGAGATAAGCACGTTTTGTAGATATTTTCGCAATGTCAAATTCTTTAATTTCGGTGATGGTTAGGTTCAGATGGGTGAGGTTTGGTAGGATAAGAACTTTTTGTGGAAATTTTGGCAATGTCGAATTCTCTGACTTCGGTGATAGTAAGGTTAGGTTGGATAAAATATGGTGAGGTAAGCTTGTCTTGTGGATATTTTGGCAAAGTCCAATTCTTCGATTTCGGTGATGGTAAGGTTCAGAAGGGTGAGGTTTGGTAGGATAAGAACTTTTTGTGGATATTTTGGCAATGTCGAATTTTCTGATTTCGGTGATGGGTAGGTTAGGTTGGGTTAGGTATTGTGAGGTAAGCACGTTTTGTGGATATTTTCGCAATGTCCAATTCTTTGATTTCGGTGATGGTTAGGTTCAGAAGGGTGAGGTTTGGTAAGATAAGAACTTTTTGTGGATATTTTGGCAATGTCGAACTCTCTGACTTCGGTGATGGTAAGGTAAGGTTGGGTTAGGTATTGTGAGGTAAACACGTTTTGTGGATATTTAATCAATGTCCAATTCTTTGATTTCGGTGATGGTTAGGTTCAGATGGGTGAGGTTTGTAGGATAAGCACTTTTTGTGGATATTGTGGCAATGTCGAATTTTCTGATTTCGGTGATGGTTAGGTTAGGTTGGGTTAGGTATTGTGAGGCAAGCACGTTTTGTGGATATTTTTTTAATGTCCAATTCTTTGATTTCGGTGATGGTTAGGTTCAGATGGGTGAGGTTTAGTAGGATAAGCACTTTTTGTGGATATTTTGGCAATGTCGAATTTTCTGACTTCGGTGATGGTTAGGTTAGGTTGGGTTAGGTATTGTGAGGGAAGCACGTTTTGTGGATATTTTCGCAATGTCAAATTCTTTAATTTCGGTGATGGTTAGGTTCAGATGGCTGAGGTTTGGTAGGATAAGAACTTTTTGTGGAAATTTTAGCAATGTCGAATTCTCTGACTTCGGTGATGGTAAGGTTAGGTAAGGTAAGGTATTGTGAAGTAAGCACGTTTTGTGGATATTTTATCAATGTCCAATTCTTTGATTTCGGTGATGGTTAGGTTCTGATGGGTGAGGTTTGGTAGGATAAGCACTTTTTGTGGATATTTTGGCAATGTCGAATTTTCTAACTTCATTGATGGTTAGGTTAGGTTGGGTTAGGTATTGTGAGGGAAGCACGTTTTGTGGATATTTTCGCAATGTCAAATTCTTTAATTTCGGTGATGGTTAGGTTCAGATGGCTGAGGTTTGGTAGGATAAGAACTTTTTGTGGAAATTTTAGCAATGTCGAATTCTCTGACTTCGGTGATGGTAAGGTTAGGTTAGGTAAGGTATTGTGAAGTAAGCACGTTTTGTGGATATTTTATCAATGTCCAATTCTTTGATTTCGGTGATGGTTAGGTTCAGATGGGTGAGGTTTGGTAGGATAAGAACTTTTTTTGGAAATTTTGGCAATGTCGAATTCTCTGACTTCGGTGATAATAAGGTTAGGTTAGATAAAATATGGTGAGGTAAGCATGTCTTGTGGATATTTTGGCAAAGTCCAATTCTTCGATTTCGGTGATGGTTAGGTTCAGAAGGGTGAGGTTTGGTAGGATAAGAACTTTTTGTGGATATTTTGGCAATGTCGAATTCTCTGATTTGGGTGATGGTTAGGTTAGGTTGGGTTATGTATTGTTAGGTAAGCACGTCTTGTGGATATTTTGGCAATGTCCAATTCTTTGATTTCGGTGATGGTTAGGTTCAGAAGGGTGAGGTTTGGTAGGATAAGAACTTTTTGTGGATATTTTGGCAATGTCGAATTCTCTGACTTCGGTGATAGTAAGGTTAGGTTGGATAAAATATGGTGAGGTAAGCTTGTCTTGTGGATATTTTGGCAAAGTTCAATTCTTCGATTTCGGTGATGGTTAGGTTCAGAAGGGTGAGGTTTGGTAGGATAAGAACTTTTTGTGGATATTTTGGCAATGTCGAATTCTCTGATTTCGGTGATGGTTAGGTTAGGTTGGGTTAGGTATTGTTAGGTAAGCACGTCTTGTGGATATTTTGGCAATGTCCAATTCTTTGATTTCAGTGATGGTTAGGTTCAGATGGGTGAGGTTTGGTAGGATAAGCACTTTTTGTGGATATTTTGGCAATGTCGAACTTTCTGACTTCGGTGATGGTTAGGTTAGGTTGGGTTAGGTATTGTGAGGGAAGCACGTTTTGTGGATATTTTCGCAATGTCAAATTCTTTGATTTCGGTGATGGTTAGGTTCAGATGGGTGAGGTTTGGTAGGATAAAAACTTTTTGTGGAAATTTCGGCAATGTCGAATTCTCTGACTTCGGTGATGGTTAGGTTAGGTTGGGTTAGGTATTGTGAGGTGAGCACGATTTGTGGATATTTTCGCAATGTCCAATTCTTTGATTTCGGTGATGGTTAAGTTCAGATGGGTGAGGTTTGGTAGGATAAGAACTTTTTGTGGATATTTTGGCAATGTCGAATTTTCTGATTTCGGTGATGGGTAGGTTAGGTTGGGTTAGGTATTGTGAGGCAAGCACGTTTTGTGGATATTTTCGCAATGTCCAATTCTTTGATTTCGGTGATGGTTAGGTTCAGAAGGGTGAGGTTTGGTAAGATAAGAACTTTTTGTGGATATTTTGGCAATGTCGAACTCTCTGACTTCGGTGATGGTAAGGTAAGGTTGGGTTAGGTATTGTGAGGTAAACACGTTTTGTGGATATTTAATCAATGTCCAATTCTTTGATTTCGGTGATGGTTAGGTTCAGATGGGTGAGGTTTGGTAGGATAAGCACTTTTTGTGGATATTGTGGCAATGTCGAATTTTCTGATTTCGGTGATGGTTAGGTTAGGTTGGGTTAGGTATTGTGAGGCAAGCACGTTTTGTGGATATTTTCGCAATGTCAAATTCTTTAATTTCGGTGATGGTTAGGTTCAGATGGCTGAGGTTTGGTAGGATAAGAACTTTTTGTGGAAATTTTAGCAATGTCGAATTCTCTGACTTCGGTGATGGTAAGGTTAGGTTAGGTAAGGTATTGTGAAGTAAGCACGTTTTGTGGATATTTTATCAATGTCCAATTCTTTGATTTCGGTGATGGTTAGGTTCAGATGGGTGAGGTTTGGTAGGATAAGAACTTTTTTTGGAAATTTTGGCAATGTCGAATTCTCTGACTTCGGTGATAATAAGGTTAGGTTAGATAAAATATGGTGAGGTAAGCATGTCTTGTGGATATTTTGGCAAAGTCCAATTCTTCGATTTCGGTGATGGTTAGGTTCAGAAGGGTGAGGTTTGGTAGGATAAGAACTTTTTGTGGATATTTTGGCAATGTCGAATTCTCTGATTTGGGTGATGGTTAGGTTAGGTTGGGTTAGGTATTGTTAGGTAAGCACGTCTTGTGGATTTTTTGGCAATGTCCAATTCTTTGATTTCGGTGATGGTTAGGTTCAGATGGGTGAGGTTTGGTAGGATAAGCACTTTTTGTGGATATTTTGGCAATGTCGAATTCTCTGACTTCGGTGATGGTTAGGTTAGGTTGGGTTAAGTATTATGAGATAAGCACGTTTTGTAGATATTTTCGCAATGTCAAATTCTTTAATTTCGGTGATGGTTAGGTTCAGATGGGTGAGGTTTGGTAGGATAAGAACTTTTTGTGGAAATTTTGGCAATGTCGAATTCTCTGACTTCGGTGATAGTAAGGTTAGGTTGGATAAAATATGGTGAGGTAAGCTTGTCTTGTGGATATTTTGGCAAAGTCCAATTCTTCGATTTCGGTGATGGTAAGGTTCAGAAGGGTGAGGTTTGGTAGGATAAGAACTTTTTGTGGATATTTTGGCAATGTCGAATTTTCTGATTTCGGTGATGGGTAGGTTAGGTTGGGTTAGGTATTGTGAGGTAAGCACGTTTTGTGGATATTTTCGCAATGTCCAATTCTTTGATTTCGGTGATGGTTAGGTTCAGAAGGGTGAGGTTTGGTAAGATAAGAACTTTTTGTGGATATTTTGGCAATGTCGAACTCTCTGACTTCGGTGATGGTAAGGTAAGGTTGGGTTAGGTATTGTGAGGTAAACACGTTTTGTGGATATTTAATCAATGTCCAATTCTTTGATTTCGGTGATGGTTAGGTTCAGATGGGTGAGGTTTGTAGGATAAGCACTTTTTGTGGATATTGTGGCAATGTCGAATTTTCTGATTTCGGTGATGGTTAGGTTAGGTTGGGTTAGGTATTGTGAGGCAAGCACGTTTTGTGGATATTTTTTTAATGTCCAATTCTTTGATTTCGGTGATGGTTAGGTTCAGATGGGTGAGGTTTAGTAGGATAAGCACTTTTTGTGGATATTTTGGCAATGTCGAATTTTCTGACTTCGGTGATGGTTAGGTTAGGTTGGGTTAGGTATTGTGAGGGAAGCACGTTTTGTGGATATTTTCGCAATGTCAAATTCTTTAATTTCGGTGATGGTTAGGTTCAGATGGCTGAGGTTTGGTAGGATAAGAACTTTTTGTGGAAATTTTAGCAATGTCGAATTCTCTGACTTCGGTGATGGTAAGGTTAGGTAAGGTAAGGTATTGTGAAGTAAGCACGTTTTGTGGATATTTTATCAATGTCCAATTCTTTGATTTCGGTGATGGTTAGGTTCTGATGGGTGAGGTTTGGTAGGATAAGCACTTTTTGTGGATATTTTGGCAATGTCGAATTTTCTAACTTCATTGATGGTTAGGTTAGGTTGGGTTAGGTATTGTGAGGGAAGCACGTTTTGTGGATATTTTCGCAATGTCAAATTCTTTAATTTCGGTGATGGTTAGGTTCAGATGGCTGAGGTTTGGTAGGATAAGAACTTTTTGTGGAAATTTTAGCAATGTCGAATTCTCTGACTTCGGTGATGGTAAGGTTAGGTTAGGTAAGGTATTGTGAAGTAAGCACGTTTTGTGGATATTTTATCAATGTCCAATTCTTTGATTTCGGTGATGGTTAGGTTCAGATGGGTGAGGTTTGGTAGGATAAGAACTTTTTGTGGATATTTTGGCAATGTCGAATTCTCTGACTTCGGTGATGGTTAGGTTAGGTTGGGTTAGGTATTATGAGGGAAGCACGTTTTGTGGATATTTTCGCAATGTCAAATTCTTTGATTTCGGTGATATTAGGTTCAGATGGGTGAGGTTTGGTAGGATAAGAACTTTTTGTGGAAATTTTGGCAATGTCGAATTCTCTGACTTCTGTGATGGTAAGGTTAGGTTGGGTTAGGTATTGTGAGGTAAGCACGTCTTGTGGATATTTTGGCAATGTCCAATTCTTTGATTTCGGTGATGGTTAGGTTCAGAAGGGTGAGGTTTGGTAGGATAAGAACTTTTTGTGGATATTTTGGCAATGTCGAATTCTCTGACTTCGGTGATGGTAAGGTTAGGTTAGGTTAGGTATTGTGAAGTAAGCACGTTTTGTGGATATTTACTCAATGTCCAATTCTTTGATTTCGGTGATGGTTAGGTTCAGATGGGTGAGGTTTGGTAGGATAAGCACTTTTTGTGGATATTTTGGCAATGTCGAATTTTTTAACTTCGGTGATGGTTAGGTTAGGTTGGGTTAGGTATTGTGAAGTAAGCACTTTTTGTGGATATTTTCGTTATGTCAAATTCTTTAATTTCGGTGATGGTTAGGTTTAGATGGGTGAGGTTTGGTAGGATAAGAACTTTTTGTGGAAATTTTGGCAATGTCGAATTCTCTGACTTCGGTGATGGTAAGGTTAGGTTAGATAAAATATGGTGAGGTAAGCATGTCTTGTGGATATTTTGGCAAAGTCTAATTCTTCGATTTCGGTGATGGTTAGGTTCAGATGGGTGAGGTTTGGTAGGATAAGCACTTTTTGTGGATATTTTGGCAATGTCGAATTTTCTGATTTCGGTGATGGTAAGGTTAGGTTGGGTTTGGTATTGTGAGGCAAGCACGTTTTGTGGATATTTTTTTAATGTCCAATTCTTTGATTTCGGTGATGGTTAGGTTCAGATGGGTGAGGTTTGGTAAGATAAGCACTTTTTGTGGATATTTTGGCAATGTCGAACTTTCTGACTTCGGTGATGGTTAGGTTAGGTTGGGTTAGGTTATGTGAGGGAAGCACGTTTTGTGTATTCTTTCGCAATGTCAAATTCTTTGATTTCGGTGATGGTTAGGTTCAGATGGGTGAGGTTTGGTAGGATAAAAACTTTTTGTGGAAATTTCGGCAATGTCGAATTCTCTGACTTCGGTGATGGTTAGGTTAGGTTGGGTTAGGTATTGTGAGGTGAGCACGATTTGTGGATATTTTCGCAATGTCCAATTCTTTGATTTCGGTGATGGTTAAGTTCAGATGGGTGAGGTTTGGTAGGATAAGAACTTTTTGTGGATATTTTGGCAATGTCGAATTTTCTGATTTCGGTGATGGTAAGGTTAGGTTGGGTTTGGTATTGTGAGGCAAGCACGTTTTGTGGATATTTTTTTAATATCCAATTCTTTGATTTCGGTGATGGTTAGGTTCAGATGGGTGAGGTTTGGTAGGATAAGCACTTTTTGTGGATATTGTGGCAATGTCGAATTTTCTGATTTCGGTGATGGTTAGGTTAGGTTGGGTTAGGTATTGTGAGGCAAGCACGTTTTGTGGATATTTTCGCAATGTCAAATTCTTTAATTTCGGTGATGGTTAGGTTCAGATGGCTGAGGTTTGGTAGGATAAGAACTTTTTGTGGAAATTTTGGCAATGTCGAATTCTCTGACTTCGGTGATGGTTAGGTTAGGTTGGGTTAGGTATTATGAGGGAAGCACGTTTTGTGGATATTTTCGCAATGTCAAATTCTTTGATTTCGGTGATATTAGGTTCAGATGGGTGAGGTTTGGTAGGATAAGAACTTTTTGTGGAAATTTTGGCAATGTCGAATTCTCTGACTTCTGTGATGGTAAGGTTAGGTTGGGTTAGGTATTGTGAGGTAAGCACGTCTTGTGGATATTTTGGCAATGTCCAATTCTTTGATTTCGGTGATGGTTAGGTTCAGAAGGGTGAGGTTTGGTAGGATAAGAACTTTTTGTGGATATTTTGGCAATGTCGAATTCTCTGACTTCGGTGATGGTAAGGTTAGGTTAGGTTAGGTATTGTGAAGTAAGCACGTTTTGTGGATATTTACTCAATGTCCAATTCTTTGATTTCGGTGATGGTTAGGTTCAGATGGGTGAGGTTTGGTAGGATAAGCACTTTTTGTGGATATTTTGGCAATGTCGAATTTTTTAACTTCGGTGATGGTTAGGTTAGGTTGGGTTAGGTATTGTGAAGTAAGCACTTTTTGTGGATATTTTCGTTATGTCAAATTCTTTAATTTCGGTGATGGTTAGGTTTAGATGGGTGAGGTTTGGTAGGATAAGAACTTTTTGTGGAAATTTTGGCAATGTCGAATTCTCTGACTTCGGTGATGGTAAGGTTAGGTTAGATAAAATATGGTGAGGTAAGCATGTCTTGTGGATATTTTGGCAAAGTCTAATTCTTCGATTTCGGTGATGGTTAGGTTCAGATGGGTGAGGTTTGGTAGGATAAGCACTTTTTGTGGATATTTTGGCAATGTCGAATTTTCTGATTTCGGTGATGGTAAGGTTAGGTTGGGTTTGGTATTGTGAGGCAAGCACGTTTTGTGGATATTTTTTTAATGTCCAATTCTTTGATTTCGGTGATGGTTAGGTTCAGATGGGTGAGGTTTGGTAAGATAAGCACTTTTTGTGGATATTTTGGCAATGTCGAACTTTCTGACTTCGGTGATGGTTAGGTTAGGTTGGGTTAGGTTATGTGAGGGAAGCACGTTTTGTGTATTCTTTCGCAATGTCAAATTCTTTGATTTCGGTGATGGTTAGGTTCAGATGGGTGAGGTTTGGTAGGATAAGAACTTTTTGTGGATATTTTGGCAATGTCGAATTCTCTGACTTCGGTGATGGTAAGGTTAGGTTAGGTTAGGTATTGTGAAGTAAGCACGTTTTGTGGATATTTACTCAATGTCCAATTCTTTGATTTCGGTGATGGTTAGGTTCAGATGGGTGAGGTTTGGTAGGATAAGCACTTTTTGTGGATATTTTGGCAATGTCGAATTTTTTAACTTCGGTGATGGTTAGGTTAGGTTGGGTTAGGTATTGTGAAGTAAGCACTTTTTGTGGATATTTTCGTTATGTCAAATTCTTTAATTTCGGTGATGGTTAGGTTTAGATGGGTGAGGTTTGGTAGGATAAGAACTTTTTGTGGAAATTTTGGCAATGTCGAATTCTCTGACTTCGGTGATGGTAAGGTTAGGTTAGATAAAATATGGTGAGGTAAGCATGTCTTGTGGATATTTTGGCAAAGTCTAATTCTTCGATTTCGGTGATGGTTAGGTTCAGATGGGTGAGGTTTGGTAGGATAAGCACTTTTTGTGGATATTTTGGCAATGTCGAATTTTCTGATTTCGGTGATGGTAAGGTTAGGTTGGGTTTGGTATTGTGAGGCAAGCACGTTTTGTGGATATTTTTTTAATGTCCAATTCTTTGATTTCGGTGATGGTTAGGTTCAGATGGGTGAGGTTTGGTAAGATAAGCACTTTTTGTGGATATTTTGGCAATGTCGAACTTTCTGACTTCGGTGATGGTTAGGTTAGGTTGGGTTAGGTTATGTGAGGGAAGCACGTTTTGTGTATTCTTTCGCAATGTCAAATTCTTTGATTTCGGTGATGGTTAGGTTCAGATGGGTGAGGTTTGGTAGGATAAAAACTTTTTGTGGAAATTTCGGCAATGTCGAATTCTCTGACTTCGGTGATGGTTAGGTTAGGTTGGGTTAGGTATTGTGAGGTGAGCACGATTTGTGGATATTTTCGCAATGTCCAATTCTTTGATTTCGGTGATGGTTAAGTTCAGATGGGTGAGGTTTGGTAGGATAAGAACTTTTTGTGGATATTTTGGCAATGTCGAATTTTCTGATTTCGGTGATGGTAAGGTTAGGTTGGGTTTGGTATTGTGAGGCAAGCACGTTTTGTGGATATTTTTTTAATATCCAATTCTTTGATTTCGGTGATGGTTAGGTTCAGATGGGTGAGGTTTGGTAGGATAAGCACTTTTTGTGGATATTGTGGCAATGTCGAATTTTCTGATTTCGGTGATGGTTAGGTTAGGTTGGGTTAGGTATTGTGAGGCAAGCACGTTTTGTGGATATTTTCGCAATGTCAAATTCTTTAATTTCGGTGATGGTTAGGTTCAGATGGCTGAGGTTTGGTAGGATAAGAACTTTTTGTGGAAATTTTGGCAATGTCGAATTCTCTGACTTCAGTGATAGTAAGGTTAGGTTGGATAAAATATGGTGAGGTAAGCTTGTCTTGTGGATATTTTGGCAAAGTCCAATTCTTCGATTTCGGTGATGGTTAGGTTCAGAAGGGTGAGGTTTGGTAGGATAAGAACTTTTTGTGGATATTTTGGCAATGTCGAATTCTCTGATTTCGGTGATGGTTAGATTAGGTTGGGTTAGGTATTGTTAGGTAAGCACGTCTTGTGGATATTTTGGCAATGTCCAATTCTTTGATTTCGGTGATGGTTAGGTTCAGATGGGTGAGGTTTGGTAGGATAAGCACTTTTTGTGGATATTTTGGCAATGTCGAATTTTCTGACTTCGGTGATGGTTAGGTTAGGTTGGGTTAGGTATTGTGAGGGAAGCACGTTTTGTGGATATTTTCGCAATGTCAAATTCTTTGATTTCGGTGATGGTTAGGTTCAGATGGGTGAGGTTTGGTAGGATAAGCACTTTTTGTGGATATTTTGGCAATGTCGAACTTTCTGACTTCGGTGATGGTTAGGTTAGGTTGGGTTAGGTATTGTGAGGGAAGCACGTTTTGTGGATATTTTCGCAATGTCAAATTCTTTGATTTCGGTGATGGTTAGGTTCAGATGGGTGAGGTTTGGTAGGATAAAAACTTTTTGTGGAAATTTCGGCAATGTCGAATTCTCTGACTTCGGTGATGGTTAGGTTAGGTTGGGTTAGGTATTGTGAGGTGAGCACGATTTGTGGATATTTTCGCAATGTCCAATTCTTTGATTTCGGTGATGGTTAAGTTCAGATGGGTGAGGTTTGGTAGGATAAGAACTTTTTGTGGATATTTTGGCAATGTCGAATTTTCTGATTTCGGTGATGGGTAGGCTAGGTTGGGTTAGGTATTGTGAGGTAAGCACGTTTTGTGGATATTTTCGCAATGTCCAATTCTTTGATTTCGGTGATGGTTAGGTTCAGAATGGTGAGGTTTGGTAAGATAAGAACTTTTTGTGGATATTTTGGCAATGTCGAACTCTCTGACTTCGGTGATGGTAAGGTAAGGTTGGGTTAGGTATTGTGAGGTAAACACGTTTTGTGGATATTTAATCAATGTCCAATTCTTTGATTTCGGTGATGGTTAGGTTCAGATGGGTGAGGTTTGGTAGGATAAGCACTTTTTGTGGATATTGTGGCAATGTCGAATTTTCTGATTTCGGTGATGGTTAGGTTAGGTTGGGTTAGGTATTGTGAGGCAAGCACGTTTTGTGGATATTTTTTTAATGTCCAATTCTTTGATTTCGGTGATGGTTAGGTTCAGATGGGTGAGGTTTAGTAGGATAAGCACTTTTTGTGGATATTTTGGCAATGTCGAATTTTCTGACTTCGGTGATGGTTAGGTTAGGTTGGGTTAGGTATTGTGAGGGAAGCACGTTTTGTGGATATTTTCGCAATGTCAAATTCTTTAATTTCGGTGATGGTTAGGTTCAGATGGCTGAGGTTTGGTAGGATAAGAACTTTTTGTGGAAATTTTAGCAATGTCGAATTCTCTGACTTCGGTGATGGTAAGGTTAGGTTAGGTAAGGTATTGTGAAGTAAGCACGTTTTGTGGATATTTTATCAATGTCCAATTCTTTGATTTCGGTGATGGTTAGGTTCAGATGGGTGAGGTTTGGTAGGATAAGCACTTTTTGTGGATATTTTGGCAATGTCGAATTTTCTAACTTCATTGATGGTTAGGTTAGGTTGGGTTAGGTATTGTGAGGGAAGCACGTTTTGTGGATATTTTCGCAATGTCAAATTCTTTAATTTCGGTGATGGTTAGGTTCAGATGGCTGAGGTTTGGTAGGATAAGAACTTTTTGTGGAAATTTTAGCAATGTCGAATTCTCTGACTTCGGTGATGGTAAGGTTAGGTTAGGTAAGGTATTGTGAAGTAAGCACGTTTTGTGGATATTTTATCAATGTCCAATTCTTTGATTTCGGTGATGGTTAGGTTCAGATGGGTGAGGTTTGGTAGGATAAGAACTTTTTTTGGAAATTTTGGCAATGTCGAATTCTCTGACTTCGGTGATAATAAGGTTAGGTTAGATAAAATATGGTGGGGTAAGCATGTCTTGTGGATATTTTGGCAAAGTCCAATTCTTCGATTTCGGTGATGGTTAGGTTCAGAAGGGTGAGGTTTGGTAGGATAAGAACTTTTTGTGGATATTTTGGCAATGTCGAATTCTCTGATTTGGGTGATGGTTAGGTTAGGTTGGGTTAGGTATTGTTAGGTAAGCACGTCTTGTGGATATTTTGGCAATGTCCAATTCTTTGATTTCGGTGATGGTTAGGTTCAGATGGGTGAGGTTTGGTAGGATAAGCACTTTTTGTGGATATTTTGGCAATGTCGAATTTTCTAACTTCGGTGATGGTTAGGTTAGGTTGGGTTAAGTATTATGAGATAAGCACGTTTTGTAGATATTTTCGCAATGTCAAATTCTTTAATTTCGGTGATGGTTAGGTTCAGATGGGTGAGGTTTGGTAGGATAAGAACTTTTTGTGGAAATTTTGGCAATGTCGAATTCTCTGACTTCGGTGATAGTAAGGTTAGGTTGGATAAAATATGGTGAGGTAAGCTTGTCTTGTGGATATTTTGGCAAAGTCCAATTCTTCGATTTCGGTGATGGTTAGGTTCAGAAGGGTGAGGTTTGGTAGGATAAGAACTTTTTGTGGATATTTTGGCAATGTCGAATTCTCTGATTTCGGTGATGGTTAGGTTAGGTTGGGTTAGGTATTGTTAGGTAAGCACGTCTTGTGGATATTTTGGCAATGTCCAATTCTTTGATTTCAGTGATGGTTAGGTTCAGATGGGTGAGGTTTGGTAGGATAAGCACTTTTTGTGGATATTTTGGCAATGTCGAACTTTCTGACTTCGGTGATGGTTAGGTTAGGTTGGGTTAGGTATTGTGAGGGAAGCACGTTTTGTGGATATTTTCGCAATGTCAAATTCTTTGATTTCGGTGATGGTTAGGTTCAGATGGGTGAGGTTTGGTAGGATAAAAACTTTTTGTGGAAATTTCGGCAATGTCGAATTCTCTGACTTCGGTGATGGTTAGGTTAGGTTGGGTTAGGTATTGTGAGGTGAGCACGATTTGTGGATATTTTCGCAATGTCCAATTCTTTGATTTCGGTGATGGTTAAGTTCAGATGGGTGAGGTTTGGTAGGATAAGAACTTTTTGTGGATATTTTGGCAATGTCGAATTTTCTGATTTCGGTGATGGGTAGGTTAGGTTGGGTTAGGTATTGTGAGGCAAGCACGTTTTGTGGATATTTTCGCAATGTCCAATTCTTTGATTTCGGTGATGGTTAGGTTCAGAAGGGTGAGGTTTGGTAAGATAAGAACTTTTTGTGGATATTTTGGCAATGTCGAACTCTCTGACTTCGGTGATGGTAAGGTAAGGTTGGGTTAGGTATTGTGAGGTAAACACGTTTTGTGGATATTTAATCAATGTCCATCTCTTTGATTTCGGTGATGGTTAGGTTCAGATGGGTGAGGTTTGGTAGGATAAGCACTTTTTGTGGATATTGTGGCAATGTCGAATTTTCTGATTTCGGTGATGGTTAGGTTAGGTTGGGTTAGGTATTCTGAGGCAAGCACGTTTTGTGGATATTTTCGCAATGTCAAATTCTTTAATTTCGGTGATGGTTAGGTTCAGATGGCTGAGGTTTGGTAGGATAAGAACTTTTTGTGGAAATTTTAGCAATGTCGAATTCTCTGACTTCGGTGATGGTAAGGTTAGGTTAGGTAAGGTATTGTGAAGTAAGCACGTTTTTTGGATATTTTATCAATGTCCAATTCTTTGATTTCGGTGATGGTTAGGTTCAGATGGGTGAGGTTTGGTAGGATAAGAACTTTTTTTGGAAATTTTGGCAATGTCGAATTCTCTGACTTCGGTGATAATAAGGTTAGGTTAGATAAAATATGGTGAGGTAAGCATGTCTTGTGGATATTTTGGCAAAGTCCAATTCTTCGATTTCGGTGATGGTTAGGTTCAGAAGGGTGAGGTTTGGTAGGATAAGAACTTTTTGTGGATATTTTGGCAATGTCGAATTCTCTGATTTGGGTGATGGTTAGGTTAGGTTGGGTTAGGTATTGTTAGGTAAGCACGTCTTGTGGATATTTTGGCAATGTCCAATTCTTTGATTTCGGTGATGGTTAGGTTCAGATGGGTGAGGTTTGGTAGGATAAGCACTTTTTGTGGATATTTTGGCAATGTCGAATTCTCTGACTTCGGTGATGGTTAGGTTAGGTTGGGTTAAGTATTATGAGATAAGCACGTTTTGTAGATATTTTCGCAATGTCAAATTCTTTAATTTCGGTGATGGTTAGGTTCAGATGGGTGAGGTTTGGTAGGATAAGAACTTTTTGTGGAAATTTTGGCAATGTCGAATTCTCTGACTTCGGTGATAGTAAGGTTAGGTTGGATAAAATATGGTGAGGTAAGCTTGTCTTGTGGATATTTTGGCAAAGTCCAATTCTTCGATTTCGGTGATGGTAAGGTTCAGAAGGGTGAGGTTTGGTAGGATAAGAACTTTTTGTGGATATTTTGGCAATGTCGAATTTTCTGATTTCGGTGATGGGTAGGTTAGGTTGGGTTAGGTATTGTGAGGTAAGCACGTTTTGTGGATATTTTCGCAATGTCCAATTCTTTGATTTCGGTGATGGTTAGGTTCAGAAGGGTGAGGTTTGGTAAGATAAGAACTTTTTGTGGATATTTTGGCAATGTCGAACTCTCTGACTTCGGTGATGGTAAGGTAAGGTTGGGTTAGGTATTGTGAGGTAAACACGTTTTGTGGATATTTAATCAATGTCCAATTCTTTGATTTCGGTGATGGTTAGGTTCAGATGGGTGAGGTTTGTAGGATAAGCACTTTTTGTGGATATTGTGGCAATGTCGAATTTTCTGATTTCGGTGATGGTTAGGTTAGGTTGGGTTAGGTATTGTGAGGCAAGCACGTTTTGTGGATATTTTTTTAATGTCCAATTCTTTGATTTCGGTGATGGTTAGGTTCAGATGGGTGAGGTTTAGTAGGATAAGCACTTTTTGTGGATATTTTGGCAATGTCGAATTTTCTGACTTCGGTGATGGTTAGGTTAGGTTGGGTTAGGTATTGTGAGGGAAGCACGTTTTGTGGATATTTTCGCAATGTCAAATTCTTTAATTTCGGTGATGGTTAGGTTCAGATGGCTGAGGTTTGGTAGGATAAGAACTTTTTGTGGAAATTTTAGCAATGTCGAATTCTCTGACTTCGGTGATGGTAAGGTTAGGTAAGGTAAGGTATTGTGAAGTAAGCACGTTTTGTGGATATTTTATCAATGTCCAATTCTTTGATTTCGGTGATGGTTAGGTTCTGATGGGTGAGGTTTGGTAGGATAAGCACTTTTTGTGGATATTTTGGCAATGTCGAATTTTCTAACTTCATTGATGGTTAGGTTAGGTTGGGTTAGGTATTGTGAGGGAAGCACGTTTTGTGGATATTTTCGCAATGTCAAATTCTTTAATTTCGGTGATGGTTAGGTTCAGATGGCTGAGGTTTGGTAGGATAAGAACTTTTTGTGGAAATTTTAGCAATGTCGAATTCTCTGACTTCGGTGATGGTAAGGTTAGGTTAGGTAAGGTATTGTGAAGTAAGCACGTTTTGTGGATATTTTATCAATGTCCAATTCTTTGATTTCGGTGATGGTTAGGTTCAGATGGGTGAGGTTTGGTAGGATAAGAACTTTTTTTGGAAATTTTGGCAATGTCGAATTCTCTGACTTCGGTGATAATAAGGTTAGGTTAGATAAAATATGGTGAGGTAAGCATGTCTTGTGGATATTTTGGCAAAGTCCAATTCTTCGATTTCGGTGATGGTTAGGTTCAGAAGGGTGAGGTTTGGTAGGATAAGAACTTTTTGTGGATATTTTGGCAATGTCGAATTCTCTGACTTCGGTGATAGTAAGGTTAGGTTTGATAAAAAATGGTGAGGTAAGCTTGTCTTGTGGATATTTTGGCAAAGTCCAATTCTTCGATTTCGGTGATGGTTAGGTTCAGAAGGGTGAGGTTTGGTAGGATAAGAACTTTTTGTGGATATTTTGGCAATGTCGAATTCTCTGATTTCGGTGATGGTTAGGTTAGGTTGGGTTATGTATTGTTAGGTAAGCACGTCTTGTGGATATTTTGGCAATGTCCAATTCTTTGATTTCGGTGATGGTTAGGTTCAGAAGGGTGAGGTTTGGTAGGATAAGAACTTTTTGTGGATATTTTGGCAATGTCGAATTCTCTGACTTCGGTGATAGTAAGGTTAGGTTGGATAAAATATGGTGAGGTAAGCTTGTCTTGTGGATATTTTGGCAAAGTCCAATTCTTCGATTTCGGTGATGGTTAGGTTCAGAAGGGTGAGGTTTGGTAGGATAAGAACTTTTTGTGGATATTTTGGCAATGTCGAATTCTCTGATTTCGGTGATGGTTAGGTTAGGTTGGGTTAGGTATTGTTAGGTAAGCACGTCTTGTGGATATTTTGGCAATGTCCAATTCTTTGATTTCAGTGATGGTTAGGTTCAGATGGGTGAGGTTTGGTAGGATAAGCACTTTTTGTGGATATTTTGGCAATGTCGAACTTTCTGACTTCGGTGATGGTTAGGTTAGGTTGGGTTAGGTATTGTGAGGGAAGCACGTTTTGTGGATATTTTCGCAATGTCAAATTCTTTGATTTCGGTGATGGTTAGGTTCAGATGGGTGAGGTTTGGTAGGATAAAAACTTTTTGTGGAAATTTCGGCAATGTCGAATTCTCTGACTTCGGTGATGGTTAGGTTAGGTTGGGTTAGGTATTGTGAGGTGAGCACGATTTGTGGATATTTTCGCAATGTCCAATTCTTTGATTTCGGTGATGGTTAAGTTCAGATGGGTGAGGTTTGGTAGGATAAGAACTTTTTGTGGATATTTTGGCAATGTCGAATTTTCTGATTTCGGTGATGGGTAGGTTAGGTTGGGTTAGGTATTGTGAGGCAAGCACGTTTTGTGGATATTTTCGCAATGTCCAATTCTTTGATTTCGGTGATGGTTAGGTTCAGAAGGGTGAGGTTTGGTAAGATAAGAACTTTTTGTGGATATTTTGGCAATGTCGAACTCTCTGACTTCGGTGATGGTAAGGTAAGGTTGGGTTAGGTATTGTGAGGTAAACACGTTTTGTGGATATTTAATCAATGTCCAATTCTTTGATTTCGGTGATGGTTAGGTTCAGATGGGTGAGGTTTGGTAGGATAAGCACTTTTTGTGGATATTGTGGCAATGTCGAATTTTCTGATTTCGGTGATGGTTAGGTTAGGTTGGGTTAGGTATTGTGAGGCAAGCACGTTTTGTGGATATTTTCGCAATGTCAAATTCTTTAATTTCGGTGATGGTTAGGTTCAGATGGCTGAGGTTTGGTAGGATAAGAACTTTTTGTGGAAATTTTAGCAATGTCGAATTCTTTGACTTCGGTGATGGTAAGGTTAGGTTAGGTAAGGTATTGTGAAGTAAGCACGTTTTGTGGATATTTTATCAATGTCCAATTCTTTGATTTCGGTGATGGTTAGGTTCAGATGGGTGAGGTTTGGTAGGATAAGAACTTTTTTTGGAAATTTTGGCAATGTCGAATTCTCTGACTTCGGTGATAATAAGGTTAGGTTAGATAAAATATGGTGAGGTAAGCATGTCTTGTGGATATTTTGGCAAAGTCCAATTCTTCGATTTCGGTGATGGTTAGGTTCAGAAGGGTGAGGTTTGGTAGGATAAGAACTTTTTGTGGATATTTTGGCAATGTCGAATTCTCTGATTTGGGTGATGGTTAGGTTAGGTTGGGTTAGGTATTGTTAGGTAAGCACGTCTTGTGGATATTTTGGCAATGTCCAATTCTTTGATTTCGGTGATGGTTAGGTTCAGATGGGTGAGGTTTGGTAGGATAAGCACTTTTTGTGGATATTTTGGCAATGTCGAATTCTCTGACTTCGGTGATGGTTAGGTTAGGTTGGGTTAAGTATTATGAGATAAGCACGTTTTGTAGATATTTTCGCAATGTCAAATTCTTTAATTTCGGTGATGGTTAGGTTCAGATGGGTGAGGTTTGGTAGGATAAGAACTTTTTGTGGAAATTTTGGCAATGTCGAATTCTCTGACTTCGGTGATAGTAAGGTTAGGTTGGATAAAATATGGTGAGGTAAGCTTGTCTTGTGGATATTTTGGCAAAGTCCAATTCTTCGATTTCGGTGATGGTAAGGTTCAGAAGGGTGAGGTTTGGTAGGATAAGAACTTTTTGTGGATATTTTGGCAATGTCGAATTTTCTGATTTCGGTGATGGGTAGGTTAGGTTGGGTTAGGTATTGTGAGGTAAGCACGTTTTGTGGATATTTTCGCAATGTCCAATTCTTTGATTTCGGTGATGGTTAGGTTCAGAAGGGTGAGGTTTGGTAAGATAAGAACTTTTTGTGGATATTTTGGCAATGTCGAACTCTCTGACTTCGGTGATGGTAAGGTAAGGTTGGGTTAGGTATTGTGAGGTAAACACGTTTTGTGGATATTTAATCAATGTCCAATTCTTTGATTTCGGTGATGGTTAGGTTCAGATGGGTGAGGTTTGTAGGATAAGCACTTTTTGTGGATATTGTGGCAATGTCGAATTTTCTGATTTCGGTGATGGTTAGGTTAGGTTGGGTTAGGTATTGTGAGGCAAGCACGTTTTGTGGATATTTTTTTAATGTCCAATTCTTTGATTTCGGTGATGGTTAGGTTCAGATGGGTGAGGTTTAGTAGGATAAGCACTTTTTGTGGATATTTTGGCAATGTCGAATTTTCTGACTTCGGTGATGGTTAGGTTAGGTTGGGTTAGGTATTGTGAGGGAAGCACGTTTTGTGGATATTTTCGCAATGTCAAATTCTTTAATTTCGGTGATGGTTAGGTTCAGATGGCTGAGGTTTGGTAGGATAAGAACTTTTTGTGGAAATTTTAGCAATGTCGAATTCTCTGACTTCGGTGATGGTAAGGTTAGGTTAGGTAAGGTATTGTGAAGTAAGCACGTTTTGTGGATATTTTATCAATGTCCAATTCTTTGATTTCGGTGATGGTTAGGTTCAGATGGGTGAGGTTTGTAGGATAAGCACTTTTTGTGGATATTGTGGCAATGTCGAATTTTCTGATTTCGGTGATGGTTAGGTTAGGTTGGGTTAGGTATTGTGAGGCAAGCACGTTTTGTGGATATTTTTTTAATGTCCAATTCTTTGATTTCGGTGATGGTTAGGTTCAGATGGGTGAGGTTTAGTAGGATAAGCACTTTTTGTGGATATTTTGGCAATGTCGAATTTTCTGACTTCGGTGATGGTTAGGTTAGGTTGGGTTAGGTATTGTGAGGGAAGCACGTTTTGTGGATATTTTCGCAATGTCAAATTCTTTAATTTCGGTGATGGTTAGGTTCAGATGGCTGAGGTTTGGTAGGATAAGAACTTTTTGTGGAAATTTTAGCAATGTCGAATTCTCTGACTTCGGTGATGGTAAGGTTAGGTTAGGTAAGGTATTGTGAAGTAAGCACGTTTTGTGGATATTTTATCAATGTCCAATTCTTTGATTTCGGTGATGGTTAGGTTCAGATGGGTGAGGTTTGGTAGGATAAGAACTTTTTTTGGAAATTTTGGCAATGTCGAATTCTCTGACTTCGGTGATAATAAGGTTAGGTTAGATAAAATATGGTGAGGTAAGCATGTCTTGTGGATATTTTGGCAAAGTCCAATTCTTCGATTTCGGTGATGGTTAGGTTCAGAAGGGTGAGGTTTGGTAGGATAAGAACTTTTTGTGGATATTTTGGCAATGTCGAATTCTCTGATTTGGGTGATGGTTAGGTTAGGTTGGGTTATGTATTGTTAGGTAAGCACGTCTTGTGGATATTTTGGCAATGTCCAATTCTTTGATTTCGGTGATGGTTAGGTTCAGAAGGGTGAGGTTTGGTAGGATAAGAACTTTTTGTGGATATTTTGGCAATGTCGAATTCTCTGACTTCGGTGATGGTAAGGTTAGGTTAGGTAAGGTATTGTGAAGTAAGCACGTTTTGTGGATATTAAATCAATGTCCAATTCTTTGATTTCGGTGATGGTTAGGTTCAGATGGGTGAGGTTTGGTAGGATAAGCACTTTTTGTGGATATTTTGGCAATGTCGAATTTTCTAACTTCGGTGATGGTTAGGTTAGGTTGGGTTAGGTATTGTAAGGTAAGCACGTTTTGTAGATATTTTTGCAATGTCAAATTCTTTAATTTCGGTGATGGTTAGGTTCAGATGGGTGAGGTTTGGTAGGATAAGAACTTTTTGTGGATATTTTGGCAATGTCGAATTCTCTGACTTCGGTGATGGTAAGGTTAGGTTGGGTTAGGTATTTTGAGGTAAGCACGTTTTGTGGATATTTAATCAATGTCCAATTCTTTGATTTCGGTGATGGTTAGGTTCAGATGGGTGAGGTTTGGTAGGATAAGCACTTTTTGTGGATATTTTGGCAATGTCGAATTCTCTGACTTCGGTGATGGTTAGGTTAGGCTGGGTTAGGTATTGTGAGGAAAGCACGTTTTGTGGATATTTTTTTAATGTCCAATTCTTTGATTTCGGTGATGGTTAGGTTCAGATGGGTGAGGTTTGGTAGGATAAGCACTTTTTGTGGATATTTTGGCAATGTCGAATTTTTTGACTTCGGTGATGGTTAGGTTTGGTTGGGTTAGGTATTGTGAGGGAAGCACGTTTTGTGGATATTTTCGCAATGTCAAATTCTTTGATTTCGGTGATGGTTAGGTTCAGATGGGTGAGGTTTTGTAGGATAAGAACTTTTTGTGGAAATTTTGGCAATGTCGAATTCTCTGACTTCGGTGATGGTTAGGTTAGGTTGGGTTAGGTATTGTGAGGAAAGCACGTCTTGTGGATATTTTGGCAATGTCCAATTCTTTGATTTCGGTGATGGTTAGGTTCAGATGGGTGAGGTTTGGTAGGATAAGCACTTTTTGTGGATATTTTGGCAATGTCGAATTTTCTAACTTCGGTGATGGTTAGGTTAGGTTGGGTTAGGTATTGTGAGGGAAGCACGTTTTGTGGATATTATCGCAATGTCAAATTCTTTGATTTAGGTGATGGTTAGGTTCAGATGGGTGAGGTTTGTTAGGATAAGAACTTTTTGTGGAAATTTTGGCAATGTCGAATTCTCTGACTTCGGTGATGGTAAGGTTAGGTTAGGTTAGGTATTGTGAAGTAAGCACGTTTTGTGGATATTTTATCAATGTCCAATTCTTTGATTTCGGTGATGGTTAGGTTCAGATGGGTGAGGTTTGGTAGGATAAGCACTTTTTGTGGATATTTTGGCAATGTCGAATTTTCTAACTTCGGTGATGTTTAGGTTAGGTTGGGTTAGGTATTGTCAGGTAAGCACGTTTTGTAGATATTTTCGCAATGTCAAATTCTTTAATTTCGATGATGGTTAGGTTTAGATGGGTGAGGTTTGGTAGGATAAGAACTTTTTGTGGAAATTTTGGCAATGTCGAATTCTCTGACTTCGGTGATGAATAGGTTAGGTTGGGTTAGGTATTGTGAGGTAGGCACGTTTTGTGGATATTTTTTTATTGTCCAATTCTTTGATTTCGGTGATGGTTAGGTTCAGATGGGTGAGGTTTGGTAGGATAAGCACTTTTTGTGGATATTTTGGCAATGTCAAATTCTCTGACTTCGGTGATGGTTAGGTTAGGTTGGGTTAGGTATTGTGAGGGAAGCACGTTTTGTGGATAGTTTCGCAATGTCAAATTCTTTGATTTCGGTGATGGTTAGGTTCAGATGGGTGAGGTTTGGTAGGATAAGAACTTTTTGTGGAAATTTTGGCAATGTCGAATTCTCGGACTTCGGTGATGGTTAGGTTAGGTTGGGTTAGGTATTGTGAGGTGAGCCCGATTTGTGGATATTTTCGCAATGTCCAATTCTTTGATTTCGGTGATGGTTAAGTTCAGATGGGTGAGGTTTGGTAGGATAAGAACTTTTTGTGGATATTTTGGCAATGTCGAATTTTCTGATTTCGGTGATGGGTAGGTTAGGTTGGGTTAGGTATTGTGAGGTAAGCACGTTTTGTGGATATTGTCGCAATGTCTAATTCTTTGATTTCGGTGATGGTTAGGTTCAGATGGGTGAGGTTTGGTAGGATAAGCACTTTTTGTGGATATTTTGGCAATGTCGAATTTTCTGACTTCGGTGATGGTTAGGTTAGGTTGGGTTAGGTATTGTGAGGTAAGCACGTTTTGTGGATATTTTCGCAATGTCAAATTCTTTAATTTCGGTGATGGTTAGGTTTAGATGGGTGAGGTTTGGTAGGATAAGAACTTTTTGTGGAAATTTTGGCAATGTCGAATTCTCTGACTTCGGTGATGGTAAGGTTAGGTTGGATAAAATATGGTGAGGTAAGCATGTCTTGTGGATATTTTGGCAAAGTCCAATTCTTCGATTTCGGTAATGGTTAGGTTCAGAAGGGTGAGGTTTGGTAGGATAAGAACTTTTTGTGGATATTTTGGCAATGTCGAATTCTCTGATTTCGGTGATGGTTAGGTTAGGTTGGGTTAGGTATTGTGAGGTAAGCACGTCTTGTGGATATTTTGGCAATGTCCAATTCTTTGATTTCGGTGATGGTTAGGTTCAGATGAATGAGGTTTGGTAGGATAAGCACTTTTTGTGGATATTTTGGCAATGTCGAATTCTCTGATTTCGGTGATGGTTAGGTTAGGTTGGGTTAGGTATTGTGAGGTAAGCACGTCTTGTGGATATTTTGGCAATGTCCAATTCTTTGATTTCGGTGATGGTTAGGTTCAGATGGGTGAGGTTTGGTAGGATAAGCACTTTTTGTGGATATTTAGGCAATGTCGAATTTTCTGATTTCGGTGATGGTTAGGTTAGGTTGGGTTAGGTATTGTGAAGTAAGCACGTTTTGTGGATATTTTATTAATGTCCAATTCTTTGATTTCGGTGATGGTTAGGTTCAGATGGGTGAGGTTTGGTAGGATAAGAACTTTTTGTGGATATTTTGGCAATGTCGAATTCTCTGACTTCGGTGATGGTAAGGTTAGGTTGGGTTAGGTATTGTGAGGTAAACACGTTTTGTGGATATTTTATGAATGTCCAATTCTTTGATTTCGGTGATGGTTAGGTTCAGATGGGTGAGGTTTGGTAGGATAAGCACTTTTTGTGGATATTTTGGCAATGTCGAATTCTCTGATTTCGGTGATGGTTAGGTTAGGTTGGGTTAGGTATTGTGAGGTAAGCACGTCTTGTGGATATTTTGGCAATGTCCAATTCTTTGATTTCGGTGATGGTTAGGTTCAGATGGGTGAGGTTTGGTAGGATAAGCACTTTTTGTGGATATTTAGGCAATGTCGAATTTTCTGATTTCGGTGATGGTTAGGTTAGGTTGGGTTAGGTATTGTGAGGAAAGCACGTTTTGTGGATATTTTTTTAATGTCCAATTTTTTGATTTCGGTGATAGTTAGGTTCAGATGGGTGAGGTTTGGTAGGATATGCACTTTTTGTGGATATTTTGGCAATGTCGAATTTTTTGACTTCGGTGATGGTTAGGATAGGTTGGGTTAGGTATTGTGAGGGAAGCACGTTTTGTGGATAGTTTCGCAATGTCAAATTTTTTGATTTCGGTGATGGTTAGGTTCAGATGGGTGAGGTTTGGTAGGATAAGAACTTTTTGTGGAAATTTTGGCAATGTCGAATTCTCTGACTTCGGTGATAGTTAGGTTAGGTTGGGTTAGGTATTATGAGGTGAGCACGATTTGTGGATATTTTCGCAATGTCCAATTCTTTGATTTCGGTGATGGTTAAGTTCAGATGGGTGAGGTTTGGTAGGATAAGAACTTTTTGTGGATATTTTGGCAATGTCGAATTTTCTGATTTCGGTGATGGGTAGGTTAGGTTGGGTTAGGTATTGTGAGGTAAGCACGTTTTGTGGATATTGTCGCAATGTCCAATTCTTTGATTTCGGTGATGGTTAGGTTCAGAAGGGTGAGGTTTGGTAGGATAAGAACTTTTTGTGGATATTTTGGCAATGTCGAATTCTCTGACTTCGGTGATGGTAAGGTTAGGTTGGGTTAGGTATTGTGAGGTAAACACGTTTTGTGGATATTTTATGAATGTCCAATTCTTTGATTTCGGTGATGGTTAGGTTCAGATGGGTGAGGTTTGGTAGGATAAGCACTTTTTGTGGATATTTTGGCAATGTCGAATTTTCTGACTTCGGTGATGGTTAGGATAGGTTGGGTTAGGTATTGTGAGGGAAGCACGTTTTGTGGATAGTTTCGCAATGTCAAATTTCCTGATTTCGGTGATGGTTAGGTTCAGATGGGTGAGGTTTGGTAGGATAAGAACTTTTTGTGGAAATTTTGGCAATGTCGAATTCTCTGACTTCGGTGATGGTTAGGTTAGGTTGGGTTAGGTATTGTGAGGGAAGCACGTTTTGTGGATAGTTTCGCAATGTCAAATTTTTTGATTTCGGTGATGGTTAGGTTCAGATGGGTGAGGTTTGGTAGGATAAGAACTTTTTGTGGAAATTTTGGCAATGTCGAATTCTCTGACTTCGGTGATAGTGAGGTTAGGTTGGGTTAGGTATTGTGAGGTGAGCACGATTTGTGGATATTTTCGCAATGTCCAATTCTTTGATTTCGGTGATGGTTAAGTTCAGATGGGTGAGGTTTGGTAGGATAAGAACTTTTTGTGGATATTTTGGCAATGTCGAATTCTCTGATTTCGGTGATGGGTAGGTTAGGTTGGGTTAGGTATTGTGAGGTAAGCACGTTTTGTGGATATTGTCGCAATGTCCAATTCTTTGATTTTGGTGATGGTTAGGTTCAGAAGGGTGAGGTTTGGTAGGATAAGAACTTTTTGTGGATATTTTGGCAATGTCGAATTCTCCGACTTCGGTGATGGTAAGGTTAGGTTGGGTTAGGTATTGTGAGGTAACCACGTTTTGTGGATATTTTATCAATGTCCAATTCTTTGATTTCGGTGATGGTTAGGTTCAGATGGGTGAGGTTTGGTAGGATAAGCACTTTTTGTGGAAATTTTGGCAATGTCGAATTCTCTGACTTCGGTGATAGTTAGGTTAGGTTGGGTTTGGTATTGTGAGGTGAGCACGATTTGTGGATATTTTCGCAATGTCCAATTCTTTGATTTCGGTGATGGTTAAGTTCAGATGGGTGAGGTTTGGTAGGATAAGAACTTTTTGTGGATATTTTGGCAATGTCGAATTTTCTGATTTCGGTGATGGGTAGGTTAGGTTGGGTTAGGTATTGTGAGGTAAGCACGTTTTGTGGATATTGTCGCAATGTCCAATTCTTTGATTTCGGTGATGGTTAGGTTCAGAAGGGTGAGGTTTGGTAGGATAAGAACTTTTTGTGGATATTTTGGCAATGTCGAATTCTCTGACTTCGGTGATGGTAAGGTTAGGTTGGGTTAGGTATTGTGAGGTAAACACGTTTTGTGGATATTTTATGAATGTCCAATTCTTTGATTTCGGTGATGGTTAGGTTCAGATGGGTGAGGTTTGGTAGGATAAGCACTTTTTGTGGATATTTTGGCAATGTCGAATTTTCTGACTTCGGTGATGGTTAGGATAGGTTGGGTTAGGTATTGTGAGGGAAGCACGTTTTGTGGATAGTTTCGCAATGTCAAATTTCCTGATTTCGGTGATTGGTTAGGTTCAGATGGGTGAGGTTTGGTAGGATAAGAACTTTTTGTGGAAATTTTGGCAATGTCGAATTCTCTGACTTCGGTGATGGTTAGGTTAGGTTGGGTTAGGTATTGTGAGGTGAGCACGATTTGTGGATATTTTCGCAATGTCCAATTCTTTGATTTCGGTGATGGTTAAGTTCAGATGGGTGTGGTTTGGTAGGATAAGAACTTTTTGTGGATATTTTGGCAATGTCGAATTCTCCGACTTCGGTGATGGTAAGGTTAGGTTGGGTTAGGTATTGTGAGGTAACCACGTTTTGTGGATATTTTATCAATGTCCAATTCTTTGATTTCGGTGATGGTTAGGTTCAGATGGGTGAGGTTTGGTAGGATAAGCACTTTTTGTGGATATTTTGGCAATGTCGAATTTTCTGATTTCGGTGATGGTTAGGTTAGGTTGGGTTAGGTATTGTGAGGTAAACACGTTTTGTGGATATATTTTTAATGTCCAATTCTTTGATTTCGGTGATGGTTAGGTTCAGATGGGTGAGGTTTGGTAGGATAAGCACTTTTTGTGGATATTTTGGCAATGTCAAATTTTTTGACTTCGGTGATGGTAAGTTAGGTTGGGTTAGGTATTGTGAGGGAAGCACGTTTTGTGGATATTTTCGCAATGTCAAATTCTTTGATTTCGGTGATGGTTAGGTTCAGATGGGTGAGGTTTGGTAGGATAAGAACTTTTTGTCGAAATTTTGGCAATGTCGAATTCTCTGACTTCAGTGATGGTTAGGTTAGAATGGGTTAGGTATTGTGAGGTAAGCACGTCTTGTGGATATTTTGGCAATGTCCAATTCTTTGATTTCGGTGATGGTTAGGTTCAGATGGGTGAGGTTTGGTAGGATAAGCACTTTTTGTGGATATTTTGGCAATGTCGAATTCTCTGACTTCGGTGATGGTTAGGTTAGGTTGGGTTAGGTATTGTGAGGTAAGCACGTTTTGTATATATTTTTGCAATGTCAAATTCTTTAATTTCGGTGATGGTTAGGTTTAGATGGGTGAGGTTTGGTAGGATAAGAACTTTTTGTGGAAATTCTGAAAATGTCGAATTCTCTGACTTCGGTGAAGGTTAGGTTAGGTTGGGTTAGGTATTGTGAGGTAGGCACGTTTTGTGGATATTTTTTTATTGTCCAATTCTTTGATTTCGGTGATAGTTAGGTTCAGATCGGTGAGGTTTGGTAGGATATGCACTTTTTGTGGATATTTTGGCAATGTCGAATTTTTTGACTTCGGTGATGGTTAGGTTTGGTTGGGTAAATTATTGTGAGGGAAGCACGTTTTGTGGATATTTCCGCAATGTCAAATTCTTTGATTTCGGTGATGGTTAGGTTCAGAAGGGTGAGGTTTGGTAGGATAAGAACTTTTTGTGGATATTTTGGCAATGTCGAATTCTCTGACTTCGGTGATAGTTAGGTTAGGTTGGGTTAGGTATTGTGAGGTGAGCACGATTTGTGGATATTTTCGCAATGTCCAATTCTTTGATTTCGGTGATGGTTAAGTTCAGATGGGTGAGGTTTGGTAGAATAAGAACTGTTTGTGGATATTTTGGCAATGTCGAATTTTCTGATTTCGGTGATGGGTAGGTTAGGTTGGGTTAGGTATTGTGAGGTAAGCACGTTTTGTGGATATTGTCGCAATGTCTAATTCTTTGATTTCGGTGATGGTTAGGTTCAGATGGGTGAGGTTTGGTAGGATAAGCACTTTTTGTGGATATTTTGGCAATGTCGAATTTTCTGACTTCGGTGATGGTTAGGTTTGGTTGGGTTAGGTATTGTGAGGGAAGCACGTTTTGTGGATATTTCCGCAATGTCAAATTCTTTGATTTCGGTGATGGTTAGGTTCAGAAGGGTGAGGTTTGGTAGGATAAGAACTTTTTGTGGATATTTTGGCAATGTCGAATTCTCTGACTTCGGTGATAGTTAGGTTAGGTTGGGTTAGGTATTGTGAGGTGAGCACGATTTGTGGATATTTTCGCAATGTCCAATTCTTTGATTTCGGTGATGGTTAAGTTCAGATGGGTGAGGTTTGGTAGGATAAGAACTTTTTGTGGATATTTTGGCAATGTCGAATTTTCTGATTTCGGTGATGGGTAGGTTAGGTTGGGTTAGGTTTTGTGAGGTAAGCACGTTTTGTGGATATTGTCGCAATGTCCAATTCTTTGATTTCGTTGATGGTTAGGTTCAGAAGGGTGAGGTTTGGTAGGATAAGAACTTTTTGTGGATATTTTGGCAATGTCGAATTCTCTGACTTCGGTGATGGTAAGGTTAGGTTGGGTTAGGTATTGTGAGGTAAACACGTTTTGTGGATATTTTATGAATGTCCAATTCTTTGATTTCGGTGATGGTTAGGTTCAGATGGGTGAGGTTTGGTAGGATAAGCACTTTTTGTGGATATTTTGGCAATGTCGAATTTTCTGACTTCGGTGATGGTTAGGATAGGTTGGGTTAGGTATTGTGAGGGAAGCACGTTTTGTGGATAGTTTCGCAATGTCAAATTTCCTGATTTCGGTGATTGGTTAGGTTCAGATGGGTGAGGTTTGGTAGGATAAGAACTTTTTGTGGAAATTTTGGCAATGTCGAATTCTCTGACTTCGGTGATGGTTAGGTTAGGTTGGGTTAGGTATTGTGAGGTGAGCACGATTTGTGGATATTTTCGCAATGTCCAATTCTTTGATTTCGGTGATGGTTAAGTTCAGATGGGTGTGGTTTGGTAGGATAAGAACTTTTTGTGGATATTTTGGCAATGTCGAATTCTCTGATTTCGGTGATGGGTAGGTTAGGTTGGGTTAGGTATTGTGAGGTAAGCACGTTTTGTGGATATTGTCGCAATGTCCAATTCTGTGATTTTGGTGATGGTTAGGTTCAGAAGGGTGAGGTTTGGTAGGATAAGAACTTTTTGTGGATATTTTGGCAATGTCGAATTCTCCGACTTCGGTGATGGTAAGGTTAGGTTGGGTTAGGTATTGTGAGGTAACCACGTTTTGTGGATATTTTATCAATGTCCAATTCTTTGATTTCGGTGATGGTTAGGTTCAGATGGGTGAGGTTTGGTAGGATAAGCACTTTTTGTGGATATTTTGGCAATGTCGAATTTTCTGATTTCGGTGATGGTTAGGTTAGGTTGGGTTAGGTATTGTGAGGTAAACACGTTTTGTGGATATATTTTTAATGTCCAATTCTTTGATTTCGGTGATGGTTAGGTTCAGATGGGTGAGGTTTGGTAGGATAAGCACTTTTTGTGGATATTTTGGCAATGTCGAATTTTCTGATTTCGGTGATGGTTAGGTTAGGTTGGGTTAGGTATTGTGAGGTAAACACGTTTTGTGGATATATTTTTAATGTCCAATTCTTTGATTTCGGTGATGGTTAGGTTCAGATGGGTGAGGTTTGGTAGGATAAGCACTTTTTGTGGATATTTTGGCAATGTCGAATTTTCTGATTTCGGTGATGGTTAGGTTAGGTTGGGTTAGGTATTGTGAGGTAAGCACGTTTTGTGGATATTTTTTTAATGTCCAATTCTTTGATTTCGGTGATGGTTAGGTTCAGATGGGTGAGGTTTGGTAGGATAAGCACTTTTTGTGGATATTTTGGCAATGTCGAATTTTCTGACTTCGGTGATGGTTAGGTTTGGTTGGGTTAGGTATTGTGAGGGAAGCACGTTTTGTGGATATTTCCGCAATGTCAAATTCTTTGATTTCGGTGATGGTTAGGTTCAGAAGGGTGAGGTTTGGTAGGATAAGAACTTTTTGTGGATATTTTGGCAATGTCGAATTCTCTGACTTCGGTGATAGTTAGGTTAGGTTGGGTTAGGTATTGTGAGGTGAGCACGATTTGTGGATATTTTCGCAATGTCCAATTCTTTGATTTCGGTGATGGTTAAGTTCAGATGGGTGAGGTTTGGTAGGATAAGAACTTTTTGTGGATATTTTGGCAATGTCGAATTTTCTGATTTCGGTGATGGGTAGGTTAGGTTGGGTTAGGTTTTGTGAGGTAAGCACGTTTTGTGGATATTGTCGCAATGTCCAATTCTTTGATTTCGTTGATGGTTAGGTTCAGAAGGGTGAGGTTTGGTAGGATAAGAACTTTTTGTGGATATTTTGGCAATGTCGAATTCTCTGACTTCGGTGATGGTAAGGTTAGGTTGGGTTAGGTATTGTGAGGTAAACACGTTTTGTGGATATTTTATGAATGTCCAATTCTTTGATTTCGGTGATGGTTAGGTTCAGATGGGTGAGGTTTGGTAGGATAAGCACTTTTTGTGGATATTTTGGCAATGTCGAATTTTCTGACTTCGGTGATGGTTAGGATAGGTTGGGTTAGGTATTGTGAGGGAAGCACGTTTTGTGGATAGTTTCGCAATGTCAAATTTCCTGATTTCGGTGATTGGTTAGGTTCAGATGGGTGAGGTTTGGTAGGATAAGAACTTTTTGTGGAAATTTTGGCAATGTCGAATTCTCTGACTTCGGTGATGGTTAGGTTAGGTTGGGTTAGGTATTGTGAGGTGAGCACGATTTGTGGATATTTTCGCAATGTCCAATTCTTTGATTTCGGTGATGGTTAAGTTCAGATGGGTGTGGTTTGGTAGGATAAGAACTTTTTGTGGATATTTTGGCAATGTCGAATTCTCTGATTTCGGTGATGGGTAGGTTAGGTTGGGTTAGGTATTGTGAGGTAAGCACGTTTTGTGGATATTGTCGCAATGTCCAATTCTGTGATTTTGGTGATGGTTAGGTTCAGAAGGGTGAGGTTTGGTAGGATAAGAACTTTTTGTGGATATTTTGGCAATGTCGAATTCTCCGACTTCGGTGATGGTAAGGTTAGGTTGGGTTAGGTATTGTGAGGTAACCACGTTTTGTGGATATTTTATCAATGTCCAATTCTTTGATTTCGGTGATGGTTAGGTTCAGATGGGTGAGGTTTGGTAGGATAAGCACTTTTTGTGGATATTTTGGCAATGTCGAATTTTCTGATTTCGGTGATGGTTAGGTTAGGTTGGGTTAGGTATTGTGAGGTAAACACGTTTTGTGGATATATTTTTAATGTCCAATTCTTTGATTTCGGTGATGGTTAGGTTCAGATGGGTGAGGTTTGGTAGGATAAGCACTTTTTGTGGATATTTTGGCAATGTCAAATTTTTTGACTTCGGTGATGGTAAGTTAGGTTGGGTTAGGTATTGTGAGGGAAGCACGTTTTGTGGATATTTTCGCAATGTCAAATTCTTTGATTTCGGTGATGGTTAGGTTCAGATGGGTGAGGTTTGGTAGGATAAGAACTTTTTGTCGAAATTTTGGCAATGTCGAATTCTCTGACTTCAGTGATGGTTAGGTTAGAATGGGTTAGGTATTGTGAGGTAAGCACGTCTTGTGGATATTTTGGCAATGTCCAATTCTTTGATTTCGGTGATGGTTAGGTTCAGATGGGTGAGGTTTGGTAGGATAAGCACTTTTTGTGGATATTTTGGCAATGTCGAATTCTCTGACTTCGGTGATGGTTAGGTTAGGTTGGGTTAGGTATTGTGAGGTAAGCACGTTTTGTATATATTTTTGCAATGTCAAATTCTTTAATTTCGGTGATGGTTAGGTTTAGATGGGTGAGGTTTGGTAGGATAAGAACTTTTTGTGGAAATTTTGAAAATGTCGAATTCTCTGACTTCGGTGAAGGTTAGGTTAGGTTGGGTTAGGTATTGTGAGGTAGGCACGTTTTGTGGATATTTTTTTATTGTCCAATTCTTTGATTTCGGTGATAGTTAGGTTCAGATCGGTGAGGTTTGGTAGGATATGCACTTTTTGTGGATATTTTGGCAATGTCGAATTTTTTGGCTTCGGTGATGGTTAGGTTTGGTTGGGTTAGGTATTGTGAGGGAAGCACGTTTTGTGGATATTTCCGCAATGTCAAATTCTTTGATTTCGGTGATGGTTAGGTTCAGAAGGGTGAGGTTTGGTAGGATAAGAACTTTTTGTGGATATTTTGGCAATGTCGAATTCTCTGACTTCGGTGATAGTTAGGTTAGGTTGGGTTAGGTATTGTGAGGTGAGCACGATTTGTGGATATTTTCGCAATGTCCAATTCTTTGATTTCGGTGATGGTTAAGTTCAGATGGGTGAGGTTTGGTAGAATAAGAACTGTTTGTGGATATTTTGGCAATGTCGAATTTTCTGATTTCGGTGATGGGTAGGTTAGGTTGGGTTAGGTATTGTGAGGTAAGCACGTTTTGTGGATATTGTCGCAATGTCTAATTCTTTGATTTCGGTGATGGTTAGGTTCAGATGGGTGAGGTTTGGTAGGATAAGCACTTTTTGTGGATATTTTGGCAATGTCGAATTTTCTGACTTCGGTGATGGTTAGGTTAGGTTGGGTTAGGTATTGTGAGGTAAGCACGTTTTGTGGATATTTTCGCAATGTCAAATTCTTTAATTTCGGTGATGGTTAGGTTTAGATGGGTGAGGTTTGGTAGGATAAGAACTTTTTGTGGAAATTTTGGCAATGTCGAATTCTCTGACTTCGGTGATGGTAAGGTTAGGTTGGATAAAATATGGTGAGGTAAGCATGTCTTGTGGATATTTTGGCAAAGTCCAATTCTTCGATTTCGGTAATGGTTAGGTTCAGAAGGGTGAGGTTTGGTAGGATAAGAACTTTTTGTGGATATTTTGGCAATGTCGAATTCTCTGATTTCGGTGATGGTTAGGTTAGGTTGGGTTAGGTATTGTGAGGTAAGCACGTCTTGTGGATATTTTGGCAATGTCCAATTCTTTGATTTCGGTGATGGTTAGGTTCAGATGGGTGAGGTTTGGTAGGATAAGCACTTTTTGTGGATATTTAGGCAATGTCGAATTTTCTGATTTCGGTGATGGTAAGGTTAGGTTAGGTAAGGTATTGTGAAGTAAGCACGTTTTGTGGATATTTTATCAATGTCCATTTCTTTGATTTCGGTGATGGTTAGGTTCAGATGGGTGAGGTTTGGTAGGATAAGCACTTTTTGTGGATATTTTGGCAATGTCGAATTCTCTGACTTCGGTGATGGTAAGGTTAGGTTAGGTTAGGTATTGTGAAGTAAGCACGTTTTGTGGATATTTTTTCAATGTCCAATTCTTTGATTTCGGTAATGGTTAGGTTCAGAAGGGTGAGGTTTGGTAGGATAAGAACTTTTTGTGGATATTTTGGCAATGTCGAATTCTCTGATTTCGGTGATGGTTAGGTTAGGTTGGGTTAGGTATTGTGAGGTAAGCACGTCTTGTGGATATTTTGGCAATGTCCAATTCTTTGATTTCGGTGATGGTTAGGTTCAGATGGGTGAGGTTTGGTAGGATAAGAACTTTTTGTGGAAATTTTGGCAATGTCGAATTCTCTGACTTCGGTGATAGTAAGGTTAGGTTAGGTTAGGTATTGTGAAGTAAGCACGTTTTGTGGATATTTTATCAATGTCCAATTCTTTAATTTCGGTGATGGTTAGGTTCAGATGGGTGAGGTTTGGTAGGATAAGCACTTTTTGTGGATATTTTGGCAATGTCGAATTCTCTGACTTCGGTGATGGTAAGGTTTGGTTGGATAAAATATGGTGAGGTAAGCATGTCTTGTGGATATTTTGGCAAAGTCCAATTCTTCGATTTCGGTGATGGTTAGGTTCAGAAGGGTGAGGTTTGGTAGGATAAGAACTTTTTGTGGATATTTTGGCAATGTCGAATTTTCTGACTTCGGTGATGGTTAGGATAGGTTGGGTTAGGTATTGTGAGGTAAGCACGTTTTGTGGATATTTTCGCAATGTCAAATTCTTTAATTTCGGTGATGGTTAGGTTTAGATGGGTGAGGTTTGGTAGGATAAGAACTTTTTGTGGAAATTTTGGCAATGTCGAATTCTCTGACTTCGGTGATGGTAAGGTTAGGTTGGATAAAATATGGTGAGGTAAGCATGTCTTGTGGATATTTTGGCAAAGTCTAATTCTTCGATTTCGGTAATGGTTAGGTTCAGAAGGGTGAGGTTTGGTAGGATAAGAACTTTTTGTGGATATTTTGGCAATGTCGAATTCTCTGATTTCGGTGATGGTTAGGTTAGGTTGGGTTAGGTATTGTGAAGTAAGCACGTCTTGTGGATATTTTGGCAATGTCCAATTCTTTGATTTCGGTGATGGTTAGGTTCAGATGGGTGAGGTTTGGTAGGATAAGCACTTTTTGTGGATATTTTGGCAATGTCGAATTTTCTGACTTCGGTGATGGTTAGGTTAGGTTGGGTTAGGTATTGTGAGGTAAGCACGATTTGTATATATTTTTGCAATGTCAAATTTTTTAATTTCGGTGATGGTTAGGTTCAGATGGGTGAGGTTTGGTAGGATAAGCACTTTTTGTGGATATTTTGGCAATGTCGAATTTTCTGACTTCGGTGATGGTTAGGTTAGGTTGGGTTAAGTATTGTGAGGTGAGCACGTCTTGTGGATATTTTGGCAATGTCCAATTCTTTGTTTTCGGTGATGGTTAGGTTCAGATGGGTGAGGTTTGGTAGGATAAGCACTTTTTGTGGATATTTTGGCAATGTCGAATTTTCTGACTTCGGTGATGGTTAGGTTTGGTTGGGTTAGGTATTGTGAGGGAAGCACGTTTTGTGGATATTTCCGCAATGTCAAATTCTTTGATTTCGGTGATGGTTAGGTTCAGAAGGGTGAGGTTTGGTAGGATAAGAACTTTTTGTGGATATTTTGGCAATGTCGAATTCTCTGACTTCGGTGATAGTTAGGTTAGGTTGGGTTAGGTATTGTGAGGTGAGCACGATTTGTGGATATTTTCGCAATGTCCAATTCTTTGATTTCGGTGATGGTTAAGTTCAGATGGGTGAGGTTTGGTAGGATAAGAACTTTTTGTGGATATTTTGGCAATGTCGAATTTTCTGATTTCGGTGATGGGTAGGTTAGGTTGGGTTAGGTTTTGTGAGGTAAGCACGTTTTGTGGATATTGTCGCAATGTCCAATTCTTTGATTTCGTTGATGGTTAGGTTCAGAAGGGTGAGGTTTGGTAGGATAAGAACTTTTTGTGGATATTTTGGCAATGTCGAATTCTCTGACTTCGGTGATGGTAAGGTTAGGTTGGGTTAGGTATTGTGAGGTAAACACGTTTTGTGGATATTTTATGAATGTCCAATTCTTTGATTTCGGTGATGGTTAGGTTCAGATGGGTGAGGTTTGGTAGGATAAGCACTTTTTGTGGATATTTTGGCAATGTCGAATTTTCTGACTTCGGTGATGGTTAGGATAGGTTGGGTTAGGTATTGTGAGGGAAGCACGTTTTGTGGATAGTTTCGCAATGTCAAATTTCCTGATTTCGGTGATTGGTTAGGTTCAGATGGGTGAGGTTTGGTAGGATAAGAACTTTTTGTGGAAATTTTGGCAATGTCGAATTCTCTGACTTCGGTGATGGTTAGGTTAGGTTGGGTTAGGTATTGTGAGGTGAGCACGATTTGTGGATATTTTCGCAATGTCCAATTCTTTGATTTCGGTGATGGTTAAGTTCAGATGGGTGTGGTTTGGTAGGATAAGAACTTTTTGTGGATATTTTGGCAATGTCGAATTCTCTGATTTCGGTGATGGGTAGGTTAGGTTGGGTTAGGTATTGTGAGGTAAGCACGTTTTGTGGATATTGTCGCAATGTCCAATTCTGTGATTTTGGTGATGGTTAGGTTCAGAAGGGTGAGGTTTGGTAGGATAAGAACTTTTTGTGGATATTTTGGCAATGTCGAATTCTCCGACTTCGGTGATGGTAAGGTTAGGTTGGGTTAGGTATTGTGAGGTAACCACGTTTTGTGGATATTTTATCAATGTCCAATTCTTTGATTTCGGTGATGGTTAGGTTCAGATGGGTGAGGTTTGGTAGGATAAGCACTTTTTGTGGATATTTTGGCAATGTCGAATTTTCTGATTTCGGTGATGGTTAGGTTAGGTTGGGTTAGGTATTGTGAGGTAAACACGTTTTGTGGATATATTTTTAATGTCCAATTCTTTGATTTCGGTGATGGTTAGGTTCAGATGGGTGAGGTTTGGTAGGATAAGCACTTTTTGTGGATATTTTGGCAATGTCAAATTTTTTGACTTCGGTGATGGTAAGTTAGGTTGGGTTAGGTATTGTGAGGGAAGCACGTTTTGTGGATATTTTCGCAATGTCAAATTCTTTGATTTCGGTGATGGTTAGGTTCAGATGGGTGAGGTTTGGTAGGATAAGAACTTTTTGTCGAAATTTTGGCAATGTCGAATTCTCTGACTTCAGTGATGGTTAGGTTAGAATGGGTTAGGTATTGTGAGGTAAGCACGTCTTGTGGATATTTTGGCAATGTCCAATTCTTTGATTTCGGTGATGGTTAGGTTCAGATGGGTGAGGTTTGGTAGGATAAGCACTTTTTGTGGATATTTTGGCAATGTCGAATTCTCTGACTTCGGTGATGGTTAGGTTAGGTTGGGTTAGGTATTGTGAGGTAAGCACGTTTTGTATATATTTTTGCAATGTCAAATTCTTTAATTTCGGTGATGGTTAGGTTTAGATGGGTGAGGTTTGGTAGGATAAGAACTTTTTGTGGAAATTTTGGCAATGTCGAATTCTCTGACTTCGGTGATGGTAAGGTTAGGTTAGATAAAATATGGTGAGGTAAGCATGTCTTGTGGATATTTTGGCAAAGTCTAATTCTTCGATTTCGGTGATGGTTAGGTTCAGATTGGTGAGGTTTGGTAGGATAAGCACTTTTTGTGGATATTTTAGCAATGTCGAATTTTCTGATTTCGGTGATGGTAAGGTTAGGTTCTGTTAGGTATTGTGAGGCAAGCACGTTTTGTGGATATTTTTTTAATGTCCAATTCTTTGATTTCGGTGATGGTTAGGTTCAGATGGGTGAGGTTTGGTAGGATAAGCACTTTTTGTGGATATTTTGGCAATGTCGAACTTTCTGACTTCGGTGATGGTTAGGTTAGGTTGGGTTAGGTATTGTGAGGGAAGCACGTTTTGTGGATATTTTCGCAATGTCAAATTCTTTGATTTCGGTGATGGTTAGGTTCAGATGGGTGAGGTTTGGTAGGATAAAAACTTTTTGTGGAAATTTCGGCAATGTCGAATTCTCTGACTTCGGTGATGGTTAGGTTAGGTTGGGTTAGGTATTGTGAAGTGAGCACGATTTGTGGATTGTTTCGCAATGTCTAATTCTTTGATTTCGGTGATGGTTAAGTTCAGATGGGTGAGGTTTGGTAGGATAAGAACTTTTTGTGGATATTTTGGCAATGTCGAATTTTCTGATTTCGGTGATGGGTAGGTTAGGTTGGGTTAGGTATTGTGAGGTAAGCACGTTTTGTGGATATTTTCGCAATGTCCAATTCTTTGATTTCGGTGATGGTTAGGTTCAGAAGGGTGAGGTTTGGTAGGATAAAAACTTTTTGTGGATATTTTGGCAATGTCGAATTTTCTGATTTCGGTGATGGTTAGGTTAGGTTGGGTTAGGTATTGTGAGGCAAGCACGTTTTGTGGATATTTTTTTAATGTCCAATTCTTTGATTTCGGTGATGGTTAGGTTCAGATGGGTGAGGTTTGGTAGGATAAGCACTTTTTGTGGATATTTTGGCAATGTCGAATTTTCTGATTTCGGTGATGGTTAGGTTAGGTTGGGTTAGGTATTGTGAGGGAAGCACGTTTTGTGGATATTTTCGCAATGTCAAATTCTTTAATTTCGGTGATGGTTAGGTTCAGATGGCTGAGGTTTGGTAGGATAAGAACTTTTTGTGGAAATTTTGGCAATGTCGAATTCTCTGACTTCGGTGATGGTAAGGTTAGGTTAGGTAAGGTATTGTGAAGTAAGCACGTTTTGTGGATATTTTATCAATGTCCAATTCTTTGATTTCGGTGATGGTTAGGTTCAGATGGGTGAGGTTTGGTAGGAAAAGAACTTTTTGTGGAAATTTTGGCAATGTCGAATTCTCTGACTTCGGTGATGGTTAGGTTAGGTTGGGTTAGGTATTGTGAGGTAAGCACGTCTTGTGGATATTTTGGCAATGTCCAATTCTTTGATTTCGGTGATGGTTAGGTACAGAAGGGTGAGGTTTGGTAGGATAAGAACTTTTTGTGGATATTTTGGCAATGTCGAATTCTCTGACTTCGGTGATGGTAAGGTTAGGTTAGGTTAGGTATTGTGAAGTAAGCATGTTTTGTGGATATTAACTCAATGTCCAATTCTTTGATTTCGGTGATGGTTAGGTTCAGATGGGTGAGGTTTGGTAGGATAAGCACTTTTTGTGGATATTTTGGCAATGTCGAATTTTTTAACTTCGGTGATGGTAAGGTTAGGTTGGGTTAGGTATTGTGAAGTAAGCACTTTTTGTGGATATTTTTGCAATGTCAAATTCTTTAATTTCGGTGATGGTTAGGTTTAGATGGGTGAGGTTTGGTAGGATAAGAACTTTTTGTGGATATTTTGGCAATGTCGAATTCTCTGACTTCGGTGATGGTTAGGTTAGGTTGGGTTAGGTATTATGAGGGAAGCACGTTTTGTGGATATTTTCGCAATGTCAAATTCTTTGATTTCGGTGATGGTTAGGTTCAGATGGGTGAGGTTTGGTAGGATAAGAACTTTTTGTGGAAATTTTGGCAATGTCGAATTCTCTGACTTCTGTGATGGTAAGGTTAGGTTGGGTTAGGTATTGTGAGGTAAGCACGTCTTGTGGATATTTTGGCAATGTCCAATTCTTTGATTTCGGTGATGGTTAGGTTCAGAAGGGTGAGGTTTGGTAGGATAAGAACTTTTTGTGGATATTTTGGCAATGTCGAATTCTCTGACTTCGGTGATGGTAAGGTTAGGTTAGGTTAGGTATTGTGAAGTAAGCACGTTTTGTGGATATTTACTCAATGTCCAATTCTTTGATTTCGGTGATGGTTAGGTTCAGATGGGTGAGGTTTGGTAGGATAAGCACTTTTTGTGGATATTTTGGCAATGTCGAATTTTTTAACTTCGGTGATGGTTAGGTTAGGTTGGGTTAGGTATTGTGAAGTAAGCACTTTTTGTGGATATTTTCGTTATGTCAAATTCTTTAATTTCGGTGATGGTTAGGTTTAGATGGGTGAGGTTTGGTAGGATAAGAACTTTTTGTGGAAATTTTGGCAATGTCGAATTCTCTGACTTCGGTGATGGTAAGGTTAGGTTAGATAAAATATGGTGAGGTAAGCATGTCTTGTGGATATTTTGGCAAAGTCTAATTCTTCGATTTCGGTGATGGTTAGGTTCAGATGGGTGAGGTTTGGTAGGATAAGCACTTTTTGTGGATATTTTGGCAATGTCGAATTTTCTGATTTCGGTGATGGTAAGGTTAGGTTGGGTTTGGTATTGTGAGGCAAGCACGTTTCGTGGATATTTTTTTAATGTCCAATTCTTTGATTTCGGTGATGGTTAGGTTCAGATGGGTGAGGTTTGGTAGGATAAGCACTTTTTGTGGATATTTTGGCAATGTCGAACTTTCTGACTTCGGTGATGGTTAGGTTAGGTTGGGTTAGGTTTTGTGAGGGAAGCACGTTTTGTGTATTCTTTCGCAATGTCAAATTCTTTGATTTCGGTGATGGTTAGGTTCAGATGGGTGAGGTTTGGTAGGATAAAAACTTTTTGTGGAAATTTCGGCAATGTCGAATTCTCTGACTTCGGTGATGGTTAGGTTGGGTTGGGTTAGGTATTGTGAGGTGAGCACGATTTGTGGATATTTTCGCAATGTCCAATTCTTTGATTTCGGTGATGGTTAAGTTCAGATGGGTGAGGTTTGGTAGGATAAGAACTTTTTGTGGATATTTTGGCAATGTCGAATTTTCTGATTTCGGTGATGGTAAGGTTAGGTTGGGTTTGGTATTGTGAGGCAAGCACGTTTTGTGGATATTTTTTTAATATCCAATTCTTTGATTTCGGTGATGGTTAGGTTCAGATGGGTGAGGTTTGGTAGGATAAGCACTTTTTGTGGATATTGTGGCAATGTCGAATTTTCTGATTTCGGTGATGGTTAGGTTAGGTTGGGTTAGGTATTGTGAGGCAAGCACGTTTTGTGGATATTTTCGCAATGTCAAATTCTTTAATTTCGGTGATGGTTAGGTTCAGATGGCTGAGGTTTGGTAGGATAAGAACTTTTTGTGGAAATTTTGGCAATGTCGAATTCTCTGACTTCGGTGATAATAAGGTTAGGTTGGATAAAATATGGTGAGGTAAGCATGTCTTGTGGATATTTTGGCAAAGTCCAATTCTTCGATTTCGGTGATGGTAAGGTTCAGAAGGGTGAGGTTTGGTAGGATAAGCACTTTTTGTGGATATTTTGGCAATGTCGAATTTTCTAACTTCGGTGATGGTTAGGTTAGGTTGGGTTAAGTATTATGAGATAAGCACGTTTTGTAGATATTTTCGCAATGTCAATTTCTTTAATTTCGGTGATGGTTAGGTTCAGATGGGTGAGGTTTGGTAGGATAAGAACTTTTTGTGGAAATTTTGGCAATGTCGAATTCTCTGACTTCGGTGATAGTAAGGTTAGGTTGGATAAAATATGGTGAGGTAAGCTTGTCTTGTGGATATTTTGGCAAAGTCCAATTCTTCGATTTCGGTGATGGTTAGGTTCAGAAGGGTGAGGTTTGGTAGGATAAGAACTTTTTGTGGATATTTTGGCAATGTCGAATTCTCTGATTTCGGTGATGGTTAGGTTAGGTTGGGTAAGGTATTGTTAGGTAAGCACGTCTTGTGGATATTTTGGCAATGTCCAATTCTTTGATTTCGGTGATGGTTAGGTTCAGATGGGTGAGGTTTGGTAGGATAAGCACTTTTTGTGGATATTTTGGCAATGTCGAATTTTCTGACTTCGGTGATGGTTAGGTTAGGTTGGGTTAGGTAATGTGAGGCAAGCACGTTTTGTGGATATTTTTTTAATGTCAAATTCTTTAATTTCGGTGATGGTTAGGTTTAGATGGGTGAGGTTTGGTAGGATAAGAACTTTTTGTGGAAATTTTGGCAATGTCGAATTCTCTGACTTCGGTGATGGTAAGGTTAGGTTAGATAAAATATGGTGAGGTAAGCATGTCTTGTGGATATTTTAGCAAAGTCTACCTCTTCGATTTCGGTGATGGTTAGGTTCAGATGGGTGAGGTTTGGTAGAATAAGCACTTTTTGTGGATATTTTGGCAATGTCGAATTTTCTGATTTCGGTGATGGTAAGGTTAGGTTAGGTTAGGTATTGTGAAGTAAGCACTTTTTGTGGATATTTTCGCAATGTCAAATTCTTTAATTTCGGTGATGGTTAGGTTAAGATGGGTGAGGTTTGGTAGGATAAGAACTTTTTGTGGATATTTTGGCAATGTCGAATTCTCTGACTTCGGTGATGGTTAGGTTAGGTTGGGTTAGGTATTATGAGGGAAGCACGTTTTGTGGATATTTTCGCAATGTCAAATTCTTTGATTTCGGTGATGGTTAGGTTCAGATGGGTGAGGTTTGGTAGGATAAGAACTTTTTGTGGAAATTTTGGCAATGTCGAATTCTCTGACTTCGGTGATGGTAAGGTTAGGTTGGGTTAGGTATTGTGAGGTAAGCACGTCTTGTGGATATTTTGGCAATGTCCAATTCTTTGATTTCGGTGATGGTTAGGTTCAGATGGGTGAGGTTTGGTAGGATAAGCACTTTTTGTGGATATTTTGGCAATGTCGAATTTTCTAACTTCGGTGATGGTTAGGTTAGGTTGGGTTAGGTATTATGAGATAAGCACGTTTTGTAGATATTTTCGCAATGTCAAATTCTTTAATTTCGATGATGGTTAGGTTCAGATGGGTGAGGTTTGGTAGGATAAGAACTTTTTGTGGAAATTTTGGCAATGTCGAATTCTCTGACTTCAGTGATAGTAAGGTTAGGTTGGATAAAATATGGTGAGGTAAGCTTGTCTTGTGGATATTTTGGCAAAGTCCAATTCTTCGATTTCGGTGATGGTTAGGTTCAGAAGGGTGAGGTTTGGTAGGATAAGAACTTTTTGTGGATATTTTGGCAATGTCGAATTCTCTGATTTCGGTGATGGTTAGATTAGGTTGGGTTAGGTATTGTTAGGTAAGCACGTCTTGTGGATATTTTGGCAATGTCCAATTCTTTGATTTCGGTGATGGTTAGGTTCAGATGGGTGAGGTTTGGTAGGATAAGCACTTTTTGTGGATATTTTGGCAATGTCGAATTTTCTGACTTCGGTGATGGTTAGGTTAGGTTGGGTTAGGTATTGTGAGGGAAGCACGTTTTGTGGATATTTTCGCAATGTCAAATTCTTTGATTTCGGTGATGGTTAGGTTCAGATGGGTGAGGTTTGGTAGGATAAGCACTTTTTGTGGATATTTTGGCAATGTCGAACTTTCTGACTTCGGTGATGGTTAGGTTAGGTTGGGTTAGGTATTGTGAGGGAAGCACGTTTTGTGGATATTTTCGCAATGTCAAATTCTTTGATTTCGGTGATGGTTAGGTTCAGATGGGTGAGGTTTGGTAGGATAAAAACTTTTTGTGGAAATTTCGGCAATGTCGAATTCTCTGACTTCGGTGATGGTTAGGTTAGGTTGGGTTAGGTATTGTGAGGTGAGCACGATTTGTGGATATTTTCGCAATGTCCAATTCTTTGATTTCGGTGATGGTTAAGTTCAGATGGGTGAGGTTTGGTAGGATAAGAACTTTTTGTGGATATTTTGGCAATGTCGAATTTTCTGATTTCGGTGATGGGTAGGTTAGGTTGGGTTAGGTATTGTGAGGTAAGCACGTTTTGTGGATATTTTCGCAATGTCCAATTCTTTGATTTCGGTGATGGTTAGGTTCAGAAGGGTGAGGTTTGGTAAGATAAGAACTTTTTGTGGATATTTTGGCAATGTCGAACTCTCTGACTTCGGTGATGGTAAGGTAAGGTTGGGTTAGGTATTGTGAGGTAAACACGTTTTGTGGATATTTAATCAATGTCCAATTCTTTGATTTCGGTGATGGTTAGGTTCAGATGGGTGAGGTTTGGTAGGATAAGCACTTTTTGTGGATATTGTGGCAATGTCGAATTTTCTGATTTCGGTGATGGTTAGGTTAGGTTGGGTTAGGTATTGTGAGGCAAGCACGTTTTGTGGATATTTTTTTAATGTCCAATTCTTTGATTTCGGTGATGGTTAGGTTCAGATGGGTGAGGTTTAGTAGGATAAGCACTTTTTGTGGATATTTTGGCAATGTCGAATTTTCTGACTTCGGTGATGGTTAGGTTAGGTTGGGTTAGGTATTGTGAGGGAAGCACGTTTTGTGGATATTTTCGCAATGTCAAATTCTTTAATTTCGGTGATGGTTAGGTTCAGATGGCTGAGGTTTGGTAGGATAAGAACTTTTTGTGGAAATTTTAGCAATGTCGAATTCTCTGACTTCGGTGATGGTAAGGTTAGGTTAGGTAAGGTATTGTGAAGTAAGCACGTTTTGTGGATATTTTATCAATGTCCAATTCTTTGATTTCGGTGATGGTTAGGTTCAGATGGGTGAGGTTTGGTAGGATAAGCACTTTTTGTGGATATTTTGGCAATGTCGAATTTTCTAACTTCATTGATGGTTAGGTTAGGTTGGGTTAGGTATTGTGAGGGAAGCACGTTTTGTGGATATTTTCGCAATGTCAAATTCTTTAATTTCGGTGATGGTTAGGTTCAGATGGCTGAGGTTTGGTAGGATAAGAACTTTTTGTGGAAATTTTAGCAATGTCGAATTCTCTGACTTCGGTGATGGTAAGGTTAGGTTAGGTAAGGTATTGTGAAGTAAGCACGTTTTGTGGATATTTTATCAATGTCCAATTCTTTGATTTCGGTGATGGTTAGGTTCAGATGGGTGAGGTTTGGTAGGATAAGAACTTTTTTTGGAAATTTTGGCAATGTCGAATTCTCTGACTTCGGTGATAATAAGGTTAGGTTAGATAAAATATGGTGGGGTAAGCATGTCTTGTGGATATTTTGGCAAAGTCCAATTCTTCGATTTCGGTGATGGTTAGGTTCAGAAGGGTGAGGTTTGGTAGGATAAGAACTTTTTGTGGATATTTTGGCAATGTCGAATTCTCTGATTTGGGTGATGGTTAGGTTAGGTTGGGTTAGGTATTGTTAGGTAAGCACGTCTTGTGGATATTTTGGCAATGTCCAATTCTTTGATTTCGGTGATGGTTAGGTTCAGATGGGTGAGGTTTGGTAGGATAAGCACTTTTTGTGGATATTTTGGCAATGTCGAATTTTCTAACTTCGGTGATGGTTAGGTTAGGTTGGGTTAAGTATTATGAGATAAGCACGTTTTGTAGATATTTTCGCAATGTCAAATTCTTTAATTTCGGTGATGGTTAGGTTCAGATGGGTGAGGTTTGGTAGGATAAGAACTTTTTGTGGAAATTTTGGCAATGTCGAATTCTCTGACTTCGGTGATAGTAAGGTTAGGTTGGATAAAATATGGTGAGGTAAGCTTGTCTTGTGGATATTTTGGCAAAGTCCAATTCTTCGATTTCGGTGATGGTTAGGTTCAGAAGGGTGAGGTTTGGTAGGATAAGAACTTTTTGTGGATATTTTGGCAATGTCGAATTCTCTGATTTCGGTGATGGTTAGGTTAGGTTGGGTTAGGTATTGTTAGGTAAGCACGTCTTGTGGATATTTTGGCAATGTCCAATTCTTTGATTTCAGTGATGGTTAGGTTCAGATGGGTGAGGTTTGGTAGGATAAGCACTTTTTGTGGATATTTTGGCAATGTCGAACTTTCTGACTTCGGTGATGGTTAGGTTAGGTTGGGTTAGGTATTGTGAGGGAAGCACGTTTTGTGGATATTTTCGCAATGTCAAATTCTTTGATTTCGGTGATGGTTAGGTTCAGATGGGTGAGGTTTGGTAGGATAAAAACTTTTTGTGGAAATTTCGGCAATGTCGAATTCTCTGACTTCGGTGATGGTTAGGTTAGGTTGGGTTAGGTATTGTGAGGTGAGCACGATTTGTGGATATTTTCGCAATGTCCAATTCTTTGATTTCGGTGATGGTTAAGTTCAGATGGGTGAGGTTTGGTAGGATAAGAACTTTTTGTGGATATTTTGGCAATGTCGAATTTTCTGATTTCGGTGATGGGTAGGTTAGGTTGGGTTAGGTATTGTGAGGCAAGCACGTTTTGTGGATATTTTCGCAATGTCCAATTCTTTGATTTCGGTGATGTTTAGGTTCAGAAGGGTGAGGTTTGGTAAGATAAGAACTTTTTGTGGATATTTTGGCAATGTCGAACTCTCTGACTTCGGTGATGGTAAGGTAAGGTTGGGTTAGGTATTGTGAGGTAAACACGTTTTGTGGATATTTAATCAATGTCCAATTCTTTGATTTCGGTGATGGTTAGGTTCAGATGGGTGAGGTTTGGTAGGATAAGCACTTTTTGTGGATATTGTGGCAATGTCGAATTTTCTGATTTCGGTGATGGTTAGGTTAGGTTGGGTTAGGTATTGTGAGGCAAGCACGTTTTGTGGATATTTTCGCAATGTCAAATTCTTTAATTTCGGTGATGGTTAGGTTCAGATGGCTGAGGTTTGGTAGGATAAGAACTTTTTGTGGAAATTTTAGCAATGTCGAATTCTCTGACTTCGGTGATGGTAAGGTTAGGTTAGGTAAGGTATTGTGAAGTAAGCACGTTTTGTGGATATTTTATCAATGTCCAATTCTTTGATTTCGGTGATGGTTAGGTTCAGATGGGTGAGGTTTGGTAGGATAAGAACTTTTTTTGGAAATTTTGGCAATGTCGAATTCTCTGACTTCGGTGATAATAAGGTTAGGTTAGATAAAATATGGTGAGGTAAGCATGTCTTGTGGATATTTTGGCAAAGTCCAATTCTTCGATTTCGGTGATGGTTAGGTTCAGAAGGGTGAGGTTTGGTAGGATAAGAACTTTTTGTGGATATTTTGGCAATGTCGAATTCTCTGATTTGGGTGATGGTTAGGTTAGGTTGGGTTAGGTATTGTTAGGTAAGCACGTCTTGTGGATATTTTGGCAATGTCCAATTCTTTGATTTCGGTGATGGTTAGGTTCAGATGGGTGAGGTTTGGTAGGATAAGCACTTTTTGTGGATATTTTGGCAATGTCGAATTCTCTGACTTCGGTGATGGTTAGGTTAGGTTGGGTTAAGTATTATGAGATAAGCACGTTTTGTAGATATTTTCGCAATGTCAAATTCTTTAATTTCGGTGATGGTTAGGTTCAGATGGGTGAGGTTTGGTAGGATAAGAACTTTTTGTGGAAATTTTGGCAATGTCGAATTCTCTGACTTCGGTGATAGTAAGGTTAGGTTGGATAAAATATGGTGAGGTAAGCTTGTCTTGTGGATATTTTGGCAAAGTCCAATTCTTCGATTTCGGTGATGGTAAGGTTCAGAAGGGTGAGGTTTGGTAGGATAAGAACTTTTTGTGGATATTTTGGCAATGTCGAATTTTCTGATTTCGGTGATGGGTAGGTTAGGTTGGGTTAGGTATTGTGAGGTAAGCACGTTTTGTGGATATTTTCGCAATGTCCAATTCTTTGATTTCGGTGATGGTTAGGTTCAGAAGGGTGAGGTTTGGTAAGATAAGAACTTTTTGTGGATATTTTGGCAATGTCGAACTCTCTGACTTCGGTGATGGTAAGGTAAGGTTGGGTTAGGTATTGTGAGGTAAACACGTTTTGTGGATATTTAATCAATGTCCAATTCTTTGATTTCGGTGATGGTTAGGTTCAGATGGGTGAGGTTTGTAGGATAAGCACTTTTTGTGGATATTGTGGCAATGTCGAATTTTCTGATTTCGGTGATGGTTAGGTTAGGTTGGGTTAGGTATTGTGAGGCAAGCACGTTTTGTGGATATTTTTTTAATGTCCAATTCTTTGATTTCGGTGATGGTTAGGTTCAGATGGGTGAGGTTTAGTAGGATAAGCACTTTTTGTGGATATTTTGGCAATGTCGAATTTTCTGACTTCGGTGATGGTTAGGTTAGGTTGGGTTAGGTATTGTGAGGGAAGCACGTTTTGTGGATATTTTCGCAATGTCAAATTCTTTAATTTCGGTGATGGTTAGGTTCAGATGGCTGAGGTTTGGTAGGATAAGAACTTTTTGTGGAAATTTTAGCAATGTCGAATTCTCTGACTTCGGTGATGGTAAGGTTAGGTAAGGTAAGGTATTGTGAAGTAAGCACGTTTTGTGGATATTTTATCAATGTCCAATTCTTTGATTTCGGTGATGGTTAGGTTCTGATGGGTGAGGTTTGGTAGGATAAGCACTTTTTGTGGATATTTTGGCAATGTCGAATTTTCTAACTTCATTGATGGTTAGGTTAGGTTGGGTTAGGTATTGTGAGGGAAGCACGTTTTGTGGATATTTTCGCAATGTCAAATTCTTTAATTTCGGTGATGGTTAGGTTCAGATGGCTGAGGTTTGGTAGGATAAGAACTTTTTGTGGAAATTTTGGCAATGTCGAATTCTCTGACTTCGGTGATAGTAAGGTTAGGTTGGATAAAATATGGTGAGGTAAGCTTGTCTTGTGGATATTTTGGCAAAGTCCAATTCTTCGATTTCGGTGATGGTTAGGTTCAGAAGGGTGAGGTTTGGTAGGATAAGAACTTTTTGTGGATATTTTGGCAATGTCGAATTCTCTGATTTCGGTGATGGTTAGGTTAGGTTGGGTAAGGTATTGTTAGGTAAGCACGTCTTGTGGATATTTTGGCAATGTCCAATTCTTTGATTTCGGTGATGGTTAGGTTCAGATGGGTGAGGTTTGGTAGGATAAGCACTTTTTGTGGATATTTTGGCAATGTCGAATTTTCTGACTTCGGTGATGGTTAGGTTAGGTTGGGTTAGGTAATGTGAGGCAAGCACGTTTTGTGGATATTTTTTTAATGTCAAATTCTTTAATTTCGGTGATGGTTAGGTTTAGATGGGTGAGGTTTGGTAGGATAAGAACTTTTTGTGGAAATTTTGGCAATGTCGAATTCTCTGACTTCGGTGATGGTAAGGTTAGGTTAGATAAAATATGGTGAGGTAAGCATGTCTTGTGGATATTTTAGCAAAGTCTTATTCTTCGATTTCGGTGATGGTTAGGTTCAGATGGGTGAGGTTTGGTAGAATAAGCACTTTTTGTGGATATTTTGGCAATGTCGAATTTTCTGATTTCGGTGATGGTAAGGTTAGGTTAGGTTAGGTATTGTGAAGTAAGCACTTTTTGTGGATATTTTCGCAATGTCAAATTCTTTAATTTCGGTGATGGTTAGGTTAAGATGGGTGAGGTTTGGTAGGATAAGAACTTTTTGTGGATATTTTGGCAATGTCGAATTCTCTGACTTCGGTGATGGTAAGGTTAGGTTGGGTTAGGTATTGTGAGGTAAGCACGTCTTGTGGATATTTTGGCAATGTCCAATTCTTTGATTTCGGTGATGGTTAGGTTCAGATGGGTGAGGTTTGGTAGGATAAGCACTTTTTGTGGATATTTTGGCAATGTCGAATTTTCTAACTTCGGTGATGGTTAGGTTAGGTTGGGTTAAGTATTATGAGATAAGCACGTTTTGTAGATATTTTCGCAATGTCAAATTCTTTAATTTCGATGATGGTTAGGTTCAGATGGGTGAGGTTTGGTAGGATAAGAACTTTTTGTGGAAATTTTGGCAATGTCGAATTCTCTGACTTCAGTGATAGTAAGGTTAGGTTGGATAAAATATGGTGAGGTAAGCTTGTCTTGTGGATATTTTGGCAAAGTCCAATTCTTCGATTTCGGTGATGGTTAGGTTCAGAAGGGTGAGGTTTGGTAGGATAAGAACTTTTTGTGGATATTTTGGCAATGTCGAATTCTCTGATTTCGGTGATGGTTAGATTAGGTTGGGTTAGGTATTGTTAGGTAAGCACGTCTTGTGGATATTTTGGCAATGTCCAATTCTTTGATTTCGGTGATGGTTAGGTTCAGATGGGTGAGGTTTGGTAGGATAAGCACTTTTTGTGGATATTTTGGCAATGTCGAATTTTCTGACTTCGGTGATGGTTAGGTTAGGTTGGGTTAGGTATTGTGAGGGAAGCACGTTTTGTGGATATTTTCGCAATGTCAAATTCTTTGATTTCGGTGATGGTTAGGTTCAGATGGGTGAGGTTTGGTAGGATAAGCACTTTTTGTGGATATTTTGGCAATGTCGAACTTTCTGACTTCGGTGATGGTTAGGTTAGGTTGGGTTAGGTATTGTGAGGGAAGCACGTTTTGTGGATATTTTCGCAATGTCAAATTCTTTGATTTCGGTGATGGTTAGGTTCAGATGGGTGAGGTTTGGTAGGATAAAAACTTTTTGTGGAAATTTCGGCAATGTCGAATTCTCTGACTTCGGTGATGGTTAGGTTAGGTTGGGTTAGGTATTGTGAGGTGAGCACGATTTGTGGATATTTTCGCAATGTCCAATTCTTTGATTTCGGTGATGGTTAAGTTCAGATGGGTGAGGTTTGGTAGGATAAGAACTTTTTGTGGATATTTTGGCAATGTCGAATTTTCTGATTTCGGTGATGGGTAGGTTAGGTTGGGTTAGGTATTGTGAGGTAAGCACGTTTTGTGGATATTTTCGCAATGTCCAATTCTTTGATTTCGGTGATGGTTAGGTTCAGAAGGGTGAGGTTTGGTAAGATAAGAACTTTTTGTGGATATTTTGGCAATGTCGAACTCTCTGACTTCGGTGATGGTAAGGTAAGGTTGGGTTAGGTATTGTGAGGTAAACACGTTTTGTGGATATTTAATCAATGTCCAATTCTTTGATTTCGGTGATGGTTAGGTTCAGATGGGTGAGGTTTGGTAGGATAAGCACTTTTTGTGGATATTGTGGCAATGTCGAATTTTCTGATTTCGGTGATGGTTAGGTTAGGTTGGGTTAGGTATTGTGAGGCAAGCACGTTTTGTGGATATTTTTTTAATGTCCAATTCTTTGATTTCGGTGATGGTTAGGTTCAGATGGGTGAGGTTTAGTAGGATAAGCACTTTTTGTGGATATTTTGGCAATGTCGAATTTTCTGACTTCGGTGATGGTTAGGTTAGGTTGGGTTAGGTATTGTGAGGGAAGCACGTTTTGTGGATATTTTCGCAATGTCAAATTCTTTAATTTCGGTGATGGTTAGGTTCAGATGGCTGAGGTTTGGTAGGATAAGAACTTTTTGTGGAAATTTTAGCAATGTCGAATTCTCTGACTTCGGTGATGGTAAGGTTAGGTTAGGTAAGGTATTGTGAAGTAAGCACGTTTTGTGGATATTTTATCAATGTCCAATTCTTTGATTTCGGTGATGGTTAGGTTCAGATGGGTGAGGTTTGGTAGGATAAGCACTTTTTGTGGATATTTTGGCAATGTCGAATTTTCTAACTTCATTGATGGTTAGGTTAGGTTGGGTTAGGTATTGTGAGGGAAGCACGTTTTGTGGATATTTTCGCAATGTCAAATTCTTTAATTTCGGTGATGGTTAGGTTCAGATGGCTGAGGTTTGGTAGGATAAGAACTTTTTGTGGAAATTTTAGCAATGTCGAATTCTCTGACTTCGGTGATGGTAAGGTTAGGTTAGGTAAGGTATTGTGAAGTAAGCACGTTTTGTGGATATTTTATCAATGTCCAATTCTTTGATTTCGGTGATGGTTAGGTTCAGATGGGTGAGGTTTGGTAGGATAAGAACTTTTTTTGGAAATTTTGGCAATGTCGAATTCTCTGACTTCGGTGATAATAAGGTTAGGTTAGATAAAATATGGTGGGGTAAGCATGTCTTGTGGATATTTTGGCAAAGTCCAATTCTTCGATTTCGGTGATGGTTAGGTTCAGAAGGGTGAGGTTTGGTAGGATAAGAACTTTTTGTGGATATTTTGGCAATGTCGAATTCTCTGATTTGGGTGATGGTTAGGTTAGGTTGGGTTAGGTATTGTTAGGTAAGCACGTCTTGTGGATATTTTGGCAATGTCCAATTCTTTGATTTCGGTGATGGTTAGGTTCAGATGGGTGAGGTTTGGTAGGATAAGCACTTTTTGTGGATATTTTGGCAATGTCGAATTTTCTAACTTCGGTGATGGTTAGGTTAGGTTGGGTTAAGTATTATGAGATAAGCACGTTTTGTAGATATTTTCGCAATGTCAAATTCTTTAATTTCGGTGATGGTTAGGTTCAGATGGGTGAGGTTTGGTAGGATAAGAACTTTTTGTGGAAATTTTGGCAATGTCGAATTCTCTGACTTCGGTGATAGTAAGGTTAGGTTGGATAAAATATGGTGAGGTAAGCTTGTCTTGTGGATATTTTGGCAAAGTCCAATTCTTCGATTTCGGTGATGGTTAGGTTCAGAAGGGTGAGGTTTGGTAGGATAAGAACTTTTTGTGGATATTTTGGCAATGTCGAATTCTCTGATTTCGGTGATGGTTAGGTTAGGTTGGGTTAGGTATTGTTAGGTAAGCACGTCTTGTGGATATTTTGGCAATGTCCAATTCTTTGATTTCAGTGATGGTTAGGTTCAGATGGGTGAGGTTTGGTAGGATAAGCACTTTTTGTGGATATTTTGGCAATGTCGAACTTTCTGACTTCGGTGATGGTTAGGTTAGGTTGGGTTAGGTATTGTGAGGGAAGCACGTTTTGTGGATATTTTCGCAATGTCAAATTCTTTGATTTCGGTGATGGTTAGGTTCAGATGGGTGAGGTTTGGTAGGATAAAAACTTTTTGTGGAAATTTCGGCAATGTCGAATTCTCTGACTTCGGTGATGGTTAGGTTAGGTTGGGTTAGGTATTGTGAGGTGAGCACGATTTGTGGATATTTTCGCAATGTCCAATTCTTTGATTTCGGTGATGGTTAAGTTCAGATGGGTGAGGTTTGGTAGGATAAGAACTTTTTGTGGATATTTTGGCAATGTCGAATTTTCTGATTTCGGTGATGGGTAGGTTAGGTTGGGTTAGGTATTGTGAGGCAAGCACGTTTTGTGGATATTTTCGCAATGTCCAATTCTTTGATTTCGGTGATGGTTAGGTTCAGAAGGGTGAGGTTTGGTAAGATAAGAACTTTTTGTGGATATTTTGGCAATGTCGAACTCTCTGACTTCGGTGATGGTAAGGTAAGGTTGGGTTAGGTATTGTGAGGTAAACACGTTTTGTGGATATTTAATCAATGTCCAATTCTTTGATTTCGGTGATGGTTAGGTTCAGATGGGTGAGGTTTGGTAGGATAAGCACTTTTTGTGGATATTGTGGCAATGTCGAATTTTCTGATTTCGGTGATGGTTAGGTTAGGTTGGGTTAGGTATTGTGAGGCAAGCACGTTTTGTGGATATTTTCGCAATGTCAAATTCTTTAATTTCGGTGATGGTTAGGTTCAGATGGCTGAGGTTTGGTAGGATAAGAACTTTTTGTGGAAATTTTAGCAATGTCGAATTCTCTGACTTCGGTGATGGTAAGGTTAGGTTAGGTAAGGTATTGTGAAGTAAGCACGTTTTGTGGATATTTTATCAATGTCCAATTCTTTGATTTCGGTGATGGTTAGGTTCAGATGGGTGAGGTTTGGTAGGATAAGAACTTTTTTTGGAAATTTTGGCAATGTCGAATTCTCTGACTTCGGTGATAATAAGGTTAGGTTAGATAAAATATGGTGAGGTAAGCATGTCTTGTGGATATTTTGGCAAAGTCCAATTCTTCGATTTCGGTGATGGTTAGGTTCAGAAGGGTGAGGTTTGGTAGGATAAGAACTTTTTGTGGATATTTTGGCAATGTCGAATTCTCTGATTTGGGTGATGGTTAGGTTAGGTTGGGTTAGGTATTGTTAGGTAAGCACGTCTTGTGGATATTTTGGCAATGTCCAATTCTTTGATTTCGGTGATGGTTAGGTTCAGATGGGTGAGGTTTGGTAGGATAAGCACTTTTTGTGGATATTTTGGCAATGTCGAATTCTCTGACTTCGGTGATGGTTAGGTTAGGTTGGGTTAAGTATTATGAGATAAGCACGTTTTGTAGATATTTTCGCAATGTCAAATTCTTTAATTTCGGTGATGGTTAGGTTCAGATGGGTGAGGTTTGGTAGGATAAGAACTTTTTGTGGAAATTTTGGCAATGTCGAATTCTCTGACTTCGGTGATAGTAAGGTTAGGTTGGATAAAATATGGTGAGGTAAGCTTGTCTTGTGGATATTTTGGCAAAGTCCAATTCTTCGATTTCGGTGATGGTAAGGTTCAGAAGGGTGAGGTTTGGTAGGATAAGAACTTTTTGTGGATATTTTGGCAATGTCGAATTTTCTGATTTCGGTGATGGGTAGGTTAGGTTGGGTTAGGTATTGTGAGGTAAGCACGTTTTGTGGATATTTTCGCAATGTCCAATTCTTTGATTTCGGTGATGGTTAGGTTCAGAAGGGTGAGGTTTGGTAAGATAAGAACTTTTTGTGGATATTTTGGCAATGTCGAACTCTCTGACTTCGGTGATGGTAAGGTAAGGTTGGGTTAGGTATTGTGAGGTAAACACGTTTTGTGGATATTTAATCAATGTCCAATTCTTTGATTTCGGTGATGGTTAGGTTCAGATGGGTGAGGTTTGTAGGATAAGCACTTTTTGTGGATATTGTGGCAATGTCGAATTTTCTGATTTCGGTGATGGTTAGGTTAGGTTGGGTTAGGTATTGTGAGGCAAGCACGTTTTGTGGATATTTTTTTAATGTCCAATTCTTTGATTTCGGTGATGGTTAGGTTCAGATGGGTGAGGTTTAGTAGGATAAGCACTTTTTGTGGATATTTTGGCAATGTCGAATTTTCTGACTTCGGTGATGGTTAGGTTAGGTTGGGTTAGGTATTGTGAGGGAAGCACGTTTTGTGGATATTTTCGCAATGTCAAATTCTTTAATTTCGGTGATGGTTAGGTTCAGATGGCTGAGGTTTGGTAGGATAAGAACTTTTTGTGGAAATTTTAGCAATGTCGAATTCTCTGACTTCGGTGATGGTAAGGTTAGGTAAGGTAAGGTATTGTGAAGTAAGCACGTTTTGTGGATATTTTATCAATGTCCAATTCTTTGATTTCGGTGATGGTTAGGTTCTGATGGGTGAGGTTTGGTAGGATAAGCACTTTTTGTGGATATTTTGGCAATGTCGAATTTTCTAACTTCATTGATGGTTAGGTTAGGTTGGGTTAGGTATTGTGAGGGAAGCACGTTTTGTGGATATTTTCGCAATGTCAAATTCTTTAATTTCGGTGATGGTTAGGTTCAGATGGCTGAGGTTTGGTAGGATAAGAACTTTTTGTGGAAATTTTAGCAATGTCGAATTCTCTGACTTCGGTGATGGTAAGGTTAGGTTAGGTAAGGTATTGTGAAGTAAGCACGTTTTGTGGATATTTTATCAATGTCCAATTCTTTGATTTCGGTGATGGTTAGGTTCAGATGGGTGAGGTTTGGTAGGATAAGAACTTTTTTTGGAAATTTTGGCAATGTCGAATTCTCTGACTTCGGTGATAATAAGGTTAGGTTAGATAAAATATGGTGAGGTAAGCATGTCTTGTGGATATTTTGGCAAAGTCCAATTCTTCGATTTCGGTGATGGTTAGGTTCAGAAGGGTGAGGTTTGGTAGGATAAGAACTTTTTGTGGATATTTTGGCAATGTCGAATTCTCTGATTTGGGTGATGGTTAGGTTAGGTTGGGTTATGTATTGTTAGGTAAGCACGTCTTGTGGATATTTTGGCAATGTCCAATTCTTTGATTTCGGTGATGGTTAGGTTCAGAAGGGTGAGGTTTGGTAGGATAAGAACTTTTTGTGGATATTTTGGCAATGTCGAATTCTCTGACTTCGGTGATAGTAAGGTTAGGTTGGATAAAATATGGTGAGGTAAGCTTGTCTTGTGGATATTTTGGCAAAGTCCAATTCTTCGATTTCGGTGATGGTTAGGTTCAGAAGGGTGAGGTTTGGTAGGATAAGAACTTTTTGTGGATATTTTGGCAATGTCGAATTCTCTGATTTTGGTGATGGTTAGGTTAGGTTGGGTTAGGTATTGTTAGGTAAGCACGTCTTGTGGATATTTTGGCAATGTCCAATTCTTTGATTTCAGTGATGGTTAGGTTCAGATGGGTGAGGTTTGGTAGGATAAGCACTTTTTGTGGATATTTTGGCAATGTCGAACTTTCTGACTTCGGTGATGGTTAGGTTAGGTTGGGTTAGGTATTGTGAGGGAAGCACGTTTTGTGGATATTTTCGCAATGTCAAATTCTTTGATTTCGGTGATGGTTAGGTTCAGATGGGTGAGGTTTGGTAGGATAAAAACTTTTTGTGGAAATTTCGGCAATGTCGAATTCTCTGACTTCGGTGATGGTTAGGTTAGGTTGGGTTAGGTATTGTGAGGTGAGCACGATTTGTGGATATTTTCGCAATGTCCAATTCTTTGATTTCGGTGATGGTTAAGTTCAGATGGGTGAGGTTTGGTAGGATAAGAACTTTTTGTGGATATTTTGGCAATGTCGAATTTTCTGATTTCGGTGATGGGTAGGTTAGGTTGGGTTAGGTATTGTGAGGCAAGCACGTTTTGTGGATATTTTCGCAATGTCCAATTCTTTGATTTCGGTGATGGTTAGGTTCAGAAGGGTGAGGTTTGGTAAGATAAGAACTTTTTGTGGATATTTTGGCAATGTCGAACTCTCTGACTTCGGTGATGGTAAGGTAAGGTTGGGTTAGGTATTGTGAGGTAAACACGTTTTGTGGATATTTAATCAATGTCCAATTCTTTGATTTCGGTGATGGTTAGGTTCAGATGGGTGAGGTTTGGTAGGATAAGCACTTTTTGTGGATATTGTGGCAATGTCGAATTTTCTGATTTCGGTGATGGTTAGGTTAGGTTGGGTTAGGTATTGTGAGGCAAGCACGTTTTGTGGATATTTTCGCAATGTCAAATTCTTTAATTTCGGTGATGGTTAGGTTCAGATGGCTGAGGTTTGGTAGGATAAGAACTTTTTGTGGAAATTTTAGCAATGTCGAATTCTCTGACTTCGGTGATGGTAAGGTTAGGTTAGGTAAGGTATTGTGAAGTAAGCACGTTTTGTGGATATTTTATCAATGTCCAATTCTTTGATTTCGGTGATGGTTAGGTTCAGATGGGTGAGGTTTGGTAGGATAAGAACTTTTTTTGGAAATTTTGGCAATGTCGAATTCTCTGACTTCGGTGATAATAAGGTTAGGTTAGATAAAATATGGTGAGGTAAGCATGTCTTGTGGATATTTTGGCAAAGTCCAATTCTTCGATTTCGGTGATGGTTAGGTTCAGAAGGGTGAGGTTTGGTAGGATAAGAACTTTTTGTGGATATTTTGGCAATGTCGAATTCTCTGATTTGGGTGATGGTTAGGTTAGGTTGGGTTAGGTATTGTTAGGTAAGCACGTCTTGTGGATTTTTTGGCAATGTCCAATTCTTTGATTTCGGTGATGGTTAGGTTCAGATGGGTGAGGTTTGGTAGGATAAGCACTTTTTGTGGATATTTTGGCAATGTCGAATTCTCTGACTTCGGTGATGGTTAGGTTAGGTTGGGTTAAGTATTATGAGATAAGCACGTTTTGTAGATATTTTCGCAATGTCAAATTCTTTAATTTCGGTGATGGTTAGGTTCAGATGGGTGAGGTTTGGTAGGATAAGAACTTTTTGTGGAAATTTTGGCAATGTCGAATTCTCTGACTTCGGTGATAGTAAGGTTAGGTTGGATAAAATATGGTGAGGTAAGCTTGTCTTGTGGATATTTTGGCAAAGTCCAATTCTTCGATTTCGGTGATGGTAAGGTTCAGAAGGGTGAGGTTTGGTAGGATAAGAACTTTTTGTGGATATTTTGGCAATGTCGAATTTTCTGATTTCGGTGATGGGTAGGTTAGGTTGGGTTAGGTATTGTGAGGTAAGCACGTTTTGTGGATATTTTCGCAATGTCCAATTCTTTGATTTCGGTGATGGTTAGGTTCAGAAGGGTGAGGTTTGGTAAGATAAGAACTTTTTGTGGATATTTTGGCAATGTCGAACTCTCTGACTTCGGTGATGGTAAGGTAAGGTTGGGTTAGGTATTGTGAGGTAAACACGTTTTGTGGATATTTAATCAATGTCCAATTCTTTGATTTCGGTGATGGTTAGGTTCAGATGGGTGAGGTTTGTAGGATAAGCACTTTTTGTGGATATTGTGGCAATGTCGAATTTTCTGATTTCGGTGATGGTTAGGTTAGGTTGGGTTAGGTATTGTGAGGCAAGCACGTTTTGTGGATATTTTTTTAATGTCCAATTCTTTGATTTCGGTGATGGTTAGGTTCAGATGGGTGAGGTTTAGTAGGATAAGCACTTTTTGTGGATATTTTGGCAATGTCGAATTTTCTGACTTCGGTGATGGTTAGGTTAGGTTGGGTTAGGTATTGTGAGGGAAGCACGTTTTGTGGATATTTTCGCAATGTCAAATTCTTTAATTTCGGTGATGGTTAGGTTCAGATGGCTGAGGTTTGGTAGGATAAGAACTTTTTGTGGAAATTTTAGCAATGTCGAATTCTCTGACTTCGGTGATGGTAAGGTTAGGTAAGGTAAGGTATTGTGAAGTAAGCACGTTTTGTGGATATTTTATCAATGTCCAATTCTTTGATTTCGGTGATGGTTAGGTTCTGATGGGTGAGGTTTGGTAGGATAAGCACTTTTTGTGGATATTTTGGCAATGTCGAATTTTCTAACTTCATTGATGGTTAGGTTAGGTTGGGTTAGGTATTGTGAGGGAAGCACGTTTTGTGGATATTTTCGCAATGTCAAATTCTTTAATTTCGGTGATGGTTAGGTTCAGATGGCTGAGGTTTGGTAGGATAAGAACTTTTTGTGGAAATTTTAGCAATGTCGAATTCTCTGACTTCGGTGATGGTAAGGTTAGGTTAGGTAAGGTATTGTGAAGTAAGCACGTTTTGTGGATATTTTATCAATGTCCAATTCTTTGATTTCGGTGATGGTTAGGTTCAGATGGGTGAGGTTTGGTAGGATAAGAACTTTTTGTGGATATTTTGGCAATGTCGAATTCTCTGACTTCGGTGATGGTTAGGTTAGGTTGGGTTAGGTATTATGAGGGAAGCACGTTTTGTGGATATTTTCGCAATGTCAAATTCTTTGATTTCGGTGATATTAGGTTCAGATGGGTGAGGTTTGGTAGGATAAGAACTTTTTGTGGAAATTTTGGCAATGTCGAATTCTCTGACTTCTGTGATGGTAAGGTTAGGTTGGGTTAGGTATTGTGAGGTAAGCACGTCTTGTGGATATTTTGGCAATGTCCAATTCTTTGATTTCGGTGATGGTTAGGTTCAGAAGGGTGAGGTTTGGTAGGATAAGAACTTTTTGTGGATATTTTGGCAATGTCGAATTCTCTGACTTCGGTGATGGTAAGGTTAGGTTAGGTTAGGTATTGTGAAGTAAGCACGTTTTGTGGATATTTACTCAATGTCCAATTCTTTGATTTCGGTGATGGTTAGGTTCAGATGGGTGAGGTTTGGTAGGATAAGCACTTTTTGTGGATATTTTGGCAATGTCGAATTTTTTAACTTCGGTGATGGTTAGGTTAGGTTGGGTTAGGTATTGTGAAGTAAGCACTTTTTGTGGATATTTTCGTTATGTCAAATTCTTTAATTTCGGTGATGGTTAGGTTTAGATGGGTGAGGTTTGGTAGGATAAGAACTTTTTGTGGAAATTTTGGCAATGTCGAATTCTCTGACTTCGGTGATGGTAAGGTTAGGTTAGATAAAATATGGTGAGGTAAGCATGTCTTGTGGATATTTTGGCAAAGTCTAATTCTTCGATTTCGGTGATGGTTAGGTTCAGATGGGTGAGGTTTGGTAGGATAAGCACTTTTTGTGGATATTTTGGCAATGTCGAATTTTCTGATTTCGGTGATGGTAAGGTTAGGTTGGGTTTGGTATTGTGAGGCAAGCACGTTTTGTGGATATTTTTTTAATGTCCAATTCTTTGATTTCGGTGATGGTTAGGTTCAGATGGGTGAGGTTTGGTAAGATAAGCACTTTTTGTGGATATTTTGGCAATGTCGAACTTTCTGACTTCGGTGATGGTTAGGTTAGGTTGGGTTAGGTTATGTGAGGGAAGCACGTTTTGTGTATTCTTTCGCAATGTCAAATTCTTTGATTTCGGTGATGGTTAGGTTCAGATGGGTGAGGTTTGGTAGGATAAAAACTTTTTGTGGAAATTTCGGCAATGTCGAATTCTCTGACTTCGGTGATGGTTAGGTTAGGTTGGGTTAGGTATTGTGAGGTGAGCACGATTTGTGGATATTTTCGCAATGTCCAATTCTTTGATTTCGGTGATGGTTAAGTTCAGATGGGTGAGGTTTGGTAGGATAAGAACTTTTTGTGGATATTTTGGCAATGTCGAATTTTCTGATTTCGGTGATGGTAAGGTTAGGTTGGGTTTGGTATTGTGAGGCAAGCACGTTTTGTGGATATTTTTTTAATATCCAATTCTTTGATTTCGGTGATGGTTAGGTTCAGATGGGTGAGGTTTGGTAGGATAAGCACTTTTTGTGGATATTGTGGCAATGTCGAATTTTCTGATTTCGGTGATGGTTAGGTTAGGTTGGGTTAGGTATTGTGAGGCAAGCACGTTTTGTGGATATTTTCGCAATGTCAAATTCTTTAATTTCGGTGATGGTTAGGTTCAGATGGCTGAGGTTTGGTAGGATAAGAACTTTTTGTGGAAATTTTGGCAATGTCGAATTCTCTGACTTCAGTGATAGTAAGGTTAGGTTGGATAAAATATGGTGAGGTAAGCTTGTCTTGTGGATATTTTGGCAAAGTCCAATTCTTCGATTTCGGTGATGGTTAGGTTCAGAAGGGTGAGGTTTGGTAGGATAAGAACTTTTTGTGGATATTTTGGCAATGTCGAATTCTCTGATTTCGGTGATGGTTAGATTAGGTTGGGTTAGGTATTGTTAGGTAAGCACGTCTTGTGGATATTTTGGCAATGTCCAATTCTTTGATTTCGGTGATGGTTAGGTTCAGATGGGTGAGGTTTGGTAGGATAAGCACTTTTTGTGGATATTTTGGCAATGTCGAATTTTCTGACTTCGGTGATGGTTAGGTTAGGTTGGGTTAGGTATTGTGAGGGAAGCACGTTTTGTGGATATTTTCGCAATGTCAAATTCTTTGATTTCGGTGATGGTTAGGTTCAGATGGGTGAGGTTTGGTAGGATAAGCACTTTTTGTGGATATTTTGGCAATGTCGAACTTTCTGACTTCGGTGATGGTTAGGTTAGGTTGGGTTAGGTATTGTGAGGGAAGCACGTTTTGTGGATATTTTCGCAATGTCAAATTCTTTGATTTCGGTGATGGTTAGGTTCAGATGGGTGAGGTTTGGTAGGATAAAAACTTTTTGTGGAAATTTCGGCAATGTCGAATTCTCTGACTTCGGTGATGGTTAGGTTAGGTTGGGTTAGGTATTGTGAGGTGAGCACGATTTGTGGATATTTTCGCAATGTCCAATTCTTTGATTTCGGTGATGGTTAAGTTCAGATGGGTGAGGTTTGGTAGGATAAGAACTTTTTGTGGATATTTTGGCAATGTCGAATTTTCTGATTTCGGTGATGGGTAGGCTAGGTTGGGTTAGGTATTGTGAGGTAAGCACGTTTTGTGGATATTTTCGCAATGTCCAATTCTTTGATTTCGGTGATGGTTAGGTTCAGAATGGTGAGGTTTGGTAAGATAAGAACTTTTTGTGGATATTTTGGCAATGTCGAACTCTCTGACTTCGGTGATGGTAAGGTAAGGTTGGGTTAGGTATTGTGAGGTAAACACGTTTTGTGGATATTTAATCAATGTCCAATTCTTTGATTTCGGTGATGGTTAGGTTCAGATGGGTGAGGTTTGGTAGGATAAGCACTTTTTGTGGATATTGTGGCAATGTCGAATTTTCTGATTTCGGTGATGGTTAGGTTAGGTTGGGTTAGGTATTGTGAGGCAAGCACGTTTTGTGGATATTTTTTTAATGTCCAATTCTTTGATTTCGGTGATGGTTAGGTTCAGATGGGTGAGGTTTAGTAGGATAAGCACTTTTTGTGGATATTTTGGCAATGTCGAATTTTCTGACTTCGGTGATGGTTAGGTTAGGTTGGGTTAGGTATTGTGAGGGAAGCACGTTTTGTGGATATTTTCGCAATGTCAAATTCTTTAATTTCGGTGATGGTTAGGTTCAGATGGCTGAGGTTTGGTAGGATAAGAACTTTTTGTGGAAATTTTAGCAATGTCGAATTCTCTGACTTCGGTGATGGTAAGGTTAGGTTAGGTAAGGTATTGTGAAGTAAGCACGTTTTGTGGATATTTTATCAATGTCCAATTCTTTGATTTCGGTGATGGTTAGGTTCAGATGGGTGAGGTTTGGTAGGATAAGCACTTTTTGTGGATATTTTGGCAATGTCGAATTTTCTAACTTCATTGATGGTTAGGTTAGGTTGGGTTAGGTATTGTGAGGGAAGCACGTTTTGTGGATATTTTCGCAATGTCAAATTCTTTAATTTCGGTGATGGTTAGGTTCAGATGGCTGAGGTTTGGTAGGATAAGAACTTTTTGTGGAAATTTTAGCAATGTCGAATTCTCTGACTTCGGTGATGGTAAGGTTAGGTTAGGTAAGGTATTGTGAAGTAAGCACGTTTTGTGGATATTTTATCAATGTCCAATTCTTTGATTTCGGTGATGGTTAGGTTCAGATGGGTGAGGTTTGGTAGGATAAGAACTTTTTTTGGAAATTTTGGCAATGTCGAATTCTCTGACTTCGGTGATAATAAGGTTAGGTTAGATAAAATATGGTGGGGTAAGCATGTCTTGTGGATATTTTGGCAAAGTCCAATTCTTCGATTTCGGTGATGGTTAGGTTCAGAAGGGTGAGGTTTGGTAGGATAAGAACTTTTTGTGGATATTTTGGCAATGTCGAATTCTCTGATTTGGGTGATGGTTAGGTTAGGTTGGGTTAGGTATTGTTAGGTAAGCACGTCTTGTGGATATTTTGGCAATGTCCAATTCTTTGATTTCGGTGATGGTTAGGTTCAGATGGGTGAGGTTTGGTAGGATAAGCACTTTTTGTGGATATTTTGGCAATGTCGAATTTTCTAACTTCGGTGATGGTTAGGTTAGGTTGGGTTAAGTATTATGAGATAAGCACGTTTTGTAGATATTTTCGCAATGTCAAATTCTTTAATTTCGGTGATGGTTAGGTTCAGATGGGTGAGGTTTGGTAGGATAAGAACTTTTTGTGGAAATTTTGGCAATGTCGAATTCTCTGACTTCGGTGATAGTAAGGTTAGGTTGGATAAAATATGGTGAGGTAAGCTTGTCTTGTGGATATTTTGGCAAAGTCCAATTCTTCGATTTCGGTGATGGTTAGGTTCAGAAGGGTGAGGTTTGGTAGGATAAGAACTTTTTGTGGATATTTTGGCAATGTCGAATTCTCTGATTTCGGTGATGGTTAGGTTAGGTTGGGTTAGGTATTGTTAGGTAAGCACGTCTTGTGGATATTTTGGCAATGTCCAATTCTTTGATTTCAGTGATGGTTAGGTTCAGATGGGTGAGGTTTGGTAGGATAAGCACTTTTTGTGGATATTTTGGCAATGTCGAACTTTCTGACTTCGGTGATGGTTAGGTTAGGTTGGGTTAGGTATTGTGAGGGAAGCACGTTTTGTGGATATTTTCGCAATGTCAAATTCTTTGATTTCGGTGATGGTTAGGTTCAGATGGGTGAGGTTTGGTAGGATAAAAACTTTTTGTGGAAATTTCGGCAATGTCGAATTCTCTGACTTCGGTGATGGTTAGGTTAGGTTGGGTTAGGTATTGTGAGGTGAGCACGATTTGTGGATATTTTCGCAATGTCCAATTCTTTGATTTCGGTGATGGTTAAGTTCAGATGGGTGAGGTTTGGTAGGATAAGAACTTTTTGTGGATATTTTGGCAATGTCGAATTTTCTGATTTCGGTGATGGGTAGGTTAGGTTGGGTTAGGTATTGTGAGGCAAGCACGTTTTGTGGATATTTTCGCAATGTCCAATTCTTTGATTTCGGTGATGGTTAGGTTCAGAAGGGTGAGGTTTGGTAAGATAAGAACTTTTTGTGGATATTTTGGCAATGTCGAACTCTCTGACTTCGGTGATGGTAAGGTAAGGTTGGGTTAGGTATTGTGAGGTAAACACGTTTTGTGGATATTTAATCAATGTCCATCTCTTTGATTTCGGTGATGGTTAGGTTCAGATGGGTGAGGTTTGGTAGGATAAGCACTTTTTGTGGATATTGTGGCAATGTCGAATTTTCTGATTTCGGTGATGGTTAGGTTAGGTTGGGTTAGGTATTCTGAGGCAAGCACGTTTTGTGGATATTTTCGCAATGTCAAATTCTTTAATTTCGGTGATGGTTAGGTTCAGATGGCTGAGGTTTGGTAGGATAAGAACTTTTTGTGGAAATTTTAGCAATGTCGAATTCTCTGACTTCGGTGATGGTAAGGTTAGGTTAGGTAAGGTATTGTGAAGTAAGCACGTTTTTTGGATATTTTATCAATGTCCAATTCTTTGATTTCGGTGATGGTTAGGTTCAGATGGGTGAGGTTTGGTAGGATAAGAACTTTTTTTGGAAATTTTGGCAATGTCGAATTCTCTGACTTCGGTGATAATAAGGTTAGGTTAGATAAAATATGGTGAGGTAAGCATGTCTTGTGGATATTTTGGCAAAGTCCAATTCTTCGATTTCGGTGATGGTTAGGTTCAGAAGGGTGAGGTTTGGTAGGATAAGAACTTTTTGTGGATATTTTGGCAATGTCGAATTCTCTGATTTGGGTGATGGTTAGGTTAGGTTGGGTTAGGTATTGTTAGGTAAGCACGTCTTGTGGATATTTTGGCAATGTCCAATTCTTTGATTTCGGTGATGGTTAGGTTCAGATGGGTGAGGTTTGGTAGGATAAGCACTTTTTGTGGATATTTTGGCAATGTCGAATTCTCTGACTTCGGTGATGGTTAGGTTAGGTTGGGTTAAGTATTATGAGATAAGCACGTTTTGTAGATATTTTCGCAATGTCAAATTCTTTAATTTCGGTGATGGTTAGGTTCAGATGGGTGAGGTTTGGTAGGATAAGAACTTTTTGTGGAAATTTTGGCAATGTCGAATTCTCTGACTTCGGTGATAGTAAGGTTAGGTTGGATAAAATATGGTGAGGTAAGCTTGTCTTGTGGATATTTTGGCAAAGTCCAATTCTTCGATTTCGGTGATGGTAAGGTTCAGAAGGGTGAGGTTTGGTAGGATAAGAACTTTTTGTGGATATTTTGGCAATGTCGAATTTTCTGATTTCGGTGATGGGTAGGTTAGGTTGGGTTAGGTATTGTGAGGTAAGCACGTTTTGTGGATATTTTCGCAATGTCCAATTCTTTGATTTCGGTGATGGTTAGGTTCAGAAGGGTGAGGTTTGGTAAGATAAGAACTTTTTGTGGATATTTTGGCAATGTCGAACTCTCTGACTTCGGTGATGGTAAGGTAAGGTTGGGTTAGGTATTGTGAGGTAAACACGTTTTGTGGATATTTAATCAATGTCCAATTCTTTGATTTCGGTGATGGTTAGGTTCAGATGGGTGAGGTTTGTAGGATAAGCACTTTTTGTGGATATTGTGGCAATGTCGAATTTTCTGATTTCGGTGATGGTTAGGTTAGGTTGGGTTAGGTATTGTGAGGCAAGCACGTTTTGTGGATATTTTTTTAATGTCCAATTCTTTGATTTCGGTGATGGTTAGGTTCAGATGGGTGAGGTTTAGTAGGATAAGCACTTTTTGTGGATATTTTGGCAATGTCGAATTTTCTGACTTCGGTGATGGTTAGGTTAGGTTGGGTTAGGTATTGTGAGGGAAGCACGTTTTGTGGATATTTTCGCAATGTCAAATTCTTTAATTTCGGTGATGGTTAGGTTCAGATGGCTGAGGTTTGGTAGGATAAGAACTTTTTGTGGAAATTTTAGCAATGTCGAATTCTCTGACTTCGGTGATGGTAAGGTTAGGTAAGGTAAGGTATTGTGAAGTAAGCACGTTTTGTGGATATTTTATCAATGTCCAATTCTTTGATTTCGGTGATGGTTAGGTTCTGATGGGTGAGGTTTGGTAGGATAAGCACTTTTTGTGGATATTTTGGCAATGTCGAATTTTCTAACTTCATTGATGGTTAGGTTAGGTTGGGTTAGGTATTGTGAGGGAAGCACGTTTTGTGGATATTTTCGCAATGTCAAATTCTTTAATTTCGGTGATGGTTAGGTTCAGATGGCTGAGGTTTGGTAGGATAAGAACTTTTTGTGGAAATTTTAGCAATGTCGAATTCTCTGACTTCGGTGATGGTAAGGTTAGGTTAGGTAAGGTATTGTGAAGTAAGCACGTTTTGTGGATATTTTATCAATGTCCAATTCTTTGATTTCGGTGATGGTTAGGTTCAGATGGGTGAGGTTTGGTAGGATAAGAACTTTTTTTGGAAATTTTGGCAATGTCGAATTCTCTGACTTCGGTGATAATAAGGTTAGGTTAGATAAAATATGGTGAGGTAAGCATGTCTTGTGGATATTTTGGCAAAGTCCAATTCTTCGATTTCGGTGATGGTTAGGTTCAGAAGGGTGAGGTTTGGTAGGATAAGAACTTTTTGTGGATATTTTGGCAATGTCGAATTCTCTGACTTCGGTGATAGTAAGGTTAGGTTTGATAAAAAATGGTGAGGTAAGCTTGTCTTGTGGATATTTTGGCAAAGTCCAATTCTTCGATTTCGGTGATGGTTAGGTTCAGAAGGGTGAGGTTTGGTAGGATAAGAACTTTTTGTGGATATTTTGGCAATGTCGAATTCTCTGATTTCGGTGATGGTTAGGTTAGGTTGGGTTATGTATTGTTAGGTAAGCACGTCTTGTGGATATTTTGGCAATGTCCAATTCTTTGATTTCGGTGATGGTTAGGTTCAGAAGGGTGAGGTTTGGTAGGATAAGAACTTTTTGTGGATATTTTGGCAATGTCGAATTCTCTGACTTCGGTGATAGTAAGGTTAGGTTGGATAAAATATGGTGAGGTAAGCTTGTCTTGTGGATATTTTGGCAAAGTCCAATTCTTCGATTTCGGTGATGGTTAGGTTCAGAAGGGTGAGGTTTGGTAGGATAAGAACTTTTTGTGGATATTTTGGCAATGTCGAATTCTCTGATTTCGGTGATGGTTAGGTTAGGTTGGGTTAGGTATTGTTAGGTAAGCACGTCTTGTGGATATTTTGGCAATGTCCAATTCTTTGATTTCAGTGATGGTTAGGTTCAGATGGGTGAGGTTTGGTAGGATAAGCACTTTTTGTGGATATTTTGGCAATGTCGAACTTTCTGACTTCGGTGATGGTTAGGTTAGGTTGGGTTAGGTATTGTGAGGGAAGCACGTTTTGTGGATATTTTCGCAATGTCAAATTCTTTGATTTCGGTGATGGTTAGGTTCAGATGGGTGAGGTTTGGTAGGATAAAAACTTTTTGTGGAAATTTCGGCAATGTCGAATTCTCTGACTTCGGTGATGGTTAGGTTAGGTTGGGTTAGGTATTGTGAGGTGAGCACGATTTGTGGATATTTTCGCAATGTCCAATTCTTTGATTTCGGTGATGGTTAAGTTCAGATGGGTGAGGTTTGGTAGGATAAGAACTTTTTGTGGATATTTTGGCAATGTCGAATTTTCTGATTTCGGTGATGGGTAGGTTAGGTTGGGTTAGGTATTGTGAGGCAAGCACGTTTTGTGGATATTTTCGCAATGTCCAATTCTTTGATTTCGGTGATGGTTAGGTTCAGAAGGGTGAGGTTTGGTAAGATAAGAACTTTTTGTGGATATTTTGGCAATGTCGAACTCTCTGACTTCGGTGATGGTAAGGTAAGGTTGGGTTAGGTATTGTGAGGTAAACACGTTTTGTGGATATTTAATCAATGTCCAATTCTTTGATTTCGGTGATGGTTAGGTTCAGATGGGTGAGGTTTGGTAGGATAAGCACTTTTTGTGGATATTGTGGCAATGTCGAATTTTCTGATTTCGGTGATGGTTAGGTTAGGTTGGGTTAGGTATTGTGAGGCAAGCACGTTTTGTGGATATTTTCGCAATGTCAAATTCTTTAATTTCGGTGATGGTTAGGTTCAGATGGCTGAGGTTTGGTAGGATAAGAACTTTTTGTGGAAATTTTAGCAATGTCGAATTCTTTGACTTCGGTGATGGTAAGGTTAGGTTAGGTAAGGTATTGTGAAGTAAGCACGTTTTGTGGATATTTTATCAATGTCCAATTCTTTGATTTCGGTGATGGTTAGGTTCAGATGGGTGAGGTTTGGTAGGATAAGAACTTTTTTTGGAAATTTTGGCAATGTCGAATTCTCTGACTTCGGTGATAATAAGGTTAGGTTAGATAAAATATGGTGAGGTAAGCATGTCTTGTGGATATTTTGGCAAAGTCCAATTCTTCGATTTCGGTGATGGTTAGGTTCAGAAGGGTGAGGTTTGGTAGGATAAGAACTTTTTGTGGATATTTTGGCAATGTCGAATTCTCTGATTTGGGTGATGGTTAGGTTAGGTTGGGTTAGGTATTGTTAGGTAAGCACGTCTTGTGGATATTTTGGCAATGTCCAATTCTTTGATTTCGGTGATGGTTAGGTTCAGATGGGTGAGGTTTGGTAGGATAAGCACTTTTTGTGGATATTTTGGCAATGTCGAATTCTCTGACTTCGGTGATGGTTAGGTTAGGTTGGGTTAAGTATTATGAGATAAGCACGTTTTGTAGATATTTTCGCAATGTCAAATTCTTTAATTTCGGTGATGGTTAGGTTCAGATGGGTGAGGTTTGGTAGGATAAGAACTTTTTGTGGAAATTTTGGCAATGTCGAATTCTCTGACTTCGGTGATAGTAAGGTTAGGTTGGATAAAATATGGTGAGGTAAGCTTGTCTTGTGGATATTTTGGCAAAGTCCAATTCTTCGATTTCGGTGATGGTAAGGTTCAGAAGGGTGAGGTTTGGTAGGATAAGAACTTTTTGTGGATATTTTGGCAATGTCGAATTTTCTGATTTCGGTGATGGGTAGGTTAGGTTGGGTTAGGTATTGTGAGGTAAGCACGTTTTGTGGATATTTTCGCAATGTCCAATTCTTTGATTTCGGTGATGGTTAGGTTCAGAAGGGTGAGGTTTGGTAAGATAAGAACTTTTTGTGGATATTTTGGCAATGTCGAACTCTCTGACTTCGGTGATGGTAAGGTAAGGTTGGGTTAGGTATTGTGAGGTAAACACGTTTTGTGGATATTTAATCAATGTCCAATTCTTTGATTTCGGTGATGGTTAGGTTCAGATGGGTGAGGTTTGGTAGGATAAGAACTTTTTGTGGAAATTTTGGCAATGTCGAATTCTCTGACTTCGGTGATAGTAAGGTTAGGTTGGATAAAATATGGTGAGGTAAGCTTGTCTTGTGGATATTTTGGCAAAGTCCAATTCTTCGATTTCGGTGATGGTTAGGTTCAGAAGGGTGAGGTTTGGTAGGATAAGAACTTTTTGTGGATATTTTGGCAATGTCGAATTCTCTGATTTCGGTGATGGTTAGGTTAGGTTGGGTTAGGTATTGTTAGGTAAGCACGTCTTGTGGATATTTTGGCAATGTCCAATTCTTTGATTTCAGTGATGGTTAGGTTCAGATGGGTGAGGTTTGGTAGGATAAGCACTTTTTGTGGATATTTTGGCAATGTCGAACTTTCTGACTTCGGTGATGGTTAGGTTAGGTTGGGTTAGGTATTGTGAGGGAAGCACGTTTTGTGGATATTTTCGCAATGTCAAATTCTTTGATTTCGGTGATGGTTAGGTTCAGATGGGTGAGGTTTGGTAGGATAAAAACTTTTTGTGGAAATTTCGGCAATGTCGAATTCTCTGACTTCGGTGATGGTTAGGTTAGGTTGGGTTAGGTATTGTGAGGTGAGCACGATTTGTGGATATTTTCGCAATGTCCAATTCTTTGATTTCGGTGATGGTTAAGTTCAGATGGGTGAGGTTTGGTAGGATAAGAACTTTTTGTGGATATTTTGGCAATGTCGAATTTTCTGATTTCGGTGATGGGTAGGTTAGGTTGGGTTAGGTATTGTGAGGCAAGCACGTTTTGTGGATATTTTCGCAATGTCCAATTCTTTGATTTCGGTGATGGTTAGGTTCAGAAGGGTGAGGTTTGGTAAGATAAGAACTTTTTGTGGATATTTTGGCAATGTCGAACTCTCTGACTTCGGTGATGGTAAGGTAAGGTTGGGTTAGGTATTGTGAGGTAAACACGTTTTGTGGATATTTAATCAATGTCCAATTCTTTGATTTCGGTGATGGTTAGGTTCAGATGGGTGAGGTTTGGTAGGATAAGCACTTTTTGTGGATATTGTGGCAATGTCGAATTTTCTGATTTCGGTGATGGTTAGGTTAGGTTGGGTTAGGTATTGTGAGGCAAGCACGTTTTGTGGATATTTTCGCAATGTCAAATTCTTTAATTTCGGTGATGGTTAGGTTCAGATGGCTGAGGTTTGGTAGGATAAGAACTTTTTGTGGAAATTTTAGCAATGTCGAATTCTCTGACTTCGGTGATGGTAAGGTTAGGTTAGGTAAGGTATTGTGAAGTAAGCACGTTTTGTGGATATTTTATCAATGTCCAATTCTTTGATTTCGGTGATGGTTAGGTTCAGATGGGTGAGGTTTGGTAGGATAAGAACTTTTTTTGGAAATTTTGGCAATGTCGAATTCTCTGACTTCGGTGATAATAAGGTTAGGTTAGATAAAATATGGTGAGGTAAGCATGTCTTGTGGATATTTTGGCAAAGTCCAATTCTTCGATTTCGGTGATGGTTAGGTTCAGAAGGGTGAGGTTTGGTAGGATAAGAACTTTTTGTGGATATTTTGGCAATGTCGAATTCTCTGATTTGGGTGATGGTTAGGTTAGGTTGGGTTAGGTATTGTTAGGTAAGCACGTCTTGTGGATATTTTGGCAATGTCCAATTCTTTGATTTCGGTGATGGTTAGGTTCAGATGGGTGAGGTTTGGTAGGATAAGCACTTTTTGTGGATATTTTGGCAATGTCGAATTCTCTGACTTCGGTGATGGTTAGGTTAGGTTGGGTTAAGTATTATGAGATAAGCACGTTTTGTAGATATTTTCGCAATGTCAAATTCTTTAATTTCGGTGATGGTTAGGTTCAGATGGGTGAGGTTTGGTAGGATAAGAACTTTTTGTGGAAATTTTGGCAATGTCGAATTCTCTGACTTCGGTGATAGTAAGGTTAGGTTGGATAAAATATGGTGAGGTAAGCTTGTCTTGTGGATATTTTGGCAAAGTCCAATTCTTCGATTTCGGTGATGGTAAGGTTCAGAAGGGTGAGGTTTGGTAGGATAAGAACTTTTTGTGGATATTTTGGCAATGTCGAATTTTCTGATTTCGGTGATGGGTAGGTTAGGTTGGGTTAGGTATTGTGAGGTAAGCACGTTTTGTGGATATTTTCGCAATGTCCAATTCTTTGATTTCGGTGATGGTTAGGTTCAGAAGGGTGAGGTTTGGTAAGATAAGAACTTTTTGTGGATATTTTGGCAATGTCGAACTCTCTGACTTCGGTGATGGTAAGGTAAGGTTGGGTTAGGTATTGTGAGGTAAACACGTTTTGTGGATATTTAATCAATGTCCAATTCTTTGATTTCGGTGATGGTTAGGTTCAGATGGGTGAGGTTTGTAGGATAAGCACTTTTTGTGGATATTGTGGCAATGTCGAATTTTCTGATTTCGGTGATGGTTAGGTTAGGTTGGGTTAGGTATTGTGAGGCAAGCACGTTTTGTGGATATTTTTTTAATGTCCAATTCTTTGATTTCGGTGATGGTTAGGTTCAGATGGGTGAGGTTTAGTAGGATAAGCACTTTTTGTGGATATTTTGGCAATGTCGAATTTTCTGACTTCGGTGATGGTTAGGTTAGGTTGGGTTAGGTATTGTGAGGGAAGCACGTTTTGTGGATATTTTCGCAATGTCAAATTCTTTAATTTCGGTGATGGTTAGGTTCAGATGGCTGAGGTTTGGTAGGATAAGAACTTTTTGTGGAAATTTTAGCAATGTCGAATTCTCTGACTTCGGTGATGGTAAGGTTAGGTAAGGTAAGGTATTGTGAAGTAAGCACGTTTTGTGGATATTTTATCAATGTCCAATTCTTTGATTTCGGTGATGGTTAGGTTCTGATGGGTGAGGTTTGGTAGGATAAGCACTTTTTGTGGATATTTTGGCAATGTCGAATTTTCTAACTTCATTGATGGTTAGGTTAGGTTGGGTTAGGTATTGTGAGGGAAGCACGTTTTGTGGATATTTTCGCAATGTCAAATTCTTTAATTTCGGTGATGGTTAGGTTCAGATGGCTGAGGTTTGGTAGGATAAGAACTTTTTGTGGAAATTTTAGCAATGTCGAATTCTCTGACTTCGGTGATGGTAAGGTTAGGTTAGGTAAGGTATTGTGAAGTAAGCACGTTTTGTGGATATTTTATCAATGTCCAATTCTTTGATTTCGGTGATGGTTAGGTTCAGATGGGTGAGGTTTGGTAGGATAAGAACTTTTTTTGGAAATTTTGGCAATGTCGAATTCTCTGACTTCGGTGATAATAAGGTTAGGTTAGATAAAATATGGTGAGGTAAGCATGTCTTGTGGATATTTTGGCAAAGTCCAATTCTTCGATTTCGGTGATGGTTAGGTTCAGAAGGGTGAGGTTTGGTAGGATAAGAACTTTTTGTGGATATTTTGGCAATGTCGAATTCTCTGATTTGGGTGATGGTTAGGTTAGGTTGGGTTATGTATTGTTAGGTAAGCACGTCTTGTGGATATTTTGGCAATGTCCAATTCTTTGATTTCGGTGATGGTTAGGTTCAGAAGGGTGAGGTTTGGTAGGATAAGAACTTTTTGTGGATATTTTGGCAATGTCGAATTCTCTGACTTCGGTGATAGTAAGGTTAGGTTGGATAAAATATGGTGAGGTAAGCTTGTCTTGTGGATATTTTGGCAAAGTCCAATTCTTCGATTTCGGTGATGGTTAGGTTCAGAAGGGTGAGGTTTGGTAGGATAAGAACTTTTTGTGGATATTTTGGCAATGTCGAATTCTCTGATTTTGGTGATGGTTAGGTTAGGTTGGGTTAGGTATTGTTAGGTAAGCACGTCTTGTGGATATTTTGGCAATGTCCAATTCTTTGATTTCAGTGATGGTTAGGTTCAGATGGGTGAGGTTTGGTAGGATAAGCACTTTTTGTGGATATTTTGGCAATGTCGAACTTTCTGACTTCGGTGATGGTTAGGTTAGGTTGGGTTAGGTATTGTGAGGGAAGCACGTTTTGTGGATATTTTCGCAATGTCAAATTCTTTGATTTCGGTGATGGTTAGGTTCAGATGGGTGAGGTTTGGTAGGATAAAAACTTTTTGTGGAAATTTCGGCAATGTCGAATTCTCTGACTTCGGTGATGGTTAGGTTAGGTTGGGTTAGGTATTGTGAGGTGAGCACGATTTGTGGATATTTTCGCAATGTCCAATTCTTTGATTTCGGTGATGGTTAAGTTCAGATGGGTGAGGTTTGGTAGGATAAGAACTTTTTGTGGATATTTTGGCAATGTCGAATTTTCTGATTTCGGTGATGGGTAGGTTAGGTTGGGTTAGGTATTGTGAGGCAAGCACGTTTTGTGGATATTTTCGCAATGTCCAATTCTTTGATTTCGGTGATGGTTAGGTTCAGAAGGGTGAGGTTTGGTAAGATAAGAACTTTTTGTGGATATTTTGGCAATGTCGAACTCTCTGACTTCGGTGATGGTAAGGTAAGGTTGGGTTAGGTATTGTGAGGTAAACACGTTTTGTGGATATTTAATCAATGTCCAATTCTTTGATTTCGGTGATGGTTAGGTTCAGATGGGTGAGGTTTGGTAGGATAAGCACTTTTTGTGGATATTGTGGCAATGTCGAATTTTCTGATTTCGGTGATGGTTAGGTTAGGTTGGGTTAGGTATTGTGAGGCAAGCACGTTTTGTGGATATTTTCGCAATGTCAAATTCTTTAATTTCGGTGATGGTTAGGTTCAGATGGCTGAGGTTTGGTAGGATAAGAACTTTTTGTGGAAATTTTAGCAATGTCGAATTCTCTGACTTCGGTGATGGTAAGGTTAGGTTAGGTAAGGTATTGTGAAGTAAGCACGTTTTGTGGATATTTTATCAATGTCCAATTCTTTGATTTCGGTGATGGTTAGGTTCAGATGGGTGAGGTTTGGTAGGATAAGAACTTTTTTTGGAAATTTTGGCAATGTCGAATTCTCTGACTTCGGTGATAATAAGGTTAGGTTAGATAAAATATGGTGAGGTAAGCATGTCTTGTGGATATTTTGGCAAAGTCCAATTCTTCGATTTCGGTGATGGTTAGGTTCAGAAGGGTGAGGTTTGGTAGGATAAGAACTTTTTGTGGATATTTTGGCAATGTCGAATTCTCTGATTTGGGTGATGGTTAGGTTAGGTTGGGTTAGGTATTGTTAGGTAAGCACGTCTTGTGGATTTTTTGGCAATGTCCAATTCTTTGATTTCGGTGATGGTTAGGTTCAGATGGGTGAGGTTTGGTAGGATAAGCACTTTTTGTGGATATTTTGGCAATGTCGAATTCTCTGACTTCGGTGATGGTTAGGTTAGGTTGGGTTAAGTATTATGAGATAAGCACGTTTTGTAGATATTTTCGCAATGTCAAATTCTTTAATTTCGGTGATGGTTAGGTTCAGATGGGTGAGGTTTGGTAGGATAAGAACTTTTTGTGGAAATTTTGGCAATGTCGAATTCTCTGACTTCGGTGATAGTAAGGTTAGGTTGGATAAAATATGGTGAGGTAAGCTTGTCTTGTGGATATTTTGGCAAAGTCCAATTCTTCGATTTCGGTGATGGTAAGGTTCAGAAGGGTGAGGTTTGGTAGGATAAGAACTTTTTGTGGATATTTTGGCAATGTCGAATTTTCTGATTTCGGTGATGGGTAGGTTAGGTTGGGTTAGGTATTGTGAGGTAAGCACGTTTTGTGGATATTTTCGCAATGTCCAATTCTTTGATTTCGGTGATGGTTAGGTTCAGAAGGGTGAGGTTTGGTAAGATAAGAACTTTTTGTGGATATTTTGGCAATGTCGAACTCTCTGACTTCGGTGATGGTAAGGTAAGGTTGGGTTAGGTATTGTGAGGTAAACACGTTTTGTGGATATTTAATCAATGTCCAATTCTTTGATTTCGGTGATGGTTAGGTTCAGATGGGTGAGGTTTGTAGGATAAGCACTTTTTGTGGATATTGTGGCAATGTCGAATTTTCTGATTTCGGTGATGGTTAGGTTAGGTTGGGTTAGGTATTGTGAGGCAAGCACGTTTTGTGGATATTTTTTTAATGTCCAATTCTTTGATTTCGGTGATGGTTAGGTTCAGATGGGTGAGGTTTAGTAGGATAAGCACTTTTTGTGGATATTTTGGCAATGTCGAATTTTCTGACTTCGGTGATGGTTAGGTTAGGTTGGGTTAGGTATTGTGAGGGAAGCACGTTTTGTGGATATTTTCGCAATGTCAAATTCTTTAATTTCGGTGATGGTTAGGTTCAGATGGCTGAGGTTTGGTAGGATAAGAACTTTTTGTGGAAATTTTAGCAATGTCGAATTCTCTGACTTCGGTGATGGTAAGGTTAGGTAAGGTAAGGTATTGTGAAGTAAGCACGTTTTGTGGATATTTTATCAATGTCCAATTCTTTGATTTCGGTGATGGTTAGGTTCTGATGGGTGAGGTTTGGTAGGATAAGCACTTTTTGTGGATATTTTGGCAATGTCGAATTTTCTAACTTCATTGATGGTTAGGTTAGGTTGGGTTAGGTATTGTGAGGGAAGCACGTTTTGTGGATATTTTCGCAATGTCAAATTCTTTAATTTCGGTGATGGTTAGGTTCAGATGGCTGAGGTTTGGTAGGATAAGAACTTTTTGTGGAAATTTTAGCAATGTCGAATTCTCTGACTTCGGTGATGGTAAGGTTAGGTTAGGTAAGGTATTGTGAAGTAAGCACGTTTTGTGGATATTTTATCAATGTCCAATTCTTTGATTTCGGTGATGGTTAGGTTCAGATGGGTGAGGTTTGGTAGGATAAGAACTTTTTGTGGATATTTTGGCAATGTCGAATTCTCTGACTTCGGTGATGGTTAGGTTAGGTTGGGTTAGGTATTATGAGGGAAGCACGTTTTGTGGATATTTTCGCAATGTCAAATTCTTTGATTTCGGTGATATTAGGTTCAGATGGGTGAGGTTTGGTAGGATAAGAACTTTTTGTGGAAATTTTGGCAATGTCGAATTCTCTGACTTCTGTGATGGTAAGGTTAGGTTGGGTTAGGTATTGTGAGGTAAGCACGTCTTGTGGATATTTTGGCAATGTCCAATTCTTTGATTTCGGTGATGGTTAGGTTCAGAAGGGTGAGGTTTGGTAGGATAAGAACTTTTTGTGGATATTTTGGCAATGTCGAATTCTCTGACTTCGGTGATGGTAAGGTTAGGTTAGGTTAGGTATTGTGAAGTAAGCACGTTTTGTGGATATTTACTCAATGTCCAATTCTTTGATTTCGGTGATGGTTAGGTTCAGATGGGTGAGGTTTGGTAGGATAAGCACTTTTTGTGGATATTTTGGCAATGTCGAATTTTTTAACTTCGGTGATGGTTAGGTTAGGTTGGGTTAGGTATTGTGAAGTAAGCACTTTTTGTGGATATTTTCGTTATGTCAAATTCTTTAATTTCGGTGATGGTTAGGTTTAGATGGGTGAGGTTTGGTAGGATAAGAACTTTTTGTGGAAATTTTGGCAATGTCGAATTCTCTGACTTCGGTGATGGTAAGGTTAGGTTAGATAAAATATGGTGAGGTAAGCATGTCTTGTGGATATTTTGGCAAAGTCTAATTCTTCGATTTCGGTGATGGTTAGGTTCAGATGGGTGAGGTTTGGTAGGATAAGCACTTTTTGTGGATATTTTGGCAATGTCGAATTTTCTGATTTCGGTGATGGTAAGGTTAGGTTGGGTTTGGTATTGTGAGGCAAGCACGTTTTGTGGATATTTTTTTAATGTCCAATTCTTTGATTTCGGTGATGGTTAGGTTCAGATGGGTGAGGTTTGGTAAGATAAGCACTTTTTGTGGATATTTTGGCAATGTCGAACTTTCTGACTTCGGTGATGGTTAGGTTAGGTTGGGTTAGGTTATGTGAGGGAAGCACGTTTTGTGTATTCTTTCGCAATGTCAAATTCTTTGATTTCGGTGATGGTTAGGTTCAGATGGGTGAGGTTTGGTAGGATAAAAACTTTTTGTGGAAATTTCGGCAATGTCGAATTCTCTGACTTCGGTGATGGTTAGGTTAGGTTGGGTTAGGTATTGTGAGGTGAGCACGATTTGTGGATATTTTCGCAATGTCCAATTCTTTGATTTCGGTGATGGTTAAGTTCAGATGGGTGAGGTTTGGTAGGATAAGAACTTTTTGTGGATATTTTGGCAATGTCGAATTTTCTGATTTCGGTGATGGTAAGGTTAGGTTGGGTTTGGTATTGTGAGGCAAGCACGTTTTGTGGATATTTTTTTAATATCCAATTCTTTGATTTCGGTGATGGTTAGGTTCAGATGGGTGAGGTTTGGTAGGATAAGCACTTTTTGTGGATATTGTGGCAATGTCGAATTTTCTGATTTCGGTGATGGTTAGGTTAGGTTGGGTTAGGTATTGTGAGGCAAGCACGTTTTGTGGATATTTTCGCAATGTCAAATTCTTTAATTTCGGTGATGGTTAGGTTCAGATGGCTGAGGTTTGGTAGGATAAGAACTTTTTGTGGAAATTTTGGCAATGTCGAATTCTCTGACTTCAGTGATAGTAAGGTTAGGTTGGATAAAATATGGTGAGGTAAGCTTGTCTTGTGGATATTTTGGCAAAGTCCAATTCTTCGATTTCGGTGATGGTTAGGTTCAGAAGGGTGAGGTTTGGTAGGATAAGAACTTTTTGTGGATATTTTGGCAATGTCGAATTCTCTGATTTCGGTGATGGTTAGATTAGGTTGGGTTAGGTATTGTTAGGTAAGCACGTCTTGTGGATATTTTGGCAATGTCCAATTCTTTGATTTCGGTGATGGTTAGGTTCAGATGGGTGAGGTTTGGTAGGATAAGCACTTTTTGTGGATATTTTGGCAATGTCGAATTTTCTGACTTCGGTGATGGTTAGGTTAGGTTGGGTTAGGTATTGTGAGGGAAGCACGTTTTGTGGATATTTTCGCAATGTCAAATTCTTTGATTTCGGTGATGGTTAGGTTCAGATGGGTGAGGTTTGGTAGGATAAGCACTTTTTGTGGATATTTTGGCAATGTCGAACTTTCTGACTTCGGTGATGGTTAGGTTAGGTTGGGTTAGGTATTGTGAGGGAAGCACGTTTTGTGGATATTTTCGCAATGTCAAATTCTTTGATTTCGGTGATGGTTAGGTTCAGATGGGTGAGGTTTGGTAGGATAAAAACTTTTTGTGGAAATTTCGGCAATGTCGAATTCTCTGACTTCGGTGATGGTTAGGTTAGGTTGGGTTAGGTATTGTGAGGTGAGCACGATTTGTGGATATTTTCGCAATGTCCAATTCTTTGATTTCGGTGATGGTTAAGTTCAGATGGGTGAGGTTTGGTAGGATAAGAACTTTTTGTGGATATTTTGGCAATGTCGAATTTTCTGATTTCGGTGATGGGTAGGCTAGGTTGGGTTAGGTATTGTGAGGTAAGCACGTTTTGTGGATATTTTCGCAATGTCCAATTCTTTGATTTCGGTGATGGTTAGGTTCAGAATGGTGAGGTTTGGTAAGATAAGAACTTTTTGTGGATATTTTGGCAATGTCGAACTCTCTGACTTCGGTGATGGTAAGGTAAGGTTGGGTTAGGTATTGTGAGGTAAACACGTTTTGTGGATATTTAATCAATGTCCAATTCTTTGATTTCGGTGATGGTTAGGTTCAGATGGGTGAGGTTTGGTAGGATAAGCACTTTTTGTGGATATTGTGGCAATGTCGAATTTTCTGATTTCGGTGATGGTTAGGTTAGGTTGGGTTAGGTATTGTGAGGCAAGCACGTTTTGTGGATATTTTTTTAATGTCCAATTCTTTGATTTCGGTGATGGTTAGGTTCAGATGGGTGAGGTTTAGTAGGATAAGCACTTTTTGTGGATATTTTGGCAATGTCGAATTTTCTGACTTCGGTGATGGTTAGGTTAGGTTGGGTTAGGTATTGTGAGGGAAGCACGTTTTGTGGATATTTTCGCAATGTCAAATTCTTTAATTTCGGTGATGGTTAGGTTCAGATGGCTGAGGTTTGGTAGGATAAGAACTTTTTGTGGAAATTTTAGCAATGTCGAATTCTCTGACTTCGGTGATGGTAAGGTTAGGTTAGGTAAGGTATTGTGAAGTAAGCACGTTTTGTGGATATTTTATCAATGTCCAATTCTTTGATTTCGGTGATGGTTAGGTTCAGATGGGTGAGGTTTGGTAGGATAAGCACTTTTTGTGGATATTTTGGCAATGTCGAATTTTCTAACTTCATTGATGGTTAGGTTAGGTTGGGTTAGGTATTGTGAGGGAAGCACGTTTTGTGGATATTTTCGCAATGTCAAATTCTTTAATTTCGGTGATGGTTAGGTTCAGATGGCTGAGGTTTGGTAGGATAAGAACTTTTTGTGGAAATTTTAGCAATGTCGAATTCTCTGACTTCGGTGATGGTAAGGTTAGGTTAGGTAAGGTATTGTGAAGTAAGCACGTTTTGTGGATATTTTATCAATGTCCAATTCTTTGATTTCGGTGATGGTTAGGTTCAGATGGGTGAGGTTTGGTAGGATAAGAACTTTTTTTGGAAATTTTGGCAATGTCGAATTCTCTGACTTCGGTGATAATAAGGTTAGGTTAGATAAAATATGGTGGGGTAAGCATGTCTTGTGGATATTTTGGCAAAGTCCAATTCTTCGATTTCGGTGATGGTTAGGTTCAGAAGGGTGAGGTTTGGTAGGATAAGAACTTTTTGTGGATATTTTGGCAATGTCGAATTCTCTGATTTGGGTGATGGTTAGGTTAGGTTGGGTTAGGTATTGTTAGGTAAGCACGTCTTGTGGATATTTTGGCAATGTCCAATTCTTTGATTTCGGTGATGGTTAGGTTCAGATGGGTGAGGTTTGGTAGGATAAGCACTTTTTGTGGATATTTTGGCAATGTCGAATTTTCTAACTTCGGTGATGGTTAGGTTAGGTTGGGTTAAGTATTATGAGATAAGCACGTTTTGTAGATATTTTCGCAATGTCAAATTCTTTAATTTCGGTGATGGTTAGGTTCAGATGGGTGAGGTTTGGTAGGATAAGAACTTTTTGTGGAAATTTTGGCAATGTCGAATTCTCTGACTTCGGTGATAGTAAGGTTAGGTTGGATAAAATATGGTGAGGTAAGCTTGTCTTGTGGATATTTTGGCAAAGTCCAATTCTTCGATTTCGGTGATGGTTAGGTTCAGAAGGGTGAGGTTTGGTAGGATAAGAACTTTTTGTGGATATTTTGGCAATGTCGAATTCTCTGATTTCGGTGATGGTTAGGTTAGGTTGGGTTAGGTATTGTTAGGTAAGCACGTCTTGTGGATATTTTGGCAATGTCCAATTCTTTGATTTCAGTGATGGTTAGGTTCAGATGGGTGAGGTTTGGTAGGATAAGCACTTTTTGTGGATATTTTGGCAATGTCGAACTTTCTGACTTCGGTGATGGTTAGGTTAGGTTGGGTTAGGTATTGTGAGGGAAGCACGTTTTGTGGATATTTTCGCAATGTCAAATTCTTTGATTTCGGTGATGGTTAGGTTCAGATGGGTGAGGTTTGGTAGGATAAAAACTTTTTGTGGAAATTTCGGCAATGTCGAATTCTCTGACTTCGGTGATGGTTAGGTTAGGTTGGGTTAGGTATTGTGAGGTGAGCACGATTTGTGGATATTTTCGCAATGTCCAATTCTTTGATTTCGGTGATGGTTAAGTTCAGATGGGTGAGGTTTGGTAGGATAAGAACTTTTTGTGGATATTTTGGCAATGTCGAATTTTCTGATTTCGGTGATGGGTAGGTTAGGTTGGGTTAGGTATTGTGAGGCAAGCACGTTTTGTGGATATTTTCGCAATGTCCAATTCTTTGATTTCGGTGATGGTTAGGTTCAGAAGGGTGAGGTTTGGTAAGATAAGAACTTTTTGTGGATATTTTGGCAATGTCGAACTCTCTGACTTCGGTGATGGTAAGGTAAGGTTGGGTTAGGTATTGTGAGGTAAACACGTTTTGTGGATATTTAATCAATGTCCATCTCTTTGATTTCGGTGATGGTTAGGTTCAGATGGGTGAGGTTTGGTAGGATAAGCACTTTTTGTGGATATTGTGGCAATGTCGAATTTTCTGATTTCGGTGATGGTTAGGTTAGGTTGGGTTAGGTATTCTGAGGCAAGCACGTTTTGTGGATATTTTCGCAATGTCAAATTCTTTAATTTCGGTGATGGTTAGGTTCAGATGGCTGAGGTTTGGTAGGATAAGAACTTTTTGTGGAAATTTTAGCAATGTCGAATTCTCTGACTTCGGTGATGGTAAGGTTAGGTTAGGTAAGGTATTGTGAAGTAAGCACGTTTTTTGGATATTTTATCAATGTCCAATTCTTTGATTTCGGTGATGGTTAGGTTCAGATGGGTGAGGTTTGGTAGGATAAGAACTTTTTTTGGAAATTTTGGCAATGTCGAATTCTCTGACTTCGGTGATAATAAGGTTAGGTTAGATAAAATATGGTGAGGTAAGCATGTCTTGTGGATATTTTGGCAAAGTCCAATTCTTCGATTTCGGTGATGGTTAGGTTCAGAAGGGTGAGGTTTGGTAGGATAAGAACTTTTTGTGGATATTTTGGCAATGTCGAATTCTCTGATTTGGGTGATGGTTAGGTTAGGTTGGGTTAGGTATTGTTAGGTAAGCACGTCTTGTGGATATTTTGGCAATGTCCAATTCTTTGATTTCGGTGATGGTTAGGTTCAGATGGGTGAGGTTTGGTAGGATAAGCACTTTTTGTGGATATTTTGGCAATGTCGAATTCTCTGACTTCGGTGATGGTTAGGTTAGGTTGGGTTAAGTATTATGAGATAAGCACGTTTTGTAGATATTTTCGCAATGTCAAATTCTTTAATTTCGGTGATGGTTAGGTTCAGATGGGTGAGGTTTGGTAGGATAAGAACTTTTTGTGGAAATTTTGGCAATGTCGAATTCTCTGACTTCGGTGATAGTAAGGTTAGGTTGGATAAAATATGGTGAGGTAAGCTTGTCTTGTGGATATTTTGGCAAAGTCCAATTCTTCGATTTCGGTGATGGTAAGGTTCAGAAGGGTGAGGTTTGGTAGGATAAGAACTTTTTGTGGATATTTTGGCAATGTCGAATTTTCTGATTTCGGTGATGGGTAGGTTAGGTTGGGTTAGGTATTGTGAGGTAAGCACGTTTTGTGGATATTTTCGCAATGTCCAATTCTTTGATTTCGGTGATGGTTAGGTTCAGAAGGGTGAGGTTTGGTAAGATAAGAACTTTTTGTGGATATTTTGGCAATGTCGAACTCTCTGACTTCGGTGATGGTAAGGTAAGGTTGGGTTAGGTATTGTGAGGTAAACACGTTTTGTGGATATTTAATCAATGTCCAATTCTTTGATTTCGGTGATGGTTAGGTTCAGATGGGTGAGGTTTGTAGGATAAGCACTTTTTGTGGATATTGTGGCAATGTCGAATTTTCTGATTTCGGTGATGGTTAGGTTAGGTTGGGTTAGGTATTGTGAGGCAAGCACGTTTTGTGGATATTTTTTTAATGTCCAATTCTTTGATTTCGGTGATGGTTAGGTTCAGATGGGTGAGGTTTAGTAGGATAAGCACTTTTTGTGGATATTTTGGCAATGTCGAATTTTCTGACTTCGGTGATGGTTAGGTTAGGTTGGGTTAGGTATTGTGAGGGAAGCACGTTTTGTGGATATTTTCGCAATGTCAAATTCTTTAATTTCGGTGATGGTTAGGTTCAGATGGCTGAGGTTTGGTAGGATAAGAACTTTTTGTGGAAATTTTAGCAATGTCGAATTCTCTGACTTCGGTGATGGTAAGGTTAGGTAAGGTAAGGTATTGTGAAGTAAGCACGTTTTGTGGATATTTTATCAATGTCCAATTCTTTGATTTCGGTGATGGTTAGGTTCTGATGGGTGAGGTTTGGTAGGATAAGCACTTTTTGTGGATATTTTGGCAATGTCGAATTTTCTAACTTCATTGATGGTTAGGTTAGGTTGGGTTAGGTATTGTGAGGGAAGCACGTTTTGTGGATATTTTCGCAATGTCAAATTCTTTAATTTCGGTGATGGTTAGGTTCAGATGGCTGAGGTTTGGTAGGATAAGAACTTTTTGTGGAAATTTTAGCAATGTCGAATTCTCTGACTTCGGTGATGGTAAGGTTAGGTTAGGTAAGGTATTGTGAAGTAAGCACGTTTTGTGGATATTTTATCAATGTCCAATTCTTTGATTTCGGTGATGGTTAGGTTCAGATGGGTGAGGTTTGGTAGGATAAGAACTTTTTTTGGAAATTTTGGCAATGTCGAATTCTCTGACTTCGGTGATAATAAGGTTAGGTTAGATAAAATATGGTGAGGTAAGCATGTCTTGTGGATATTTTGGCAAAGTCCAATTCTTCGATTTCGGTGATGGTTAGGTTCAGAAGGGTGAGGTTTGGTAGGATAAGAACTTTTTGTGGATATTTTGGCAATGTCGAATTCTCTGACTTCGGTGATAGTAAGGTTAGGTTTGATAAAAAATGGTGAGGTAAGCTTGTCTTGTGGATATTTTGGCAAAGTCCAATTCTTCGATTTCGGTGATGGTTAGGTTCAGAAGGGTGAGGTTTGGTAGGATAAGAACTTTTTGTGGATATTTTGGCAATGTCGAATTCTCTGATTTCGGTGATGGTTAGGTTAGGTTGGGTTATGTATTGTTAGGTAAGCACGTCTTGTGGATATTTTGGCAATGTCCAATTCTTTGATTTCGGTGATGGTTAGGTTCAGAAGGGTGAGGTTTGGTAGGATAAGAACTTTTTGTGGATATTTTGGCAATGTCGAATTCTCTGACTTCGGTGATAGTAAGGTTAGGTTGGATAAAATATGGTGAGGTAAGCTTGTCTTGTGGATATTTTGGCAAAGTCCAATTCTTCGATTTCGGTGATGGTTAGGTTCAGAAGGGTGAGGTTTGGTAGGATAAGAACTTTTTGTGGATATTTTGGCAATGTCGAATTCTCTGATTTCGGTGATGGTTAGGTTAGGTTGGGTTAGGTATTGTTAGGTAAGCACGTCTTGTGGATATTTTGGCAATGTCCAATTCTTTGATTTCAGTGATGGTTAGGTTCAGATGGGTGAGGTTTGGTAGGATAAGCACTTTTTGTGGATATTTTGGCAATGTCGAACTTTCTGACTTCGGTGATGGTTAGGTTAGGTTGGGTTAGGTATTGTGAGGGAAGCACGTTTTGTGGATATTTTCGCAATGTCAAATTCTTTGATTTCGGTGATGGTTAGGTTCAGATGGGTGAGGTTTGGTAGGATAAAAACTTTTTGTGGAAATTTCGGCAATGTCGAATTCTCTGACTTCGGTGATGGTTAGGTTAGGTTGGGTTAGGTATTGTGAGGTGAGCACGATTTGTGGATATTTTCGCAATGTCCAATTCTTTGATTTCGGTGATGGTTAAGTTCAGATGGGTGAGGTTTGGTAGGATAAGAACTTTTTGTGGATATTTTGGCAATGTCGAATTTTCTGATTTCGGTGATGGGTAGGTTAGGTTGGGTTAGGTATTGTGAGGCAAGCACGTTTTGTGGATATTTTCGCAATGTCCAATTCTTTGATTTCGGTGATGGTTAGGTTCAGAAGGGTGAGGTTTGGTAAGATAAGAACTTTTTGTGGATATTTTGGCAATGTCGAACTCTCTGACTTCGGTGATGGTAAGGTAAGGTTGGGTTAGGTATTGTGAGGTAAACACGTTTTGTGGATATTTAATCAATGTCCAATTCTTTGATTTCGGTGATGGTTAGGTTCAGATGGGTGAGGTTTGGTAGGATAAGCACTTTTTGTGGATATTGTGGCAATGTCGAATTTTCTGATTTCGGTGATGGTTAGGTTAGGTTGGGTTAGGTATTGTGAGGCAAGCACGTTTTGTGGATATTTTCGCAATGTCAAATTCTTTAATTTCGGTGATGGTTAGGTTCAGATGGCTGAGGTTTGGTAGGATAAGAACTTTTTGTGGAAATTTTAGCAATGTCGAATTCTTTGACTTCGGTGATGGTAAGGTTAGGTTAGGTAAGGTATTGTGAAGTAAGCACGTTTTGTGGATATTTTATCAATGTCCAATTCTTTGATTTCGGTGATGGTTAGGTTCAGATGGGTGAGGTTTGGTAGGATAAGAACTTTTTTTGGAAATTTTGGCAATGTCGAATTCTCTGACTTCGGTGATAATAAGGTTAGGTTAGATAAAATATGGTGAGGTAAGCATGTCTTGTGGATATTTTGGCAAAGTCCAATTCTTCGATTTCGGTGATGGTTAGGTTCAGAAGGGTGAGGTTTGGTAGGATAAGAACTTTTTGTGGATATTTTGGCAATGTCGAATTCTCTGATTTGGGTGATGGTTAGGTTAGGTTGGGTTAGGTATTGTTAGGTAAGCACGTCTTGTGGATATTTTGGCAATGTCCAATTCTTTGATTTCGGTGATGGTTAGGTTCAGATGGGTGAGGTTTGGTAGGATAAGCACTTTTTGTGGATATTTTGGCAATGTCGAATTCTCTGACTTCGGTGATGGTTAGGTTAGGTTGGGTTAAGTATTATGAGATAAGCACGTTTTGTAGATATTTTCGCAATGTCAAATTCTTTAATTTCGGTGATGGTTAGGTTCAGATGGGTGAGGTTTGGTAGGATAAGAACTTTTTGTGGAAATTTTGGCAATGTCGAATTCTCTGACTTCGGTGATAGTAAGGTTAGGTTGGATAAAATATGGTGAGGTAAGCTTGTCTTGTGGATATTTTGGCAAAGTCCAATTCTTCGATTTCGGTGATGGTAAGGTTCAGAAGGGTGAGGTTTGGTAGGATAAGAACTTTTTGTGGATATTTTGGCAATGTCGAATTTTCTGATTTCGGTGATGGGTAGGTTAGGTTGGGTTAGGTATTGTGAGGTAAGCACGTTTTGTGGATATTTTCGCAATGTCCAATTCTTTGATTTCGGTGATGGTTAGGTTCAGAAGGGTGAGGTTTGGTAAGATAAGAACTTTTTGTGGATATTTTGGCAATGTCGAACTCTCTGACTTCGGTGATGGTAAGGTAAGGTTGGGTTAGGTATTGTGAGGTAAACACGTTTTGTGGATATTTAATCAATGTCCAATTCTTTGATTTCGGTGATGGTTAGGTTCAGATGGGTGAGGTTTGTAGGATAAGCACTTTTTGTGGATATTGTGGCAATGTCGAATTTTCTGATTTCGGTGATGGTTAGGTTAGGTTGGGTTAGGTATTGTGAGGCAAGCACGTTTTGTGGATATTTTTTTAATGTCCAATTCTTTGATTTCGGTGATGGTTAGGTTCAGATGGGTGAGGTTTAGTAGGATAAGCACTTTTTGTGGATATTTTGGCAATGTCGAATTTTCTGACTTCGGTGATGGTTAGGTTAGGTTGGGTTAGGTATTGTGAGGGAAGCACGTTTTGTGGATATTTTCGCAATGTCAAATTCTTTAATTTCGGTGATGGTTAGGTTCAGATGGCTGAGGTTTGGTAGGATAAGAACTGGAAAAGACTTCGATAATGGTTTGATGTAGTTTATTGAAATGTAAAATTTGCACGTGGTGGGCCAGCGGAGCGTACGGAACACAAGCTGTCCGTACGCCGTCTACTCGGTGACTCTGTCGACCGTCGCGTATTTCCGCTTGGGCCGACACTAATGCCAACTCGTCAATAATGCCAATCGACAATCAGTTAATAAGACTGTTTGCCACACGTCATTACAAAAGTCGGAACATAGTCCCACATAGGAAAACTGTTGAACAATACAGTTATTCTACAGAGTTACAGCATTACTGACGAGTCGTTTACAATAAATCATAGCTCTTAAAATAATTAAATAGAGGGTGAATAATGAAACCTTTGCCTCATCCAGTGTGAGGATAAAATCAATTTATTGGTTCAGTAATATTTCAACTTATAGGTATACCTCTGGTGAATGTTGTTTCTATTTACATTAAAATTTTTGAAATCTCCTTTGAAGCTGTGAATAAGCATTACAAGATAAGTTTACTTTAAAGAAGAGAGAGTGGACTGTATATGGTTTAAAACTTAAGCATTCCTCATCTTGATGTTAACTTAGACAATACAATGTTGACACTGTTACAGTTGTCAAGACAGATCAGCTATTACCGATCAACTAAACTTGATTAGTGAGTGTAATGCTCCTAAGTTAACTTGATTTCATCAACAAGTAGCACAAACATTGCTAAATTAAAAGTAAATTGGAAAGTCATTCATTCATTCCTACAAGCAGGAAATGAAGGCGAACTATGATTATAGATGTCTCTACGTTAAACATCGAAATGTTCAGTATTATAATATTTACTTATTCTATGATTCACATAAATACTATAAACAGTAAGAGTTAACTTATGTTTTCATAACAAGAAACATAAGACCTGCGGATGACTCCCGGCAGGTTATAATTAAGTAGACATGAAATAATTTAAGATGCTCCATTAAGTGTGGCTTGGAGACTAACATTAACAAATCATGAATCTAATTTTAACTGTCAAATTTGAACAGTTTATTTTAAACTCGGATATAATCCTTCCGAGTGATGACATGAGACAAGTCTTATATTATAAAGACAAAATGATTAGATTAAATTCGGAGATATATACTGCCGAATGTTAAAATGAAAATAGCTTAAATTATACACACAACACAATTAAAGTGAATTACGGAGTACTACTATTAACATTGAATGATTTAAACTCATGATTACATCTAATAAGTAATATGAGTTGGGGGTAGTGTCTTCGGGTTAAACTAAGCTACCGAAGTTGACGGAATTGAAGCTGCTGTTTCTCCTCCCTCTTGCTGATCTTCCTTCCTGTCAAGTGGTCCTTGTGGTAGAATCGGCAATGGCGCCACTAGATGACTGGACCGACGAAACTCTCCGCTGGCAGTAAAGACGTCGACGACTCGAACTCTGCCATCTGGTCCGGGATACAATTTAGTGATTCGACCCAAGACCCATCGGGTTGGCAGCATGTGTTCCTCCTTTAACAGGACCATTTGACCCACACTCAGATTGTTGCTCGAGTCCTTCTTCCATTTGTGTCGTAACTGCAAAGAATGTAAATATTCCGCCGACCAACGTTTCCAAAATGCTGCTGTGGTCAATTGTATCTGAAGCAGATTGGCATGGACATTAGTGTTATATTTAACCTCCATTGGAAGAGCGAGTAAGGATCTGCCAATTAAGAAATGTCCAGGTGTGAGGGGTAAAAGGTCTAGTGGATCCGAAGACAAGGGACTAAGAGGACGGGAATTCATGCAAGCTTCTATTTGAGTCAATACCGTACAAAATGATTCGAAATTTAAGGTGGTGGCCTTTAACACCTTGTTTAAATGAATCTTCATGGATTTAACCGCTGCTTCCCACAGCCCTCCCATGTGAGGCGCCCTTGGCGGGTTAAACTTCCAACGAATCCCTTCGGAGGCTACATACCGTAGTAGCTTCTCCTCATGAGGACGTTCGTAAATTAATTTTACTAAATTAACGAGTTCACGACTTGCACCGACAAAATTAGTAGCATTGTCGGAATATATCGTATTGGGCCTGCCACGTCTGGCTACGAATCTTCTTAAACAATTTAAGAAATTTGAACTCGTTAAGTCTCCGACAAGTTCCAAGTGAACTGCCTTACTGGAAAAACACACAAAGACACAAACGTAACCCTCAATTATCTTAGAATTCTTATTGCAACCACTCTTCACAGGAAAAGGTCCTGCGAAGTCTATCCCCACATGACTGAAAGGAAAATTCGCAGTGGTACGTTCAAGCGGGAGCAATCCCATTAATCTATTGTGTGACAGTGGTTTATTTCTGAAACAAATGACACATGAACGCACCACTCCTTTGACAGTATTATGTCCGGCCAATGGCCAATAGGTCTGCCGCAATAACGACAGTAAGGCTTGAGTACCCAAGTGAATATATTTCAAGTGCGCATCTCGGACAATCATGTGTGTAAGTTTATGCTTATTTGACAAGATAATGGGTGACGTTGATAGAGTTGTTCCCAGAGGAAGTCTACTTCCAACACAAATTAAATTCTCATGGAATAGAGGGGACAATTTAGCTAATTTACTGCTACTGGGAATTGGATGTCCCTTGCTCAGCAAACGATATTCCAATGGAAATGATTCCATTTGCGATAACCTTATCAAATTATTTAAAGCATCTTTTAATTCGAAAGCGGACGGTTCGTTATTTTCTTTAACGTTTAATTGTTTATTCCTTAGTGGCCGACGAACATATGATAAAACTCGAAGGAGTCTTGGAAGATGAGAATATTTATCTATCTAATTATTTTCCCTCACAAGGGTAGCGTTAGTGACTACCCTTCTCTCTGGAAGATCTATTGTGATCTCAGGAGGTCTTCGAGGCCATCGTGATTCATCTAATTTCAACCAACTAGGGCCGTCCCACCATAACGAATTATGATTTAATTCTGATGGTTGAGTCCCTCGAGAAATTAAATCTGCTGGATTGTCTGTAGAGGAGACATGGTACCACTCAATGGGTTGAGATATTGATTGGATTTCGGCCACTCGATTGGCAACGAAGGTGGTCCATTTACATGACTCTCCTCTAATCCAATGCAATGCGACGGTTGAATCCGTCCAATAATATTTTTCATTAATATGAATTGTTAATTGGTCTATTGTTGACTTCATTAACTTTGATAATAACATAGCGGAGCACAGCTCTAAACGCGGAATAGTTACAAAACTGAGCGGAGCGACTCTCGAACGAGAACACACAAGATGACATTTGGAATTTCCCAATTGATCAGTACATTTTACATAAATACAAGCACCATAAGCTTTCTCGGATGCGTCACAAAATCCGTGTGCCTGTATATTAATGACATTATTTAGTATTATCAATCTAGGAATTTTATAAAGTTTCATGACTGTATTGGATAATTGACAATCTTTCCATTTTTTGAAGATTGTCTGAGGAATGAATTCATCCCAACCAATGGTTTGTTGCCAGACAGATTGCATTAATATCTTATAATTAATTAACAATGGAGATAATAGTCCTAATGGGTCGAAGATCTGACTAATTACTGATAAAAAGTTTCTTTTTGTTATATTTTCAGTCTCGACTTCGGTTTGAACCTTAAATACAAAAACGTCTTCCCGCGGTTTCCAAAATAAACCTAAAGTTTTGTGTGATTCGTTAGAGAAGTTAAAATCTGAACAATCGTCAGCTTTAACATCCGTGATTATATCGGAGTTGTTCGATGTCCATTTGCTTAAGGGCATACCGGCTGATAATAATATGGTTTCCAGTTGAACCTTTAATAATTTACCAGCTTCAATAGTATTAGTTCCCGTGAGCAAATCATCAACATAAAAATCACGTTCGATCACTTTACTAGCGATGGGATATTTGTTTCTATTCTCCTCTGCTAACTGATTTAGACATCTAGTAGCTAAAAATGGGGCTGAAGCAGTTCCGAATGTTACTGTATTAAGCTTGTAATGCTTGAATTTACTCTGGGGATCTGTTCGCCAAATGATTCGTTGTACATTTTTATTTTTCTCTGCTATTTGAATCTGTCGGTACATCTGCTTAATATCCGCAGTAATCACGTATTTATGGAGTCGAAAGTTGAGTAGTAAACTTAACAAATCTGATTGGACACTAGGTCCCACCATCAAAATATTATTTAGTGAGATATTAGACGTTGTCTTTGCGGACGCATCAAAAACTACACGATATTTAGTGGTAAGGCTAGACTCCTTAACCACGACGTGATGAGGTAAATAACAATGAACCTCATGTGCCTCCGGAGGTTCACACTCTGACATATGTCCTAAATTTATGTACTCTTCTAAAACTTTATTGTATTCCATTTTTAAATTATTATTGGCTAAAAAACGTCTTTCCAAAGTTTTGTGTCTTTTCTCCGCAATGTGCAATGAACTTCCTAATACTACCGGGGAATTTTTATATGGTAAAGCTACACAAAATCTACCGTTTTTATCTCGTGATGTGTGTGCTTGGAAATGTTCCTCACATCTTTTCTCCTCAAGAGATTGATGTTTTACCATAGGAACCTGGTCGATCATCCAAAAGTTTTGAATGTGACTGTCTAATTGACTTAAGCCTATGTGGCTCTTCCCTGGAGCATTATTTACTTCGGGATATGGACCAACTATTGTCCATCCGAATTCGGTATCCTTTAAGATAGGCATACCTTTTCCTAACTGGATGGTTCCTGCTTTCATAGCATGAACGCAAATCTCGGCGCCGAGCAATAAATCGATTGGCGTCGGTTTATTCCAAAGGGGATCTGATAACTTGATTCCCGCTGGTATTGAAATTAACTGTTGATCCAGTTTCACAGTTGGAATTTCGCCAGTAATTTCTGGTAATACCAAACACAACACTTTGGTTGAGTAATTAGTGGTTGAAGACCTTATGGTCACCTTGGTGATGTGACGAATGCTACTTTCTTGATTAGCGATACCTACAATTTTTTGAGAGATTTTCTCTAATTTGAAGTTATTCTTCTTAGCGAAAGATGTGGTAACATAGTTGACTTGTGAGCCGGAATCTAATAATGTGCGACCCTTAACGACCGTTCCATTGGACGTTATAATGTCTACTTGTACCGTGGGTAAAATTATCTCCCTTTGAGAGAAATGAGTAGAATGAGCATTAATTGACTTCCTTCCCGTATTATTGGAACTAAATGTATCGTCCTGATGCAACAAAGTGTGATGGTTTTGTTTGCACCTTAAGCAATTATAGTTAGACTTGCAATTTGTTATCTTATGCGATGAATTTAAACATTTAAAACACATGTTATTAGATTTAACGAATTCATTTCTTTCCAAACTGGATTTTGCTTTGAATTTATCACATTTGCCTATGAAATGATTATTTCGACAAAATGCACATGCGTTTACCTTACTTGATGGGTTTTTATTCGCGACATGAGTTCTCCTGATTCGTTGACGGTTATGAGGGAATTCTTTCACCGTAATTACAGATGCAGTAGATTGTAATACGTTACATCTATTCTGCAGAAACGTTTCTAACTTCTCGTACGGTGGCATTTCTCTGTCAACCAGAGATGTTTCCCAGTCCTTTAATAAACTAAATGGTAATTTCCTTAGAACTAAACATGTTACCCATGGATCTAAAATTTCTCTCGCGTAACCCAATGATTCAATGTTTTTAATACACACCGTTACCTTATTTAATAGATCTCTCAATTCGATATGTGATTCCTTTGTGATTAATTTTAAGTCACAAAGTGAGTTGATCCTAGTTTTAAGATTAAGTCTTGGTAAATTGTATTGCTTGTCTAAAATACTCCACGTTATTTCATAATTGTCTGAGCTAATATCTAACCCTGATACAGCTGCTAAAGCGGGACCGAGTAATGATTGATGCAAATATAGTAATTTCGTGACATTCGAATATTCCGTTTTGTTTCCTATTATATTCTTAAAAGCTTGTTGAAACGATTTCCATTCAGATGGATCTCCCTGAAATGTGGGAATGGTTAACGTCGGTAACTTATCTCTAGCAAATTTAATTGTTGCTTGCTCTACCTTTAGTTTACTATCTTGAAAGGATTGGCAATCTAATGCTGCTTTAAGATTTTTAACTGTTATTGTAATTGCATCGTACTCTTCGTCTATTTTGGCCGCTTTCGATATGTCTGTAAGGTTATCTAAATACTCGTAATGGAGTTTTCGGACATAATCGTATGCTTCTTTAATGGTTTGATACTGTCCTTCATCTAATTCGGAGGATTTATCTATTTTTCCTTTTAGTCTTTGTACCGCGCCTGAATACCTTAATTCTATTGACGTCATTATAACTTCTACTTTATTTTCCTTCGCTAATATTTCTATCGATTGAGTCTGACTTCGAGTCTGATGTATTCTAGAGCTTGACCTGTCTCTAATAGGTTCTACGTCCCTAGTTGGATTTCGACCTTTATGCGACTTGGAAGTCGAAGCTTCTATTTCCTCGTTTTCAGCACTTGACATTTGTTTCAGAAAGTTGCACTATTTCGTCTCATAAATACAGTTATTCTCTACTATAGCTGTCAATTGAACTATTCGTAGAGATAAGGTAATAATATTCAATGATTAACCGTGAATCTTAATATTCTACTTTAACTATTATCACCAGAATCTATCCAACATATTTTGGAAGAAATAACAACCCTAAATTGGTGGGTGCTTGATTTAAACCACTTTGGGGCTACAAGTCTTGTGATTTATTTTAAATCACCACTGTTTCATCACACATTATGAAACAAAGAGATCTACCGATGTATGAATATGCCGGTATGTACTTGATTTAATCCACTTTGGGGCTACAAGTGTAATTCCACATTTATCGTGGAAGGGGGGGGGGGGGAGGGTGTTTCTACACACATTAAGAAACAAAGATCTACCGATATGAATATACCGGTATGTACTTGGTTTAAGCCACTTTGGGGCTACAAGTATAATTCCACATTTATCGTGGAAGGGGGGGGGGGGAGGGTGTTTCTACACACATTAAGAAACAAAGATCTACCGATATGAATATACCGGTATGTACTTGGTTTAAGCCACTTTGGGGCTACAAGTATAATTCCACATTTATTGTGGAGGGGGGAGGGGGGAGAAAGTTTCTACACACATTAAGAAACAAAGAGATCTGCCGGTATATGAATATACCGGTATGTACTTGGTTTAAGCCACTTTGGGGCTACAAGTATAATTCCCCACGTGCTTTGCTAATTTTACACTACATCTGATTTTACACTTTTAATACGAAATTCGATGCGACCGATGAAACATTCCTTCGTAGCGCGATATTATTTTATACAATCGCGTTAATTAATTGTTATACTTTAAAACATATTTTTAAAAACTGACCTACCCACATGATTGCCTTTTGAACAGATTGCCTGAGATTGAATACATTCACTTACTTGAATATCCTTTACGATGTTTATGTGATCGTTCCGATAATTTTGGATTACCTCTGTGTCCCATGCGTCTTTGTAGGTTATGTTTTTATTTATATATTTTCTGCGTCAATCACGCGGTCATGTACCTCTGTACATCAATCAATATATTGCTGAAATAGAAGCAAACATGTTATTAGTATTGGAAAGGTATGGATAGTAACAAAGGAACGATACCGATTTCTTAATTGACATCCATTTTTTCTCGACCACGTTTTTTCCTATTGGTTTGTCCGTTTGGTGTTGTGGCCTAGGTTACTGGTATCCGGTTCGAAGGACCATCATGGAAAAGACTTCGATAATGGTTTGATGTAGTTTATTGAAATGTAAAATTTGCACGTGGTGGGCCAGCGGAGCGTACGGAACACAAGCTGTCCGTACGCCGTCTACTCGGTGACTCTGTCGACCGTCGCGTATTTCCGCTTGGGACACTAATGCCAACTCGTCAATAATGCCAATCGACAATCAGTTAATAAGACTGTTTGCCACACGTCATTACAAAAGTCGGAACAAGAACTTTTTGTGGAAATTTTAGCAATGTCGAATTCTCTGACTTCGGTGATGGTAAGGTTAGGTAAGGTAAGGTATTGTGAAGTAAGCACGTTTTGTGGATATTTTATCAATGTCCAATTCTTTGATTTCGGTGATGGTTAGGTTCTGATGGGTGAGGTTTGGTAGGATAAGCACTTTTTGTGGATATTTTGGCAATGTCGAATTTTCTAACTTCATTGATGGTTAGGTTAGGTTGGGTTAGGTATTGTGAGGGAAGCACGTTTTGTGGATATTTTCGCAATGTCAAATTCTTTAATTTCGGTGATGGTTAGGTTCAGATGGCTGAGGTTTGGTAGGATAAGAACTTTTTGTGGAAATTTTAGCAATGTCGAATTCTCTGACTTCGGTGATGGTAAGGTTAGGTTAGGTAAGGTATTGTGAAGTAAGCACGTTTTGTGGATATTTTATCAATGTCCAATTCTTTGATTTCGGTGATGGTTAGGTTCAGATGGGTGAGGTTTGGTAGGATAAGAACTTTTTTTGGAAATTTTGGCAATGTCGAATTCTCTGACTTCGGTGATAATAAGGTTAGGTTAGATAAAATATGGTGAGGTAAGCATGTCTTGTGGATATTTTGGCAAAGTCCAATTCTTCGATTTCGGTGATGGTTAGGTTCAGAAGGGTGAGGTTTGGTAGGATAAGAACTTTTTGTGGATATTTTGGCAATGTCGAATTCTCTGATTTGGGTGATGGTTAGGTTAGGTTGGGTTATGTATTGTTAGGTAAGCACGTCTTGTGGATATTTTGGCAATGTCCAATTCTTTGATTTCGGTGATGGTTAGGTTCAGAAGGGTGAGGTTTGGTAGGATAAGAACTTTTTGTGGATATTTTGGCAATGTCGAATTCTCTGACTTCGGTGATGGTAAGGTTAGGTTAGGTAAGGTATTGTGAAGTAAGCACGTTTTGTGGATATTAAATCAATGTCCAATTCTTTGATTTCGGTGATGGTTAGGTTCAGATGGGTGAGGTTTGGTAGGATAAGCACTTTTTGTGGATATTTTGGCAATGTCGAATTTTCTAACTTCGGTGATGGTTAGGTTAGGTTGGGTTAGGTATTGTAAGGTAAGCACGTTTTGTAGATATTTTTGCAATGTCAAATTCTTTAATTTCGGTGATGGTTAGGTTCAGATGGGTGAGGTTTGGTAGGATAAGAACTTTTTGTGGATATTTTGGCAATGTCGAATTCTCTGACTTCGGTGATGGTAAGGTTAGGTTGGGTTAGGTATTTTGAGGTAAGCACGTTTTGTGGATATTTAATCAATGTCCAATTCTTTGATTTCGGTGATGGTTAGGTTCAGATGGGTGAGGTTTGGTAGGATAAGCACTTTTTGTGGATATTTTGGCAATGTCGAATTCTCTGACTTCGGTGATGGTTAGGTTAGGCTGGGTTAGGTATTGTGAGGAAAGCACGTTTTGTGGATATTTTTTTAATGTCCAATTCTTTGATTTCGGTGATGGTTAGGTTCAGATGGGTGAGGTTTGGTAGGATAAGCACTTTTTGTGGATATTTTGGCAATGTCGAATTTTTTGACTTCGGTGATGGTTAGGTTTGGTTGGGTTAGGTATTGTGAGGGAAGCACGTTTTGTGGATATTTTCGCAATGTCAAATTCTTTGATTTCGGTGATGGTTAGGTTCAGATGGGTGAGGTTTTGTAGGATAAGAACTTTTTGTGGAAATTTTGGCAATGTCGAATTCTCTGACTTCGGTGATGGTTAGGTTAGGTTGGGTTAGGTATTGTGAGGAAAGCACGTCTTGTGGATATTTTGGCAATGTCCAATTCTTTGATTTCGGTGATGGTTAGGTTCAGATGGGTGAGGTTTGGTAGGATAAGCACTTTTTGTGGATATTTTGGCAATGTCGAATTTTCTAACTTCGGTGATGGTTAGGTTAGGTTGGGTTAGGTATTGTGAGGGAAGCACGTTTTGTGGATATTATCGCAATGTCAAATTCTTTGATTTAGGTGATGGTTAGGTTCAGATGGGTGAGGTTTGTTAGGATAAGAACTTTTTGTGGAAATTTTGGCAATGTCGAATTCTCTGACTTCGGTGATGGTAAGGTTAGGTTAGGTTAGGTATTGTGAAGTAAGCACGTTTTGTGGATATTTTATCAATGTCCAATTCTTTGATTTCGGTGATGGTTAGGTTCAGATGGGTGAGGTTTGGTAGGATAAGCACTTTTTGTGGATATTTTGGCAATGTCGAATTTTCTAACTTCGGTGATGTTTAGGTTAGGTTGGGTTAGGTATTGTCAGGTAAGCACGTTTTGTAGATATTTTCGCAATGTCAAATTCTTTAATTTCGATGATGGTTAGGTTTAGATGGGTGAGGTTTGGTAGGATAAGAACTTTTTGTGGAAATTTTGGCAATGTCGAATTCTCTGACTTCGGTGATGAATAGGTTAGGTTGGGTTAGGTATTGTGAGGTAGGCACGTTTTGTGGATATTTTTTTATTGTCCAATTCTTTGATTTCGGTGATGGTTAGGTTCAGATGGGTGAGGTTTGGTAGGATAAGCACTTTTTGTGGATATTTTGGCAATGTCAAATTCTCTGACTTCGGTGATGGTTAGGTTAGGTTGGGTTAGGTATTGTGAGGGAAGCACGTTTTGTGGATAGTTTCGCAATGTCAAATTCTTTGATTTCGGTGATGGTTAGGTTCAGATGGGTGAGGTTTGGTAGGATAAGAACTTTTTGTGGAAATTTTGGCAATGTCGAATTCTCGGACTTCGGTGATGGTTAGGTTAGGTTGGGTTAGGTATTGTGAGGTGAGCCCGATTTGTGGATATTTTCGCAATGTCCAATTCTTTGATTTCGGTGATGGTTAAGTTCAGATGGGTGAGGTTTGGTAGGATAAGAACTTTTTGTGGATATTTTGGCAATGTCGAATTTTCTGATTTCGGTGATGGGTAGGTTAGGTTGGGTTAGGTATTGTGAGGTAAGCACGTTTTGTGGATATTGTCGCAATGTCTAATTCTTTGATTTCGGTGATGGTTAGGTTCAGATGGGTGAGGTTTGGTAGGATAAGCACTTTTTGTGGATATTTTGGCAATGTCGAATTTTCTGACTTCGGTGATGGTTAGGTTAGGTTGGGTTAGGTATTGTGAGGAAAGCACGTTTTGTGGATATTTTTTTAATGTCCAATTTTTTGATTTCGGTGATAGTTAGGTTCAGATGGGTGAGGTTTGGTAGGATATGCACTTTTTGTGGATATTTTGGCAATGTCGAATTTTTTGACTTCGGTGATGGTTAGGTTTGGTTGGGTTAGGTATTGTGAGGGAAGCACGTTTTGTGGATATTTCCGCAATGTCAAATTCTTTGATTTCGGTGATGGTTAGGTTCAGAAGGGTGAGGTTTGGTAGGATAAGAACTTTTTGTGGATATTTTGGCAATGTCGAATTCTCTGACTTCGGTGATGGTAAGGTTAGGTTAGGTAAGGTATTGTGAAGTAAGCACGTTTTGTGGATATTTTATTAATGTCCAATTCTTTGATTTCGGTGATGGTTAGGTTCAGATGGGTGAGGTTTGGTAGGATAAGAACTTTTTGTGGATATTTTGGCAATGTCGAATTCTCTGACTTCGGTGATGGTAAGGTTAGGTTGGGTTAGGTATTGTGAGGTAAACACGTTTTGTGGATATTTTATGAATGTCCAATTCTTTGATTTCGGTGATGGTTAGGTTCAGATGGGTGAGGTTTGGTAGGATAAGCACTTTTTGTGGATATTTTGGCAATGTCGAATTCTCTGATTTCGGTGATGGTTAGGTTAGGTTGGGTTAGGTATTGTGAGGTAAGCACGTCTTGTGGATATTTTGGCAATGTCCAATTCTTTGATTTCGGTGATGGTTAGGTTCAGATGAATGAGGTTTGGTAGGATAAGCACTTTTTGTGGATATTTTGGCAATGTCGAATTCTCTGATTTCGGTGATGGTTAGGTTAGGTTGGGTTAGGTATTGTGAGGTAAGCACGTCTTGTGGATATTTTGGCAATGTCCAATTCTTTGATTTCGGTGATGGTTAGGTTCAGATGGGTGAGGTTTGGTAGGATAAGCACTTTTTGTGGATATTTAGGCAATGTCGAATTTTCTGATTTCGGTGATGGTTAGGTTAGGTTGGGTTAGGTATTGTGAGGAAAGCACGTTTTGTGGATATTTTTTTAATGTCCAATTTTTTGATTTCGGTGATAGTTAGGTTCAGATGGGTGAGGTTTGGTAGGATATGCACTTTTTGTGGATATTTTGGCAATGTCGAATTTTTTGACTTCGGTGATGGTTAGGTTTGGTTGGGTTAGGTATTGTGAGGGAAGCACGTTTTGTGGATATTTCCGCAATGTCAAATTCTTTGATTTCGGTGATGGTTAGGTTCAGAAGGGTGAGGTTTGGTAGGATAAGAACTTTTTGTGGATATTTTGGCAATGTCGAATTCTCTGACTTCGGTGATGGTAAGGTTAGGTTAGGTAAGGTATTGTGAAGTAAGCACGTTTTGTGGATATTTTATTAATGTCCAATTCTTTGATTTCGGTGATGGTTAGGTTCAGATGGGTGAGGTTTGGTAGGATAAGAACTTTTTGTGGATATTTTGGCAATGTCGAATTCTCTGACTTCGGTGATGGTAAGGTTAGGTTGGGTTAGGTATTGTGAGGTAAACACGTTTTGTGGATATTTTATGAATGTCCAATTCTTTGATTTCGGTGATGGTTAGGTTCAGATGGGTGAGGTTTGGTAGGATAAGCACTTTTTGTGGATATTTTGGCAATGTCGAATTCTCTGATTTCGGTGATGGTTAGGTTAGGTTGGGTTAGGTATTGTGAGGTAAGCACGTCTTGTGGATATTTTGGCAATGTCCAATTCTTTGATTTCGGTGATGGTTAGGTTCAGATGGGTGAGGTTTGGTAGGATAAGCACTTTTTGTGGATATTTAGGCAATGTCGAATTTTCTGATTTCGGTGATGGTTAGGTTAGGTTGGGTTAGGTATTGTGAGGAAAGCACGTTTTGTGGATATTTTTTTAATGTCCAATTTTTTGATTTCGGTGATAGTTAGGTTCAGATGGGTGAGGTTTGGTAGGATATGCACTTTTTGTGGATATTTTGGCAATGTCGAATTTCTTGACTTCGGTGATGGTTAGGATAGGTTGGGTTAGGTATTGTGAGGGAAGCACGTTTTGTGGATAGTTTCGCAATGTCAAATTTTTTGATTTCGGTGATGGTTAGGTTCAGATGGGTGAGGTTTGGTAGGATAAGAACTTTTTGTGGAAATTTTGGCAATGTCGAATTCTCTGACTTCGGTGATAGTTAGGTTAGGTTGGGTTAGGTATTATGAGGTGAGCACGATTTGTGGATATTTTCGCAATGTCCAATTCTTTGATTTCGGTGATGGTTAAGTTCAGATGGGTGAGGTTTGGTAGGATAAGAACTTTTTGTGGATATTTTGGCAATGTCGAATTTTCTGATTTCGGTGATGGGTAGGTTAGGTTGGGTTAGGTATTGTGAGGTAAGCACGTTTTGTGGATATTGTCGCAATGTCCAATTCTTTGATTTCGGTGATGGTTAGGTTCAGAAGGGTGAGGTTTGGTAGGATAAGAACTTTTTGTGGATATTTTGGCAATGTCGAATTCTCTGACTTCGGTGATGGTAAGGTTAGGTTGGGTTAGGTATTGTGAGGTAAACACGTTTTGTGGATATTTTATGAATGTCCAATTCTTTGATTTCGGTGATGGTTAGGTTCAGATGGGTGAGGTTTGGTAGGATAAGCACTTTTTGTGGATATTTTGGCAATGTCGAATTTTCTGACTTCGGTGATGGTTAGGATAGGTTGGGTTAGGTATTGTGAGGGAAGCACGTTTTGTGGATAGTTTCGCAATGTCAAATTTCCTGATTTCGGTGATGGTTAGGTTCAGATGGGTGAGGTTTGGTAGGATAAGAACTTTTTGTGGAAATTTTGGCAATGTCGAATTCTCTGACTTCGGTGATGGTTAGGTTAGGTTGGGTTAGGTATTGTGAGGGAAGCACGTTTTGTGGATAGTTTCGCAATGTCAAATTTTTTGATTTCGGTGATGGTTAGGTTCAGATGGGTGAGGTTTGGTAGGATAAGAACTTTTTGTGGAAATTTTGGCAATGTCGAATTCTCTGACTTCGGTGATAGTGAGGTTAGGTTGGGTTAGGTATTGTGAGGTGAGCACGATTTGTGGATATTTTCGCAATGTCCAATTCTTTGATTTCGGTGATGGTTAAGTTCAGATGGGTGAGGTTTGGTAGGATAAGAACTTTTTGTGGATATTTTGGCAATGTCGAATTCTCTGATTTCGGTGATGGGTAGGTTAGGTTGGGTTAGGTATTGTGAGGTAAGCACGTTTTGTGGATATTGTCGCAATGTCCAATTCTTTGATTTTGGTGATGGTTAGGTTCAGAAGGGTGAGGTTTGGTAGGATAAGAACTTTTTGTGGATATTTTGGCAATGTCGAATTCTCCGACTTCGGTGATGGTAAGGTTAGGTTGGGTTAGGTATTGTGAGGTAACCACGTTTTGTGGATATTTTATCAATGTCCAATTCTTTGATTTCGGTGATGGTTAGGTTCAGATGGGTGAGGTTTGGTAGGATAAGCACTTTTTGTGGAAATTTTGGCAATGTCGAATTCTCTGACTTCGGTGATAGTTAGGTTAGGTTGGGTTTGGTATTGTGAGGTGAGCACGATTTGTGGATATTTTCGCAATGTCCAATTCTTTGATTTCGGTGATGGTTAAGTTCAGATGGGTGAGGTTTGGTAGGATAAGAACTTTTTGTGGATATTTTGGCAATGTCGAATTTTCTGATTTCGGTGATGGGTAGGTTAGGTTGGGTTAGGTATTGTGAGGTAAGCACGTTTTGTGGATATTGTCGCAATGTCCAATTCTTTGATTTCGGTGATGGTTAGGTTCAGAAGGGTGAGGTTTGGTAGGATAAGAACTTTTTGTGGATATTTTGGCAATGTCGAATTCTCTGACTTCGGTGATGGTAAGGTTAGGTTGGGTTAGGTATTGTGAGGTAAACACGTTTTGTGGATATTTTATGAATGTCCAATTCTTTGATTTCGGTGATGGTTAGGTTCAGATGGGTGAGGTTTGGTAGGATAAGCACTTTTTGTGGATATTTTGGCAATGTCGAATTTTCTGACTTCGGTGATGGTTAGGATAGGTTGGGTTAGGTATTGTGAGGGAAGCACGTTTTGTGGATAGTTTCGCAATGTCAAATTTCCTGATTTCGGTGATTGGTTAGGTTCAGATGGGTGAGGTTTGGTAGGATAAGAACTTTTTGTGGAAATTTTGGCAATGTCGAATTCTCTGACTTCGGTGATGGTTAGGTTAGGTTGGGTTAGGTATTGTGAGGTGAGCACGATTTGTGGATATTTTCGCAATGTCCAATTCTTTGATTTCGGTGATGGTTAAGTTCAGATGGGTGTGGTTTGGTAGGATAAGAACTTTTTGTGGATATTTTGGCAATGTCGAATTCTCCGACTTCGGTGATGGTAAGGTTAGGTTGGGTTAGGTATTGTGAGGTAACCACGTTTTGTGGATATTTTATCAATGTCCAATTCTTTGATTTCGGTGATGGTTAGGTTCAGATGGGTGAGGTTTGGTAGGATAAGCACTTTTTGTGGATATTTTGGCAATGTCGAATTTTCTGATTTCGGTGATGGTTAGGTTAGGTTGGGTTAGGTATTGTGAGGTAAACACGTTTTGTGGATATATTTTTAATGTCCAATTCTTTGATTTCGGTGATGGTTAGGTTCAGATGGGTGAGGTTTGGTAGGATAAGCACTTTTTGTGGATATTTTGGCAATGTCAAATTTTTTGACTTCGGTGATGGTAAGTTAGGTTGGGTTAGGTATTGTGAGGGAAGCACGTTTTGTGGATATTTTCGCAATGTCAAATTCTTTGATTTCGGTGATGGTTAGGTTCAGATGGGTGAGGTTTGGTAGGATAAGAACTTTTTGTCGAAATTTTGGCAATGTCGAATTCTTTGACTTCAGTGATGGTTAGGTTAGAATGGGTTAGGTATTGTGAGGTAAGCACGTCTTGTGGATATTTTGGCAATGTCCAATTCTTTGATTTCGGTGATGGTTAGGTTCAGATGGGTGAGGTTTGGTAGGATAAGCACTTTTTGTGGATATTTTGGCAATGTCGAATTCTCTGACTTCGGTGATGGTTAGGTTAGGTTGGGTTAGGTATTGTGAGGTAAGCACGTTTTGTATATATTTTTGCAATGTCAAATTCTTTAATTTCGGTGATGGTTAGGTTTAGATGGGTGAGGTTTGGTAGGATAAGAACTTTTTGTGGAAATTCTGAAAATGTCGAATTCTCTGACTTCGGTGAAGGTTAGGTTAGGTTGGGTTAGGTATTGTGAGGTAGGCACGTTTTGTGGATATTTTTTTATTGTCCAATTCTTTGATTTCGGTGATAGTTAGGTTCAGATCGGTGAGGTTTGGTAGGATATGCACTTTTTGTGGATATTTTGGCAATGTCGAATTTTTTGACTTCGGTGATGGTTAGGTTTGGTTGGGTAAATTATTGTGAGGGAAGCACGTTTTGTGGATATTTCCGCAATGTCAAATTCTTTGATTTCGGTGATGGTTAGGTTCAGAAGGGTGAGGTTTGGTAGGATAAGAACTTTTTGTGGATATTTTGGCAATGTCGAATTCTCTGACTTCGGTGATAGTTAGGTTAGGTTGGGTTAGGTATTGTGAGGTGAGCACGATTTGTGGATATTTTCGCAATGTCCAATTCTTTGATTTCGGTGATGGTTAAGTTCAGATGGGTGAGGTTTGGTAGAATAAGAACTGTTTGTGGATATTTTGGCAATGTCGAATTTTCTGATTTCGGTGATGGGTAGGTTAGGTTGGGTTAGGTATTGTGAGGTAAGCACGTTTTGTGGATATTGTCGCAATGTCTAATTCTTTGATTTCGGTGATGGTTAGGTTCAGATGGGTGAGGTTTGGTAGGATAAGCACTTTTTGTGGATATTTTGGCAATGTCGAATTTTCTGACTTCGGTGATGGTTAGGTTTGGTTGGGTTAGGTATTGTGAGGGAAGCACGTTTTGTGGATATTTCCGCAATGTCAAATTCTTTGATTTCGGTGATGGTTAGGTTCAGAAGGGTGAGGTTTGGTAGGATAAGAACTTTTTGTGGATATTTTGGCAATGTCGAATTCTCTGACTTCGGTGATAGTTAGGTTAGGTTGGGTTAGGTATTGTGAGGTGAGCACGATTTGTGGATATTTTCGCAATGTCCAATTCTTTGATTTCGGTGATGGTTAAGTTCAGATGGGTGAGGTTTGGTAGGATAAGAACTTTTTGTGGATATTTTGGCAATGTCGAATTTTCTGATTTCGGTGATGGGTAGGTTAGGTTGGGTTAGGTTTTGTGAGGTAAGCACGTTTTGTGGATATTGTCGCAATGTCCAATTCTTTGATTTCGTTGATGGTTAGGTTCAGAAGGGTGAGGTTTGGTAGGATAAGAACTTTTTGTGGATATTTTGGCAATGTCGAATTCTCTGACTTCGGTGATGGTAAGGTTAGGTTGGGTTAGGTATTGTGAGGTAAACACGTTTTGTGGATATTTTATGAATGTCCAATTCTTTGATTTCGGTGATGGTTAGGTTCAGATGGGTGAGGTTTGGTAGGATAAGCACTTTTTGTGGATATTTTGGCAATGTCGAATTTTCTGACTTCGGTGATGGTTAGGATAGGTTGGGTTAGGTATTGTGAGGGAAGCACGTTTTGTGGATAGTTTCGCAATGTCAAATTTCCTGATTTCGGTGATTGGTTAGGTTCAGATGGGTGAGGTTTGGTAGGATAAGAACTTTTTGTGGAAATTTTGGCAATGTCGAATTCTCTGACTTCGGTGATGGTTAGGTTAGGTTGGGTTAGGTATTGTGAGGTGAGCACGATTTGTGGATATTTTCGCAATGTCCAATTCTTTGATTTCGGTGATGGTTAAGTTCAGATGGGTGTGGTTTGGTAGGATAAGAACTTTTTGTGGATATTTTGGCAATGTCGAATTCTCTGATTTCGGTGATGGGTAGGTTAGGTTGGGTTAGGTATTGTGAGGTAAGCACGTTTTGTGGATATTGTCGCAATGTCCAATTCTGTGATTTTGGTGATGGTTAGGTTCAGAAGGGTGAGGTTTGGTAGGATAAGAACTTTTTGTGGATATTTTGGCAATGTCGAATTCTCCGACTTCGGTGATGGTAAGGTTAGGTTGGGTTAGGTATTGTGAGGTAACCACGTTTTGTGGATATTTTATCAATGTCCAATTCTTTGATTTCGGTGATGGTTAGGTTCAGATGGGTGAGGTTTGGTAGGATAAGCACTTTTTGTGGATATTTTGGCAATGTCGAATTTTCTGATTTCGGTGATGGTTAGGTTAGGTTGGGTTAGGTATTGTGAGGTAAACACGTTTTGTGGATATATTTTTAATGTCCAATTCTTTGATTTCGGTGATGGTTAGGTTCAGATGGGTGAGGTTTGGTAGGATAAGCACTTTTTGTGGATATTTTGGCAATGTCGAATTTTCTGATTTCGGTGATGGTTAGGTTAGGTTGGGTTAGGTATTGTGAGGTAAACACGTTTTGTGGATATATTTTTAATGTCCAATTCTTTGATTTCGGTGATGGTTAGGTTCAGATGGGTGAGGTTTGGTAGGATAAGCACTTTTTGTGGATATTTTGGCAATGTCGAATTTTCTGATTTCGGTGATGGTTAGGTTAGGTTGGGTTAGGTATTGTGAGGTAAGCACGTTTTGTGGATATTTTTTTAATGTCCAATTCTTTGATTTCGGTGATGGTTAGGTTCAGATGGGTGAGGTTTGGTAGGATAAGCACTTTTTGTGGATATTTTGGCAATGTCGAATTTTCTGACTTCGGTGATGGTTAGGTTTGGTTGGGTTAGGTATTGTGAGGGAAGCACGTTTTGTGGATATTTCCGCAATGTCAAATTCTTTGATTTCGGTGATGGTTAGGTTCAGAAGGGTGAGGTTTGGTAGGATAAGAACTTTTTGTGGATATTTTGGCAATGTCGAATTCTCTGACTTCGGTGATAGTTAGGTTAGGTTGGGTTAGGTATTGTGAGGTGAGCACGATTTGTGGATATTTTCGCAATGTCCAATTCTTTGATTTCGGTGATGGTTAAGTTCAGATGGGTGAGGTTTGGTAGGATAAGAACTTTTTGTGGATATTTTGGCAATGTCGAATTTTCTGATTTCGGTGATGGGTAGGTTAGGTTGGGTTAGGTATTGTGAGGTAAGCACGTTTTGTGGATATTGTCGCAATGTCTAATTCTTTGATTTCGGTGATGGTTAGGTTCAGATGGGTGAGGTTTGGTAGGATAAGCACTTTTTGTGGATATTTTGGCAATGTCGAATTTTCTGACTTCGGTGATGGTTAGGTTTGGTTGGGTTAGGTATTGTGAGGGAAGCACGTTTTGTGGATATTTCCGCAATGTCAAATTCTTTGATTTCGGTGATGGTTAGGTTCAGATGGGTGAGGTTTGGTAGGATAAGAACTTTTTGTGGAAATTTTGGCAATGTCGAATTCTCGGACTTCGGTGATGGTTAGGTTAGGTTGGGTTAGGTATTGTGAGGTGAGCCCGATTTGTGGATATTTTCGCAATGTCCAATTCTTTGATTTCGGTGATGGTTAAGTTCAGATGGGTGAGGTTTGGTAGGATAAGAACTTTTTGTGGATATTTTGGCAATGTCGAATTTTCTGATTTCGGTGATGGGTAGGTTAGGTTGGGTTAGGTATTGTGAGGTAAGCACGTTTTGTGGATATTGTCGCAATGTCTAATTCTTTGATTTCGGTGATGGTTAGGTTCAGATGGGTGAGGTTTGGTAGGATAAGCACTTTTTGTGGATATTTTGGCAATGTCGAATTTTCTGACTTCGGTGATGGTTAGGTTAGGTTGGGTTAGGTATTGTGAGGAAAGCACGTTTTGTGGATATTTTTTTAATGTCCAATTTTTTGATTTCGGTGATAGTTAGGTTCAGATGGGTGAGGTTTGGTAGGATATGCACTTTTTGTGGATATTTTGGCAATGTCGAATTTTTTGACTTCGGTGATGGTTAGGTTTGGTTGGGTTAGGTATTGTGAGGGAAGCACGTTTTGTGGATATTTCCGCAATGTCAAATTCTTTGATTTCGGTGATGGTTAGGTTCAGAAGGGTGAGGTTTGGTAGGATAAGAACTTTTTGTGGATATTTTGGCAATGTCGAATTCTCTGACTTCGGTGATGGTAAGGTTAGGTTAGGTAAGGTATTGTGAAGTAAGCACGTTTTGTGGATATTTTATTAATGTCCAATTCTTTGATTTCGGTGATGGTTAGGTTCAGATGGGTGAGGTTTGGTAGGATAAGAACTTTTTGTGGATATTTTGGCAATGTCGAATTCTCTGACTTCGGTGATGGTAAGGTTAGGTTGGGTTAGGTATTGTGAGGTAAACACGTTTTGTGGATATTTTATGAATGTCCAATTCTTTGATTTCGGTGATGGTTAGGTTCAGATGGGTGAGGTTTGGTAGGATAAGCACTTTTTGTGGATATTTTGGCAATGTCGAATTCTCTGATTTCGGTGATGGTTAGGTTAGGTTGGGTTAGGTATTGTGAGGTAAGCACGTCTTGTGGATATTTTGGCAATGTCCAATTCTTTGATTTCGGTGATGGTTAGGTTCAGATGAATGAGGTTTGGTAGGATAAGCACTTTTTGTGGATATTTTGGCAATGTCGAATTCTCTGATTTCGGTGATGGTTAGGTTAGGTTGGGTTAGGTATTGTGAGGTAAGCACGTCTTGTGGATATTTTGGCAATGTCCAATTCTTTGATTTCGGTGATGGTTAGGTTCAGATGGGTGAGGTTTGGTAGGATAAGCACTTTTTGTGGATATTTAGGCAATGTCGAATTTTCTGATTTCGGTGATGGTTAGGTTAGGTTGGGTTAGGTATTGTGAGGAAAGCACGTTTTGTGGATATTTTTTTAATGTCCAATTTTTTGATTTCGGTGATAGTTAGGTTCAGATGGGTGAGGTTTGGTAGGATATGCACTTTTTGTGGATATTTTGGCAATGTCGAATTTTTTGACTTCGGTGATGGTTAGGTTTGGTTGGGTTAGGTATTGTGAGGGAAGCACGTTTTGTGGATATTTCCGCAATGTCAAATTCTTTGATTTCGGTGATGGTTAGGTTCAGAAGGGTGAGGTTTGGTAGGATAAGAACTTTTTGTGGATATTTTGGCAATGTCGAATTCTCTGACTTCGGTGATGGTAAGGTTAGGTTAGGTAAGGTATTGTGAAGTAAGCACGTTTTGTGGATATTTTATTAATGTCCAATTCTTTGATTTCGGTGATGGTTAGGTTCAGATGGGTGAGGTTTGGTAGGATAAGAACTTTTTGTGGATATTTTGGCAATGTCGAATTCTCTGACTTCGGTGATGGTAAGGTTAGGTTGGGTTAGGTATTGTGAGGTAAACACGTTTTGTGGATATTTTATGAATGTCCAATTCTTTGATTTCGGTGATGGTTAGGTTCAGATGGGTGAGGTTTGGTAGGATAAGCACTTTTTGTGGATATTTTGGCAATGTCGAATTCTCTGATTTCGGTGATGGTTAGGTTAGGTTGGGTTAGGTATTGTGAGGTAAGCACGTCTTGTGGATATTTTGGCAATGTCCAATTCTTTGATTTCGGTGATGGTTAGGTTCAGATGGGTGAGGTTTGGTAGGATAAGCACTTTTTGTGGATATTTAGGCAATGTCGAATTTTCTGATTTCGGTGATGGTTAGGTTAGGTTGGGTTAGGTATTGTGAGGAAAGCACGTTTTGTGGATATTTTTTTAATGTCCAATTTTTTGATTTCGGTGATAGTTAGGTTCAGATGGGTGAGGTTTGGTAGGATATGCACTTTTTGTGGATATTTTGGCAATGTCGAATTTTTTGACTTCGGTGATGGTTAGGATAGGTTGGGTTAGGTATTGTGAGGGAAGCACGTTTTGTGGATAGTTTCGCAATGTCAAATTTTTTGATTTCGGTGATGGTTAGGTTCAGATGGGTGAGGTTTGGTAGGATAAGAACTTTTTGTGGAAATTTTGGCAATGTCGAATTCTCTGACTTCGGTGATAGTTAGGTTAGGTTGGGTTAGGTATTATGAGGTGAGCACGATTTGTGGATATTTTCGCAATGTCCAATTCTTTGATTTCGGTGATGGTTAAGTTCAGATGGGTGAGGTTTGGTAGGATAAGAACTTTTTGTGGATATTTTGGCAATGTCGAATTTTCTGATTTCGGTGATGGGTAGGTTAGGTTGGGTTAGGTATTGTGAGGTAAGCACGTTTTGTGGATATTGTCGCAATGTCCAATTCTTTGATTTCGGTGATGGTTAGGTTCAGAAGGGTGAGGTTTGGTAGGATAAGAACTTTTTGTGGATATTTTGGCAATGTCGAATTCTCTGACTTCGGTGATGGTAAGGTTAGGTTGGGTTAGGTATTGTGAGGTAAACACGTTTTGTGGATATTTTATGAATGTCCAATTCTTTGATTTCGGTGATGGTTAGGTTCAGATGGGTGAGGTTTGGTAGGATAAGCACTTTTTGTGGATATTTTGGCAATGTCGAATTTTCTGACTTCGGTGATGGTTAGGATAGGTTGGGTTAGGTATTGTGAGGGAAGCACGTTTTGTGGATAGTTTCGCAATGTCAAATTTCCTGATTTCGGTGATGGTTAGGTTCAGATGGGTGAGGTTTGGTAGGATAAGAACTTTTTGTGGAAATTTTGGCAATGTCGAATTCTCTGACTTCGGTGATGGTTAGGTTAGGTTGGGTTAGGTATTGTGAGGGAAGCACGTTTTGTGGATAGTTTCGCAATGTCAAATTTTTTGATTTCGGTGATGGTTAGGTTCAGATGGGTGAGGTTTGGTAGGATAAGAACTTTTTGTGGAAATTTTGGCAATGTCGAATTCTCTGACTTCGGTGATAGTGAGGTTAGGTTGGGTTAGGTATTGTGAGGTGAGCACGATTTGTGGATATTTTCGCAATGTCCAATTCTTTGATTTCGGTGATGGTTAAGTTCAGATGGGTGAGGTTTGGTAGGATAAGAACTTTTTGTGGATATTTTGGCAATGTCGAATTCTCTGATTTCGGTGATGGGTAGGTTAGGTTGGGTTAGGTATTGTGAGGTAAGCACGTTTTGTGGATATTGTCGCAATGTCCAATTCTTTGATTTTGGTGATGGTTAGGTTCAGAAGGGTGAGGTTTGGTAGGATAAGAACTTTTTGTGGATATTTTGGCAATGTCGAATTCTCCGACTTCGGTGATGGTAAGGTTAGGTTGGGTTAGGTATTGTGAGGTAACCACGTTTTGTGGATATTTTATCAATGTCCAATTCTTTGATTTCGGTGATGGTTAGGTTCAGATGGGTGAGGTTTGGTAGGATAAGCACTTTTTGTGGAAATTTTGGCAATGTCGAATTCTCTGACTTCGGTGATAGTTAGGTTAGGTTGGGTTTGGTATTGTGAGGTGAGCACGATTTGTGGATATTTTCGCAATGTCCAATTCTTTGATTTCGGTGATGGTTAAGTTCAGATGGGTGAGGTTTGGTAGGATAAGAACTTTTTGTGGATATTTTGGCAATGTCGAATTTTCTGATTTCGGTGATGGGTAGGTTAGGTTGGGTTAGGTATTGTGAGGTAAGCACGTTTTGTGGATATTGTCGCAATGTCCAATTCTTTGATTTCGGTGATGGTTAGGTTCAGAAGGGTGAGGTTTGGTAGGATAAGAACTTTTTGTGGATATTTTGGCAATGTCGAATTCTCTGACTTCGGTGATGGTAAGGTTAGGTTGGGTTAGGTATTGTGAGGTAAACACGTTTTGTGGATATTTTATGAATGTCCAATTCTTTGATTTCGGTGATGGTTAGGTTCAGATGGGTGAGGTTTGGTAGGATAAGCACTTTTTGTGGATATTTTGGCAATGTCGAATTTTCTGACTTCGGTGATGGTTAGGATAGGTTGGGTTAGGTATTGTGAGGGAAGCACGTTTTGTGGATAGTTTCGCAATGTCAAATTTCCTGATTTCGGTGATTGGTTAGGTTCAGATGGGTGAGGTTTGGTAGGATAAGAACTTTTTGTGGAAATTTTGGCAATGTCGAATTCTCTGACTTCGGTGATGGTTAGGTTAGGTTGGGTTAGGTATTGTGAGGTGAGCACGATTTGTGGATATTTTCGCAATGTCCAATTCTTTGATTTCGGTGATGGTTAAGTTCAGATGGGTGTGGTTTGGTAGGATAAGAACTTTTTGTGGATATTTTGGCAATGTCGAATTCTCCGACTTCGGTGATGGTAAGGTTAGGTTGGGTTAGGTATTGTGAGGTAACCACGTTTTGTGGATATTTTATCAATGTCCAATTCTTTGATTTCGGTGATGGTTAGGTTCAGATGGGTGAGGTTTGGTAGGATAAGCACTTTTTGTGGATATTTTGGCAATGTCGAATTTTCTGATTTCGGTGATGGTTAGGTTAGGTTGGGTTAGGTATTGTGAGGTAAACACGTTTTGTGGATATATTTTTAATGTCCAATTCTTTGATTTCGGTGATGGTTAGGTTCAGATGGGTGAGGTTTGGTAGGATAAGCACTTTTTGTGGATATTTTGGCAATGTCAAATTTTTTGACTTCGGTGATGGTAAGTTAGGTTGGGTTAGGTATTGTGAGGGAAGCACGTTTTGTGGATATTTTCGCAATGTCAAATTCTTTGATTTCGGTGATGGTTAGGTTCAGATGGGTGAGGTTTGGTAGGATAAGAACTTTTTGTCGAAATTTTGGCAATGTCGAATTCTCTGACTTCAGTGATGGTTAGGTTAGAATGGGTTAGGTATTGTGAGGTAAGCACGTCTTGTGGATATTTTGGCAATGTCCAATTCTTTGATTTCGGTGATGGTTAGGTTCAGATGGGTGAGGTTTGGTAGGATAAGCACTTTTTGTGGATATTTTGGCAATGTCGAATTCTCTGACTTCGGTGATGGTTAGGTTAGGTTGGGTTAGGTATTGTGAGGTAAGCACGTTTTGTATATATTTTTGCAATGTCAAATTCTTTAATTTCGGTGATGGTTAGGTTTAGATGGGTGAGGTTTGGTAGGATAAGAACTTTTTGTGGAAATTCTGAAAATGTCGAATTCTCTGACTTCGGTGAAGGTTAGGTTAGGTTGGGTTAGGTATTGTGAGGTAGGCACGTTTTGTGGATATTTTTTTATTGTCCAATTCTTTGATTTCGGTGATAGTTAGGTTCAGATCGGTGAGGTTTGGTAGGATATGCACTTTTTGTGGATATTTTGGCAATGTCGAATTTTTTGACTTCGGTGATGGTTAGGTTTGGTTGGGTAAATTATTGTGAGGGAAGCACGTTTTGTGGATATTTCCGCAATGTCAAATTCTTTGATTTCGGTGATGGTTAGGTTCAGAAGGGTGAGGTTTGGTAGGATAAGAACTTTTTGTGGATATTTTGGCAATGTCGAATTCTCTGACTTCGGTGATAGTTAGGTTAGGTTGGGTTAGGTATTGTGAGGTGAGCACGATTTGTGGATATTTTCGCAATGTCCAATTCTTTGATTTCGGTGATGGTTAAGTTCAGATGGGTGAGGTTTGGTAGAATAAGAACTGTTTGTGGATATTTTGGCAATGTCGAATTTTCTGATTTCGGTGATGGGTAGGTTAGGTTGGGTTAGGTATTGTGAGGTAAGCACGTTTTGTGGATATTGTCGCAATGTCTAATTCTTTGATTTCGGTGATGGTTAGGTTCAGATGGGTGAGGTTTGGTAGGATAAGCACTTTTTGTGGATATTTTGGCAATGTCGAATTTTCTGACTTCGGTGATGGTTAGGTTTGGTTGGGTTAGGTATTGTGAGGGAAGCACGTTTTGTGGATATTTCCGCAATGTCAAATTCTTTGATTTCGGTGATGGTTAGGTTCAGAAGGGTGAGGTTTGGTAGGATAAGAACTTTTTGTGGATATTTTGGCAATGTCGAATTCTCTGACTTCGGTGATAGTTAGGTTAGGTTGGGTTAGGTATTGTGAGGTGAGCACGATTTGTGGATATTTTCGCAATGTCCAATTCTTTGATTTCGGTGATGGTTAAGTTCAGATGGGTGAGGTTTGGTAGGATAAGAACTTTTTGTGGATATTTTGGCAATGTCGAATTTTCTGATTTCGGTGATGGGTAGGTTAGGTTGGGTTAGGTTTTGTGAGGTAAGCACGTTTTGTGGATATTGTCGCAATGTCCAATTCTTTGATTTCGTTGATGGTTAGGTTCAGAAGGGTGAGGTTTGGTAGGATAAGAACTTTTTGTGGATATTTTGGCAATGTCGAATTCTCTGACTTCGGTGATGGTAAGGTTAGGTTGGGTTAGGTATTGTGAGGTAAACACGTTTTGTGGATATTTTATGAATGTCCAATTCTTTGATTTCGGTGATGGTTAGGTTCAGATGGGTGAGGTTTGGTAGGATAAGCACTTTTTGTGGATATTTTGGCAATGTCGAATTTTCTGACTTCGGTGATGGTTAGGATAGGTTGGGTTAGGTATTGTGAGGGAAGCACGTTTTGTGGATAGTTTCGCAATGTCAAATTTCCTGATTTCGGTGATTGGTTAGGTTCAGATGGGTGAGGTTTGGTAGGATAAGAACTTTTTGTGGAAATTTTGGCAATGTCGAATTCTCTGACTTCGGTGATGGTTAGGTTAGGTTGGGTTAGGTATTGTGAGGTGAGCACGATTTGTGGATATTTTCGCAATGTCCAATTCTTTGATTTCGGTGATGGTTAAGTTCAGATGGGTGTGGTTTGGTAGGATAAGAACTTTTTGTGGATATTTTGGCAATGTCGAATTCTCTGATTTCGGTGATGGGTAGGTTAGGTTGGGTTAGGTATTGTGAGGTAAGCACGTTTTGTGGATATTGTCGCAATGTCCAATTCTGTGATTTTGGTGATGGTTAGGTTCAGAAGGGTGAGGTTTGGTAGGATAAGAACTTTTTGTGGATATTTTGGCAATGTCGAATTCTCCGACTTCGGTGATGGTAAGGTTAGGTTGGGTTAGGTATTGTGAGGTAACCACGTTTTGTGGATATTTTATCAATGTCCAATTCTTTGATTTCGGTGATGGTTAGGTTCAGATGGGTGAGGTTTGGTAGGATAAGCACTTTTTGTGGATATTTTGGCAATGTCGAATTTTCTGATTTCGGTGATGGTTAGGTTAGGTTGGGTTAGGTATTGTGAGGTAAACACGTTTTGTGGATATATTTTTAATGTCCAATTCTTTGATTTCGGTGATGGTTAGGTTCAGATGGGTGAGGTTTGGTAGGATAAGCACTTTTTGTGGATATTTTGGCAATGTCGAATTTTCTGATTTCGGTGATGGTTAGGTTAGGTTGGGTTAGGTATTGTGAGGTAAACACGTTTTGTGGATATATTTTTAATGTCCAATTCTTTGATTTCGGTGATGGTTAGGTTCAGATGGGTGAGGTTTGGTAGGATAAGCACTTTTTGTGGATATTTTGGCAATGTCGAATTTTCTGATTTCGGTGATGGTTAGGTTAGGTTGGGTTAGGTATTGTGAGGTAAGCACGTTTTGTGGATATTTTTTTAATGTCCAATTCTTTGATTTCGGTGATGGTTAGGTTCAGATGGGTGAGGTTTGGTAGGATAAGCACTTTTTGTGGATATTTTGGCAATGTCGAATTTTCTGACTTCGGTGATGGTTAGGTTTGGTTGGGTTAGGTATTGTGAGGGAAGCACGTTTTGTGGATATTTCCGCAATGTCAAATTCTTTGATTTCGGTGATGGTTAGGTTCAGAAGGGTGAGGTTTGGTAGGATAAGAACTTTTTGTGGATATTTTGGCAATGTCGAATTCTCTGACTTCGGTGATAGTTAGGTTAGGTTGGGTTAGGTATTGTGAGGTGAGCACGATTTGTGGATATTTTCGCAATGTCCAATTCTTTGATTTCGGTGATGGTTAAGTTCAGATGGGTGAGGTTTGGTAGGATAAGAACTTTTTGTGGATATTTTGGCAATGTCGAATTTTCTGATTTCGGTGATGGGTAGGTTAGGTTGGGTTAGGTTTTGTGAGGTAAGCACGTTTTGTGGATATTGTCGCAATGTCCAATTCTTTGATTTCGTTGATGGTTAGGTTCAGAAGGGTGAGGTTTGGTAGGATAAGAACTTTTTGTGGATATTTTGGCAATGTCGAATTCTCTGACTTCGGTGATGGTAAGGTTAGGTTGGGTTAGGTATTGTGAGGTAAACACGTTTTGTGGATATTTTATGAATGTCCAATTCTTTGATTTCGGTGATGGTTAGGTTCAGATGGGTGAGGTTTGGTAGGATAAGCACTTTTTGTGGATATTTTGGCAATGTCGAATTTTCTGACTTCGGTGATGGTTAGGATAGGTTGGGTTAGGTATTGTGAGGGAAGCACGTTTTGTGGATAGTTTCGCAATGTCAAATTTCCTGATTTCGGTGATTGGTTAGGTTCAGATGGGTGAGGTTTGGTAGGATAAGAACTTTTTGTGGAAATTTTGGCAATGTCGAATTCTCTGACTTCGGTGATGGTTAGGTTAGGTTGGGTTAGGTATTGTGAGGTGAGCACGATTTGTGGATATTTTCGCAATGTCCAATTCTTTGATTTCGGTGATGGTTAAGTTCAGATGGGTGTGGTTTGGTAGGATAAGAACTTTTTGTGGATATTTTGGCAATGTCGAATTCTCTGATTTCGGTGATGGGTAGGTTAGGTTGGGTTAGGTATTGTGAGGTAAGCACGTTTTGTGGATATTGTCGCAATGTCCAATTCTGTGATTTTGGTGATGGTTAGGTTCAGAAGGGTGAGGTTTGGTAGGATAAGAACTTTTTGTGGATATTTTGGCAATGTCGAATTCTCCGACTTCGGTGATGGTAAGGTTAGGTTGGGTTAGGTATTGTGAGGTAACCACGTTTTGTGGATATTTTATCAATGTCCAATTCTTTGATTTCGGTGATGGTTAGGTTCAGATGGGTGAGGTTTGGTAGGATAAGCACTTTTTGTGGATATTTTGGCAATGTCGAATTTTCTGATTTCGGTGATGGTTAGGTTAGGTTGGGTTAGGTATTGTGAGGTAAACACGTTTTGTGGATATATTTTTAATGTCCAATTCTTTGATTTCGGTGATGGTTAGGTTCAGATGGGTGAGGTTTGGTAGGATAAGCACTTTTTGTGGATATTTTGGCAATGTCAAATTTTTTGACTTCGGTGATGGTAAGTTAGGTTGGGTTAGGTATTGTGAGGGAAGCACGTTTTGTGGATATTTTCGCAATGTCAAATTCTTTGATTTCGGTGATGGTTAGGTTCAGATGGGTGAGGTTTGGTAGGATAAGAACTTTTTGTCGAAATTTTGGCAATGTCGAATTCTCTGACTTCAGTGATGGTTAGGTTAGAATGGGTTAGGTATTGTGAGGTAAGCACGTCTTGTGGATATTTTGGCAATGTCCAATTCTTTGATTTCGGTGATGGTTAGGTTCAGATGGGTGAGGTTTGGTAGGATAAGCACTTTTTGTGGATATTTTGGCAATGTCGAATTCTCTGACTTCGGTGATGGTTAGGTTAGGTTGGGTTAGGTATTGTGAGGTAAGCACGTTTTGTATATATTTTTGCAATGTCAAATTCTTTAATTTCGGTGATGGTTAGGTTTAGATGGGTGAGGTTTGGTAGGATAAGAACTTTTTGTGGAAATTTTGAAAATGTCGAATTCTCTGACTTCGGTGAAGGTTAGGTTAGGTTGGGTTAGGTATTGTGAGGTAGGCACGTTTTGTGGATATTTTTTTATTGTCCAATTCTTTGATTTCGGTGATAGTTAGGTTCAGATCGGTGAGGTTTGGTAGGATATGCACTTTTTGTGGATATTTTGGCAATGTCGAATTTTTTGACTTCGGTGATGGTTAGGTTTGGTTGGGTTAGGTATTGTGAGGGAAGCACGTTTTGTGGATATTTCCGCAATGTCAAATTCTTTGATTTCGGTGATGGTTAGGTTCAGAAGGGTGAGGTTTGGTAGGATAAGAACTTTTTGTGGATATTTTGGCAATGTCGAATTCTCTGACTTCGGTGATAGTTAGGTTAGGTTGGGTTAGGTATTGTGAGGTGAGCACGATTTGTGGATATTTTCGCAATGTCCAATTCTTTGATTTCGGTGATGGTTAAGTTCAGATGGGTGAGGTTTGGTAGAATAAGAACTGTTTGTGGATATTTTGGCAATGTCGAATTTTCTGATTTCGGTGATGGGTAGGTTAGGTTGGGTTAGGTATTGTGAGGTAAGCACGTTTTGTGGATATTGTCGCAATGTCTAATTCTTTGATTTCGGTGATGGTTAGGTTCAGATGGGTGAGGTTTGGTAGGATAAGCACTTTTTGTGGATATTTTGGCAATGTCGAATTTTCTGACTTCGGTGATGGTTAGGTTAGGTTGGGTTAGGTATTGTGAGGTAAGCACGTTTTGTGGATATTTTCGCAATGTCAAATTCTTTAATTTCGGTGATGGTTAGGTTTAGATGGGTGAGGTTTGGTAGGATAAGAACTTTTTGTGGAAATTTTGGCAATGTCGAATTCTCTGACTTCGGTGATGGTAAGGTTAGGTTGGATAAAATATGGTGAGGTAAGCATGTCTTGTGGATATTTTGGCAAAGTCCAATTCTTCGATTTCGGTAATGGTTAGGTTCAGAAGGGTGAGGTTTGGTAGGATAAGAACTTTTTGTGGATATTTTGGCAATGTCGAATTCTCTGATTTCGGTGATGGTTAGGTTAGGTTGGGTTAGGTATTGTGAGGTAAGCACGTCTTGTGGATATTTTGGCAATGTCCAATTCTTTGATTTCGGTGATGGTTAGGTTCAGATGGGTGAGGTTTGGTAGGATAAGCACTTTTTGTGGATATTTAGGCAATGTCGAATTTTCTGATTTCGGTGATGGTAAGGTTAGGTTAGGTAAGGTATTGTGAAGTAAGCACGTTTTGTGGATATTTTATCAATGTCCATTTCTTTGATTTCGGTGATGGTTAGGTTCAGATGGGTGAGGTTTGGTAGGATAAGCACTTTTTGTGGATATTTTGGCAATGTCGAATTCTCTGACTTCGGTGATGGTAAGGTTAGGTTAGGTTAGGTATTGTGAAGTAAGCACGTTTTGTGGATATTTTTTCAATGTCCAATTCTTTGATTTCGGTTATGGTTAGGTTAAGATGGGTGAGGTTTGGTAGGATAAGAACTTTTTGTGGAAATTTTGGCAATGTCGAATTCTCTGACTTCGGTGATAGTAAGGTTAGGTAAGGTTAGGTATTGTGAAGTAAGCACGTTTTGTGGATATTTTATCAATGTCCAATTCTTTAATTTCGGTGATGGTTAGGTTCAGATGGGTGAGGTTTGGTAGGATAAGCACTTTTTGTGGATATTTTGGCAATGTCGAATTCTCTGACTTCGGTGATGGTAAGGTTTGGTTGGATAAAATATGGTGAGGTAAGCATGTCTTGTGGATATTTTGGCAAAGTCCAATTCTTCGATTTCGGTGATGGTTAGGTTCAGAAGGGTGAGGTTTGGTAGGATAAGAACTTTTTGTGGATATTTTGGCAATGTCGAATTTTCTGACTTCGGTGATGGTTAGGATAGGTTGGGTTAGGTATTGTGAGGTAAGCACGTTTTGTGGATATTTTCGCAATGTCAAATTCTTTAATTTCGGTGATGGTTAGGTTTAGATGGGTGAGGTTTGGTAGGATAAGAACTTTTTGTGGAAATTTTGGCAATGTCGAATTCTCTGACTTCGGTGATGGTAAGGTTAGGTTGGATAAAATATGGTGAGGTAAGCATGTCTTGTGGATATTTTGGCAAAGTCTAATTCTTCGATTTCGGTAATGGTTAGGTTCAGAAGGGTGAGGTTTGGTAGGATAAGAACTTTTTGTGGATATTTTGGCAATGTCGAATTCTCTGATTTCGGTGATGGTTAGGTTAGGTTGGGTTAGGTATTGTGAAGTAAGCACGTCTTGTGGATATTTTGGCAATGTCCAATTCTTTGATTTCGGTGATGGTTAGGTTCAGATGGGTGAGGTTTGGTAGGATAAGCACTTTTTGTGGATATTTTGGCAATGTCGAATTTTCTGACTTCGGTGATGGTTAGGTTAGGTTGGGTTAGGTATTGTGAGGTAAGCACGATTTGTATATATTTTTGCAATGTCAAATTTTTTAATTTCGGTGATGGTTAGGTTCAGATGGGTGAGGTTTGGTAGGATAAGCACTTTTTGTGGATATTTTGGCAATGTCGAATTTTCTGACTTCGGTGATGGTTAGGTTAGGTTGGGTTAAGTATTGTGAGGTGAGCACGTCTTGTGGATATTTTGGCAATGTCCAATTCTTTGTTTTCGGTGATGGTTAGGTTCAGATGGGTGAGGTTTGGTAGGATAAGCACTTTTTGTGGATATTTTGGCAATGTCGAATTTTCTGACTTCGGTGATGGTTAGGTTTGGTTGGGTTAGGTATTGTGAGGGAAGCACGTTTTGTGGATATTTCCGCAATGTCAAATTCTTTGATTTCGGTGATGGTTAGGTTCAGAAGGGTGAGGTTTGGTAGGATAAGAACTTTTTGTGGATATTTTGGCAATGTCGAATTCTCTGACTTCGGTGATAGTTAGGTTAGGTTGGGTTAGGTATTGTGAGGTGAGCACGATTTGTGGATATTTTCGCAATGTCCAATTCTTTGATTTCGGTGATGGTTAAGTTCAGATGGGTGAGGTTTGGTAGGATAAGAACTTTTTGTGGATATTTTGGCAATGTCGAATTTTCTGATTTCGGTGATGGGTAGGTTAGGTTGGGTTAGGTTTTGTGAGGTAAGCACGTTTTGTGGATATTGTCGCAATGTCCAATTCTTTGATTTCGTTGATGGTTAGGTTCAGAAGGGTGAGGTTTGGTAGGATAAGAACTTTTTGTGGATATTTTGGCAATGTCGAATTCTCTGACTTCGGTGATGGTAAGGTTAGGTTGGGTTAGGTATTGTGAGGTAAACACGTTTTGTGGATATTTTATGAATGTCCAATTCTTTGATTTCGGTGATGGTTAGGTTCAGATGGGTGAGGTTTGGTAGGATAAGCACTTTTTGTGGATATTTTGGCAATGTCGAATTTTCTGACTTCGGTGATGGTTAGGATAGGTTGGGTTAGGTATTGTGAGGGAAGCACGTTTTGTGGATAGTTTCGCAATGTCAAATTTCCTGATTTCGGTGATTGGTTAGGTTCAGATGGGTGAGGTTTGGTAGGATAAGAACTTTTTGTGGAAATTTTGGCAATGTCGAATTCTCTGACTTCGGTGATGGTTAGGTTAGGTTGGGTTAGGTATTGTGAGGTGAGCACGATTTGTGGATATTTTCGCAATGTCCAATTCTTTGATTTCGGTGATGGTTAAGTTCAGATGGGTGTGGTTTGGTAGGATAAGAACTTTTTGTGGATATTTTGGCAATGTCGAATTCTCTGATTTCGGTGATGGGTAGGTTAGGTTGGGTTAGGTATTGTGAGGTAAGCACGTTTTGTGGATATTGTCGCAATGTCCAATTCTGTGATTTTGGTGATGGTTAGGTTCAGAAGGGTGAGGTTTGGTAGGATAAGAACTTTTTGTGGATATTTTGGCAATGTCGAATTCTCCGACTTCGGTGATGGTAAGGTTAGGTTGGGTTAGGTATTGTGAGGTAACCACGTTTTGTGGATATTTTATCAATGTCCAATTCTTTGATTTCGGTGATGGTTAGGTTCAGATGGGTGAGGTTTGGTAGGATAAGCACTTTTTGTGGATATTTTGGCAATGTCGAATTTTCTGATTTCGGTGATGGTTAGGTTAGGTTGGGTTAGGTATTGTGAGGTAAACACGTTTTGTGGATATATTTTTAATGTCCAATTCTTTGATTTCGGTGATGGTTAGGTTCAGATGGGTGAGGTTTGGTAGGATAAGCACTTTTTGTGGATATTTTGGCAATGTCAAATTTTTTGACTTCGGTGATGGTAAGTTAGGTTGGGTTAGGTATTGTGAGGGAAGCACGTTTTGTGGATATTTTCGCAATGTCAAATTCTTTGATTTCGGTGATGGTTAGGTTCAGATGGGTGAGGTTTGGTAGGATAAGAACTTTTTGTCGAAATTTTGGCAATGTCGAATTCTCTGACTTCAGTGATGGTTAGGTTAGAATGGGTTAGGTATTGTGAGGTAAGCACGTCTTGTGGATATTTTGGCAATGTCCAATTCTTTGATTTCGGTGATGGTTAGGTTCAGATGGGTGAGGTTTGGTAGGATAAGCACTTTTTGTGGATATTTTGGCAATGTCGAATTCTCTGACTTCGGTGATGGTTAGGTTAGGTTGGGTTAGGTATTGTGAGGTAAGCACGTTTTGTATATATTTTTGCAATGTCAAATTCTTTAATTTCGGTGATGGTTAGGTTTAGATGGGTGAGGTTTGGTAGGATAAGAACTTTTTGTGGAAATTTTGAAAATGTCGAATTCTCTGACTTCGGTGAAGGTTAGGTTAGGTTGGGTTAGGTATTGTGAGGTAGGCACGTTTTGTGGATATTTTTTTATTGTCCAATTCTTTGATTTCGGTGATAGTTAGGTTCAGATCGGTGAGGTTTGGTAGGATATGCACTTTTTGTGGATATTTTGGCAATGTCGAATTTTTTGACTTCGGTGATGGTTAGGTTTGGTTGGGTTAGGTATTGTGAGGGAAGCACGTTTTGTGGATATTTCCGCAATGTCAAATTCTTTGATTTCGGTGATGGTTAGGTTCAGAAGGGTGAGGTTTGGTAGGATAAGAACTTTTTGTGGATATTTTGGCAATGTCGAATTCTCTGACTTCGGTGATAGTTAGGTTAGGTTGGGTTAGGTATTGTGAGGTGAGCACGATTTGTGGATATTTTCGCAATGTCCAATTCTTTGATTTCGGTGATGGTTAAGTTCAGATGGGTGAGGTTTGGTAGAATAAGAACTGTTTGTGGATATTTTGGCAATGTCGAATTTTCTGATTTCGGTGATGGGTAGGTTAGGTTGGGTTAGGTATTGTGAGGTAAGCACGTTTTGTGGATATTGTCGCAATGTCTAATTCTTTGATTTCGGTGATGGTTAGGTTCAGATGGGTGAGGTTTGGTAGGATAAGCACTTTTTGTGGATATTTTGGCAATGTCGAATTTTCTGACTTCGGTGATGGTTAGGTTAGGTTGGGTTAGGTATTGTGAGGTAAGCACGTTTTGTGGATATTTTCGCAATGTCAAATTCTTTAATTTCGGTGATGGTTAGGTTTAGATGGGTGAGGTTTGGTAGGATAAGAACTTTTTGTGGAAATTTTGGCAATGTCGAATTCTCTGACTTCGGTGATGGTAAGGTTAGGTTGGATAAAATATGGTGAGGTAAGCATGTCTTGTGGATATTTTGGCAAAGTCCAATTCTTCGATTTCGGTAATGGTTAGGTTCAGAAGGGTGAGGTTTGGTAGGATAAGAACTTTTTGTGGATATTTTGGCAATGTCGAATTCTCTGATTTCGGTGATGGTTAGGTTAGGTTGGGTTAGGTATTGTGAGGTAAGCACGTCTTGTGGATATTTTGGCAATGTCCAATTCTTTGATTTCGGTGATGGTTAGGTTCAGATGGGTGAGGTTTGGTAGGATAAGCACTTTTTGTGGATATTTAGGCAATGTCGAATTTTCTGATTTCGGTGATGGTAAGGTTAGGTTAGGTAAGGTATTGTGAAGTAAGCACGTTTTGTGGATATTTTATCAATGTCCATTTCTTTGATTTCGGTGATGGTTAGGTTCAGATGGGTGAGGTTTGGTAGGATAAGCACTTTTTGTGGATATTTTGGCAATGTCGAATTCTCTGACTTCGGTGATGGTAAGGTTAGGTTAGGTTAGGTATTGTGAAGTAAGCACGTTTTGTGGATATTTTTTCAATGTCCAATTCTTTGATTTCGGTTATGGTTAGGTTAAGATGGGTGAGGTTTGGTAGGATAAGAACTTTTTGTGGAAATTTTGGCAATGTCGAATTCTCTGACTTCGGTGATAGTAAGGTTAGGTTAGGTTAGGTATTGTGAAGTAAGCACGTTTTGTGGATATTTTATCAATGTCCAATTCTTTAATTTCGGTGATGGTTAGGTTCAGATGGGTGAGGTTTGGTAGGATAAGAACTTTTTGTGGAAATTTTGGCAATGTCGAATTCTCTGACTTCGGTGATGGTAAGGTTAGGTTGGATAAAATATGGTGAGGTAAGCATGTCTTGTGGATATTTTGGCAAAGTCTAATTCTTCGATTTCGGTAATGGTTAGGTTCAGAAGGGTGAGGTTTGGTAGGATAAGAACTTTTTGTGGATATTTTGGCAATGTCGAATTCTCTGATTTCGGTGATGGTTAGGTTAGGTTGGGTTAGGTATTGTGAAGTAAGCACGTCTTGTGGATATTTTGGCAATGTCCAATTCTTTGATTTCGGTGATGGTTAGGTTCAGATGGGTGAGGTTTGGTAGGATAAGCACTTTTTGTGGATATTTTGGCAATGTCGAATTTTCTGACTTCGGTGATGGTTAGGTTAGGTTGGGTTAGGTATTGTGAGGTAAGCACGATTTGTATATATTTTTGCAATGTCAAATTTTTTAATTTCGGTGATGGTTAGGTTCAGATGGGTGAGGTTTGGTAGGATAAGCACTTTTTGTGGATATTTTGGCAATGTCGAATTTTCTGACTTCGGTGATGGTTAGGTTAGGTTGGGTTAAGTATTGTGAGGTGAGCACGTCTTGTGGATATTTTGGCAATGTCCAATTCTTTGTTTTCGGTGATGGTTAGGTTCAGATGGGTGAGGTTTGGTAGGATAAGCACTTTTTGTGGATATTTTGGCAATGTCGAATTTTCTGACTTCGGTGATGGTTAGGTTAGGTTGGGTTAGGTATTGTGAGGGAAGCACGTTTTGTGGATAGTTTCGCAATGTCAAATTTTTTGATTTCGGTGATGGTTAGGTTCAGATGGGTGAGGTTTGGTAGGATAAGAACTTTTTGTGGAAATTTTGGCAATGTCGAATTCTCTGACTTCGGTGATAGTTAGGTTAGGTTGGGTTAGGTATTGTGAGGTGAGCACAATTTGTGGATATTTTCGCAATGTCCAATTCTTTGATTTCGGTGATGGTTAAGTTCAGATGGGTGAGGTTTGGTAGGATAAGAACTTTTTGTGGATATTTTGGCAATGTCGAATTTTCTGATTTCGGTGATGGGTAGGTTAGGTTGGGTTAGGTATTGTGAGGTAAGCACGTTTTGTGGATATTGTCGCAATGTCCAATTCTTTGATTTCGGTGATGGTTAGGTTCAGAAGGGTGAGGTTTGGTAGGATAAGAACTTTTTGTGGATATTTTGGCAATGTCGAATTCTCTGACTTCGGTGATGGTAAGGTTAGGTTGGGTTAGGTATTGTGAGGTAAACACGTTTTGTGGATATTTTATGAATGTCCAATTCTTTGATTTCGGTGATGGTTAGGTTCAGATGGGTGAGGTTTGGTAGGATAAGCACTTTTTGTGGATATTTTGGCAATGTCGAATTCTCTGACTTCGGTGATGGTAAGGTTTGGTTGGATAAAATATGGTGAGGTAAGCATGTCTTGTGGATATTTTGGCAAAGTCCAATTCTTCGATTTCGGTGATGGTTAGGTTCAGAAGGGTGAGGTTTGGTAGGATAAGAACTTTTTGTGGATATTTTGGCAATGTCGAATTCTCTGACTTCGGTGATGGTAAGGTTAGGTTGGATAAAATATGGTGAGGTAAGCATGTCTTGTGGATATTTTGGCAAAGTCCAATTCTTCGATTTCGGTAATGGTTAGGTTCAGAAGGGTGAGGTTTGGTAGGATAAGAACTTTTTGTGGATATTTTGGCAATGTCGAATTCTCTGATTTCGGTGATGGTCAGGTTAGGTTGGGTTAGGTATTGTGAGGTAAGCACGTCTTGTGGATATTTTGGCAATGTCCAATTCTTTGATTTCGGTGATGGTTAGGTTCAGATGGGTGAGGTTTGGTAGGATAAGCACTTTTTGTGGATATTTAGGCAATGTCGAATTTTCTGATTTCGGTGATGGTTAGGTTAGGTTGGGTTAGGTATTGTGAGGAAAGCACGTTTTGTGGATATTTTTTTAATGTCCAATTCTTTGATTTCGGTGATAGTTAGGTTCAGATGGGTGAGGTTTGGTAGGATATGCACTTTTTGTGGATATTTTGGCAATGTCGAATTTTTTGACTTCAGTGATGGTTAGGTTTGGTTGGGTTAGGTATTGTGAGGGAAGCACGTTTTGTGGATATTTCCGCAATGTCAAATTCTTTGATTTCGGTGATGGTTAGGTTCAGAAGGGTGAGGTTTGGTAGGATAAGAACTTTTTGTGGATATTTTGGCAATGTCGAATTCTCTGACTTCGGTGATGGTAAGGTTAGGTTAGGTAAGGTATTGTGAAGTAAGCACGTTTTGTGGATATTTAATTAATGTCCATTTCTTTGATTTCGGTGATGGTTAGGTTCAGATGGGTGAGGTTTGGTAGGATAAGCACTTTTTGTGGATATTTTGGCAATGTCGAATTCTCTGACTTCGGTGATGGTAAGGTTAGGTTAGGTTAGGTATTGTGAAGTAAGCACGTTTTGTGGATATTTTATCAATGTCCAATTCTTTGATTTCGGTGATGGTTAGGTTCAGATGGGTGAGGTTTGGTAGGATAAGCACTTTTTGTGGATATTTTGGCAATGTCGAATTCTCTGACTTCGGTGATGGTAAGGTTAGGTTAGGTTAGGTATTGTGAAGTAAGCACGTTTTGTGGATATTTTATCAATGTCCAATTCTTTGATTTCGGTTATGGTTAGGTTAAGATGGGTGAGGTTTGGTAGGATAAGAACTTTTTGTGGAAATTTTGGCAATGTCGAATTCTCTGACTTCGGTGATGGTAAGGTTAGGTTAGGTTAGGTATTGTGAAGTAAGCACGTTTTGTGGATATTTTATCAATGTCCAATTCTTTGATTTCGGTGATGGTTAGGTTCAGATGGGTGAGGTTTGGTAGGATAAGAACTTTTTGTGGATATTTTGGCAATGTCGAATTTTCTGACTTCGGTGATGGTTAGGATAGGTTGGGTTAGGTATTGTGAGGTAAGCACGTTTTGTGGATATTTTCGCAATGTCAAATTCTTTAATTTCGGTGATGGTTAGGTTTAGATGGGTGAGGTTTGGTAGGATAAGAACTTTTTGTGGAAATTTTGGCAATGTCGAATTCTCTGACTTCGGTGATGGTAAGGTTAGGTTGGATAAAATATGGTGAGGTAAGCATGTCTTGTGGATATTTTGGCAAAGTCTAATTCTTCGATTTCGGTAATGGTTAGGTTCAGAAGGGTGAGGTTTGGTAGGATAAGAACTTTTTGTGGATATTTTGGCAATGTCGAATTCTCTGATTTCGGTGATGGTTAGGTTAGGTTGGGTTAGGTATTGTGAGGTAAGCACGTCTTGTGGATATTTTGGCAATGTCCAATTCTTTGATTTCGGTGATGGTTAGGTTCAGATGGGTGAGGTTTGGTAGGATAAGCACTTTTTGTGGATATTTTGGCAATGTCGAATTTTCTGACTTCGGTGATGGTTAGGTTAGGTTGGGTTAGGTATTGTGAGGTAAGCACGATTTGTATATATTTTTGCAATGTCAAATTTTTTAATTTCGGTGATGGTTAGGTTCAGATGGGTGAGGTTAGGTAGGATAAGCACTTTTTGTGGATATTTTGGCAATGTCGAATTTTCTGACTTCGGTGATGGTTAGGTTAGGTTGGGTTAAGTATTGTGAGGTGAGCACGTCTTGTGGATATTTTGGCAATGTCCAATTCTTTGTTTTCGGTGATGGTTAGGTTCAGATGGGTGAGGTTTGGTAGGATAAGCACTTTTTGTGGATATTTTGGCAATGTCGAATTTTCTGACTTCGGTGATGGTTAGGTTAGGTTGGGTTAGGTATTGTGAGGGAAGCACGTTTTGTGGATAGTTTCGCGATGTCAAATTTTTTGATTTCGGTGATGGTTAGGTTCAGATGGGTGAGGTTTGGTAGGATAAGAACTTTTTGTGGAAATTTTGGCAATGTCGAATTCTCTGACTTCGGTGATAGTTAGGTTAGGTTGGGTTAGGTATTGTGAGGTGAGCACGATTTGTGGATATTTTCGCAATGTCCAATTCTTTGATTTCGGTGATGGTTAAGTTCAGATGGGTGAGGTTTGGTAGGATAAGAACTTTTTGTGGATATTTTGGCAATGTCGAATTTTCTGATTTCGGTGATGGGTAGGTTAGGTTGGGTTAGGTATTGTGAGGTAAGCACGTTTTGTGGATATTGTCGCAATGTCCAATTCTTTGATTTCGGTGATGGTTAGGTTCAGAAGGGTGAGGTTTGGTAGGATAAGAACTTTTTGTGGATATTTTGGCAATGTCGAATTCTCTGACTTCGGTGATGGTAAGGTTAGGTTGGGTTAGGTATTGTGAGGTAAACACGTTTTGTGGATATTTTATGAATGTCCAATTCTTTGATTTCGGTGATGGTTAGGTTCAGATGGGTGAGGTTTGGTAGGATAAGCACTTTTTGTGGATATTTTGGCAATGTCGAATTCTCTGACTTCGGTGATGGTAAGGTTTGGTTGGATAAAATATGGTGAGGTAAGCATGTCTTGTGGATATTTTGGCAAAGTCCAATTCTTCGATTTCGGTGATGGTTAGGTTCAGAAGGGTGAGGTTTGGTAGGATAAGAACTTTTTGTGGATATTTTGGCAATGTCGAATTTTCTGACTTCGGTGATGGTTAGGATAGGTTGGGTTAGGTATTGTGAGGTAAGCACGTTTTGTGGATATTTTCGCAATGTCAAATTCTTTAATTTCGGTGATGGTTAGGTTTAGATGGGTGAGGTTTGGTAGGATAAGAACTTTTTGTGGAAATTTTGGCAATGTCGAATTCTCTGACTTCGGTGATGGTAAGGTTAGGTTGGATAAAATCTGGTGAGGTAAGCATGTCTTGTGGATATTTTGGCAAAGTCTAATTCTTCGATTTCGGTAATGGTTAGGTTCAGAAGGGTGAGGTTTGGTAGGATAAGAACTTTTTGTGGATATTTTGGCAATGTCGAATTCTCTGATTTCGGTGATGGTTAGGTTAGGTTGGGTTAGGTATTGTGAGGTAAGCACGTCTTGTGGATATTTTGGCAATGTCCAATTCTTTGATTTCGGTGATGGTTAGGTTCAGATGGGTGAGGTTTGGTAGGATAAGCACTTTTTGTGGATATTTTGGCAATGTCGAATTTTCTGACTTCGGTGATGGTTAGGATAGGTTGGGTTAGGTATTGTGAGGGAAGCACGTTTTGTGGATAGTTTCGCAATGTCAAATTTCCTGATTTCGGTGATGGTTAGGTTCAGATGGGTGAGGTTTGGTAGGATAAGAACTTTTTGTGGAAATTTTGGCAATGTCGAATTCTCTGACTTCGGTGATGGTTAGGTTAGGTTGGGTTAGGTATTGTGAGGTGAGCACGATTTGTGGATATTTTCGCAATGTCCAATTCTTTGATTTCGGTGATGGTTAAGTTCAGATGGGTGAGGTTTGGTAGGATAAGAACTTTTTGTGGATATTTTGGCAATGTCGAATTCTCTGATTTCGGTGATGGGTAGGTTAGGTTGGGTTAGGTATTGTGAGGTAAGCACGTTTTGTGGATATTGTCGTAATGTCCAATTCTTTGATTTTGGTGATGGTTAGGTTCAGAAGGGTGAGGTTTTGTAGGATAAGAACTTTTTGTGGATATTTTGGCAATGTCGAATTCTCTGACTTCGGTGATGGTAAGGTTAGGTTGGGTTAGGTATTGTGAGGTAACCACGTTTTGTGGATATTTTATCAATGTCCAATTCTTTGATTTCGGTGATGGTTAGGTTCAGATGGGTGAGGTTTGGTAGGATAAGCACTTTTTGTGGATATTTTGGCAATGTCGAATTTTCTGATTTCGGTGATGGTTAGGTTAGGTTGGGTTAGGTATTGTGAGGTAAACACGTTTTGTGGATATATTTTTAATGTCCAATTCTTTGATTTCGGTGATGGTTAGGTTCAGATGGGTGAGGTTTGGTAGGATAAGCACTTTTTGTGGATATTTTGGCAATGTCGAATTTTCTGACTTCGGTGATGGTTAGGTTAGGTTGGGTTAGGTATTGTGAGGGAAGCACGTTTTGTGGATAGTTTCGCAATGTCAAATTTTTTGATTTCGGTGATGGTTAGGTTCAGATGGGTGAGGTTTGGTAGGATAAGAACTTTTTGTGGAAATTTTGGCAATGTCGAATTCTCTAACTTCGGTGATAGTTAGGTTAGGTTGGGTTAGGTATTGTGAGGTGAGCACGATTTGTGGATATTTTCGCAATGTCCAATTCTTTGATTTCGGTGATGGTTAAGTTCAGATGGGTGAGGTTTGGTAGGATAAGAACTTTTTGTGGATATTTTGGCAATGTCGAATTTTCTGATTTCGGTGATGGGTAGGTTAGGTTGGGTTAGGTATTGTGAGGTAAGCACGTTTTGTGGATATTGTCGCAATGTCCAATTCTTTGATTTCGGTGATGGTTAGGTTCAGAAGGGTGAGGTTTGGTAGGATAAGAACTTTTTGTGGATATTTTGGCAATGTCGAATTCTCTGACTTCGGTGATGGTAAGGTTAGGTTGGGTTAGGTATTGTGAGGTAAACACGTTTTGTGGATATTTTATGAATGTCCAATTCTTTGATTTCGGTGATGGTTAGGTTCAGATGGGTGAGGTTTGGTAGGATAAGCACTTTTTGTGGATATTTTGGCAATGTCGAATTTTCTGACTTCGGTGATGGTTAGGATAGGTTGGGTTAGGTATTGTGAGGGAAGCACGTTTTGTGGATAGTTTCGCAATGTCAAATTTCCTGATTTCGGTGATGGTTAGGTTCAGATGGGTGAGGTTTGGTAGGATAAGAACTTTTTGTGGAAATTTTGGCAATGTCGAATTCTCTGACTTCGGTGATGGTTAGGTTAGGTTGGGTTAGGTATTGTGAGGTGAGCACGATTTGTGGATATTTTCGCAATGTCCAATTCTTTGATTTCGGTGATGGTTAAGTTCAGATGGGTGAGGTTTGGTAGGATAAGAACTTTTTGTGGATATTTTGGCAATGTCGAATTCTCTGATTTCGGTGATGGGTAGGTTAGGTTGGGTTAGGTATTGTGAGGTAAGCACGTTTTGTGGATATTGTCGCAATGTCCAATTCTTTGATTTTGGTGATGGTTAGGTTCAGAAGGGTGAGGTTTGGTAGGATAAGAACTTTTTGTGGATATTTTGGCAATGTCGAATTCTCTGACTTCGGTGATGGTAAGGTTAGGTTGGGTTAGGTATTGTGAGGTAACCACGTTTTGTGGATATTTTATCAATGTCCAATTCTTTGATTTCGGTGATGGTTAGGTTCAGATGGGTGAGGTTTGGTAGGATAAGCACTTTTTGTGGATATTTTGGCAATGTCGAATTTTCTGATTTCGGTGATGGTTAGGTTAGGTTGGGTTAGGTATTGTGAGGTAAACACGTTTTGTGGATATATTTTTAATGTCCAATTCTTTGATTTCGGTGATGGTTAGGTTCAGATGGGTGAGGTTTGGTAGGATAAGCACTTTTTGTGGATATTTTGGCAATGTCGAATTTTCTGACTTCCGTGATGGTTAGGTTAGGTTGGGTTAGGTATTGTGAGGTGAGCACGTTTTGTGGATATTTTTTTAATGTCCAATTCTTTGATTTCGGTGATGGTTAGGTTCAGATGGGTGAGGTTTGGTAGGATAAGCACTCTTGTGGATATTTTGGCAATGTCAAATTTTTTGACTTCGGTGATGGTAAGTTAGGTTGGGTTAGGTATTGTGAGGGAAGCACGTTTTGTGGATATTTTCGCAATGTCAAATTCTTGGATTTCGGTGATGGTTAGGTTAAGATGGGTGAGGTTTGGTAGGATAAGAACTTTTTGTCGAAATTTTGGCAATGTCGAATTCTCTGACTTCAGTGATGGTTAGGTTAGAATGGGTTAGGTATTGTGAGGTAAGCACGTCTTGTGGATATTTTGGCAATGTCCAATTCTTTGATTTCGGTGATGGTTAGGTTCAGATGGGTGAGGTTTGGTAGGATAAGCACTTTTTGTGGATATTTTGGCAATGTCGAATTCTCTGACTTCGGTGATGGTTAGGTTAGGTTGGGTTAGGTATTGTGAGGTAAGCACGTTTTGTATATATTTTTGCAATGTCATATTCTTTAATTTCGGTGATGGTTAGGTTTAGATGGGTGAGGTTTGGTAGGATAAGAACTTTTTGTGGAAATTTTGGCAATGTCGAATTCTCTGACTTCGGTGAAGGTTAGGTTAGGTTGGGTTAGGTATTGTGAGGTAGGCACGTTTTGTGGATATTTTTTTATTGTCCAATTCTTTGATTTCGGTGATAGTTAGGTTCAGATGGGTGAGGTTTGGTAGGATATGCACTTTTTGTGGATATTTTGGCAATGTCGAATTTTTTGACTTCGGTGATGGTTAGGTTTGGTTGGGTTAGGTATTGTGAGGGAAGCACGTTTTGTGGATATTTCCGCAATGTCAAATTCTTTGATTTCGGTGATGGTTAGGTTCAGAAGGGTGAGGTTTGGTAGGATAAGAACTTTTTGTGGATATTTTGGCAATGTCGAATTCTCTGACTTCGGTGATAGTTAGGTTAGGTTGGGTTAGGTATTGTGAGGTGAGCACGATTTGTGGATATTTTCGCAATGTCCAATTCTTTGATTTCGGTGATGGTTAGGTTCAGATGGGTGAGGTTTGGTAGGATAAGCACTTTTTGTGGATATTTTGGCAATGTCGAATTTTCTGACTTCGGTGATGGTTAGGTTAGGTTGGGTTAGGTATTGTGAGGGAAGCACGTTTTGTGGATAGTTTCGCAATGTCAAATTTCCTGATTTCGGTGATGGTTAGGTTCAGATGGGTGAGGTTTGGTAGGATAAGAACTTTTTGTGGAAATTTTGGCAATGTCGAATTCTCTGACTTCGGTGATGGTTAGGTTAGGTTGGGTTAGGTATTGTGAGGTAAGCACGTTTTGTATATATTTTTGCAATGTCATATTCTTTAATTTCGGTGATGGTTAGGTTTAGATGGGTGAGGTTTGGTAGGATAAGAACTTTTTGTGGAAATTTTGGCAATGTCGAATTCTCTGACTTCGGTGAAGGTTAGGTTAGGTTGGGTTAGGTATTGTGAGGTAGGCACGTTTTGTGGATATTTTTTTATTGTCCAATTCTTTGATTTCGGTGATAGTTAGGTTCAGATGGGTGAGGTTTGGTAGGATATGCACTTTTTGTGGATATTTTGGCAATGTCGAATTTTTTGACTTCGGTGATGGTTAGGTTTGGTTGGGTTAGGTATTGTGAGGGAAGCACGTTTTGTGGATATTTCCGCAATGTCAAATTCTTTGATTTCGGTGATGGTTAGGTTCAGAAGGGTGAGGTTTGGTAGGATAAGAACTTTTTGTGGATATTTTGGCAATGTCGAATTCTCTGACTTCGGTGATGTTAAGGTTAGGTTGGGTTAGGTATTGTGAGGTAAGCACGTTTTGTGGATATTTGATGAATGTCCAATTCTTTGATTTCGGTGATGGTTAGGTTCAGATGGGTGAGGTTTGGTAGGATAAGCACTTTTTGTGGATATTTTGGCAATGTCGAATTTTCTGACTTCGGTGATGGTTAGGTTAGGTTGGGTTAGGTATTGTGAGGGAAGCACGTTTTGTGGATAGTTTCGCAATGTCAAATTTCCTGATTTCGGTGATGGTTAGGTTCAGATGGGTGAGGTTTGGTAGGATAAGAACTTTTTGTGGAAATTTTGGCAATGTCGAATTCTCTGACTTCGGTGATGGTTAGGTTAGGTTGGGTTAGGTATTGTGAGGTGAGCACGATTTGTGGATATTTTCGCAATGTCCAATTCTTTGATTTCGGTGATGGTTAAGTTCAGATGGGTGAGGTTTGGTAGGATAAGAACTTTTTGTGGATATTTTGGCAATGTCGAATTCTCTGATTTCGGTGATGGTAAGGTTAGGTTGGGTTAGGTATTGTGAGGTAAGCACGTCTTGTGGATATTTTTGCAATGTCCAATTCTTTGATTTCGGTGATGGTTAGGGTCAGATGGGTGAGGTTTGGTAGGATAAGCACTTTTTGTGGATATTTTGGCAATGTCGAATTTTCTAACTTCGGTGATGGTAAGGTTAGGTTGGGTTAGGTATTGTGAGGAAAGCACGTTTTGTATATATTTTTGCAATGTCAAATTCTTTAATTTCGGTGATGGTTAGGTTTAGATGGGTGAGGTTTGGTAGGATAAGAACTTTTTGTGGAAATTTTGGCAATGTCGAATTCTCTGACTTCGGTGATGGTAAGGTTAGGTTGGGTTAGGTATTGTGAGGTAGGCACGTTTTGTGGATATTTTTTTATTGTCCAATTCTTTGATTTCGGTGATGGTTAGGTTCAGATGGGTGAGGTTTGGTAGGATAAGCACTTTTTGTGGATATTTTGGCAATGTCGAATTTTCTGACTTCGGTGATGGTTAGGTTAGGTTATGTTAGGTATTGTGAGGAAGGCACGTTTTGTGGATATTTTTTTATTGTCCAATTCTTTGATTTCGGTGATGGTTAGGTTCAGATGGGTGAGGTTTGGTAGGATAAGCACTTTTTGTGGATATTTTGGCAATGTCGAATTTTCTGACTTCGGTGATGGTTAGGTTAGGTTGGGTTAGGTAATGTGAGGGAAGCACGTTTTGTGGACAGTTTCGCAATGTCAAATTCTTTGATTTCGGTGATGGTTAGGTTCAGATGGGTGAGGTTTGGTAGGATAAAAACTTTTTGTGGAAATTTTGGCAATGTCGAATTCTCTGACTTCGGTGATGGTTAGGTTAGGTTGGGTTAGGTATTGTGAGGAAGGCACGTTTTGTGGATATTTTTTTATCGTCCAATTCTTTGATTTCGGTGATGGTTAGGTTCAGATGAGTGAGGTTTGGTAGGATAAGCACTTTTTGTGGATATTTTGGCAATGTCGAATTTTCTGACTTCGGTGATGGTGAGGTTAGGTTGGGTTAGGTAATGTGAGGGAAGCACGTTTTATGGATAGTTTCGCAATGTCAAATTCTTTGATTTCGGTGATGGTTAGGTTCAGATGGGTGAGGTTTGGTAGGATAAGAACTTTTTGTGGAAATTTTGGCAATGTCGAATTCTCTGACTTCGGTGATAGTAAGGTTAGGTTGGATAAAATATGGTGAGGTAAGCTTGTCTTGTGGATATTTTGGCAAAGTCCAATTCTTCGATTTCGGTGATGGTTAGGTTCAGATGGGTGAGTTTTGGTAGGATAAGCACTTTTTGTGGATATTTTGGCAATGTCGAATTTTCTGACTTCGGTGATGGTAAGGTTAGGTTGAGTTAGGTATTGTGAGGAAGGCACGTTTTGTGGATATTTTTTTTTTGTCCAATTCTTTGATTTCGGTGATGGTTAGGTTCAGATGGGTGAGGTTTGGTAGGATAAGCACTTTTTGTGGATATTGTGGCAATGTCGAATTTTCTGATTTCGGTGATGGTAAGGTTAGGTTGGGTTAGGTATTGTGAGGCAAGCACGTTTTGTGGATATTTTTTTAATGTCCAATTCTTTGATTTCGGTGATGGTTAGGTTCAGATGGTTGAGGTTTGGTAGGATAAGCACTTTTTGTGGATATTTTGGCAATGTCGAATTTTCTGACTTCGGTGATGGTTAGGTTAGGTTGGGTTAGGTATTGTGAGGGAAGCACGTTTTGTGGATATTTTATCAATGTTCAATTCTTTGATTTCGGTGATGGTTAGGTTCAGATGGGTGAGGTTTGGTAGGATAAGCACTTTTTGTGGATATTTTGGCAATGTCGAATTTTCTAACTTCGGTGATGGTTAGGTTAGGTTGGGTTAGGTATTGTGAGGTAAGCACGTTTTGTAGATATTTTCGCAATGTCAAATTCTTTAATTTCGGTGATAGTTAGGTTCAGATGGGTGAGGTTTGGTAGGATAAGAACTTTTTGTGGAAATTTTGGCAATGTCGAATTCTCTGACTTCGGTGATAATAAGGTTAGGTTGGATAAAATATGGTGAGGTAAGCATGTCTTGTGGATATTTTGGCAAAGTCCAATTCTTCGATTTCGGTGATGGTTAGGTTCAGAAGGGTGAGGTTTGGTAGGATAAGAACTTTTTTGTGGATATTTTGGCAATGTCGAATTCTCTGATTTCGGTGATGGTTAGGTTAGGTTGGGTTAGGTATTGTTAGGTAAGCACGTCTTGTGGATATTTTGGCAATGTCCAATTCTTTGATTTCGGTGATGGTTAGGTTCAGATGGGTGAGGTTTGGTAGGATAAGCACTTTTTGTGGATATTTTGGCAATGTCGAATTTTCTAACTTCGGTGATGGTAAGGTTAGGTTGGGTTAAGTATTGTGAGGTAAGCACGTTTTGTAGATATTTTCGCAATGTCAAATTCTTTAATTTCGGTGATGGTTAGGTTCAGATGGGTGAGGTTTGGTAGGATAAGAACTTTTTGTGGAAATTTTGGCAATGTCGAATTCTCTGACTTCGGTGATAATAAGGTTAGGTTGGATAAAATATGGTGAGGTAAGCATGTCTTGTGGATATTTTGGCAAAGTCCAATTCTTTGAATCGGTGATGGTTAGGTTCAGAAGGGTGAGGTTTGGTAGGATAAGAACTTTTTTGTGGATATTTTGGCAATGTCGAATTCTCTGATTTCGGTGATGGTAAGGTTAGGTTGGGTTAGGTATTGTTAGGTAAGCACGTCTTGTGGATATTTTGGCAATGTCCAATTCTTTGATTTCGGTGATGGTTAGGTTCAGATGGGTGAGGTTTGGTAGGATAATCACTTTTTGTGGATATTTTGGCAATGTCGAATTTTCTAACTTCGGTGATGGTTAGGTTAGGTTGGGTTAAGTATTGTGAGGTAAGCACGTTTTGTAGATATTTTCGCAATGTCAAATTCTTTAATTTCGGTGATGGTTAGGTTCAGATGGGTGAGGTTTGGTAGGATAAGAACTTTTTGTGGAAATTTTGGCAATGTCGAATTCTCTGACTTCGGTGATAGTAAGGTTAGGTTGGATAAAATATGGTGAGGTAAGCTTGTCTTGTGGATATTTTGGCAAAGTCCAATTCTTCGATTTCGGTGATGGTTAGGTTCAGATGGGTGAGTTTTGGTAGGATAAGCACTTTTTGTGGATATTTTGGCAATGTCGAATTTTTTGACTTCGGTGATGGTAAGGTTAGGTTGAGTTAGGTATTGTGAGGAAGGCACGTTTTGTGGATATTTTTTTTTTGTCCAATTCTTTGATTTCGGTGATGGTTAGGTTCAGAAGGGTGAGGTTTGGTAGGATAAGAACTTTTTGTGGATATTTTGGCAATGTCGAACTCTCTGACTTCGGTGATGGAAAGGTAAGGTTGGGTTAGGTATTGTGAGGTAAGCACGTTTTGTGGATATTTTCGCAATGTCAAATTCTTTGATTTCGGTGATGGTTAGGTTCAGATGGGTGAGGTTTGGTAGGATAAGAACTTTTTGTGGAAATTTTGGCAATGTCGAATTCTCTGACTTCGGTGATAGTAAGGTTAGGTTGGATAAAATATGGTGAGGTAAGCTTGTCTTGTGGATATTTTGGCAAAGTCCAATTCTTCGATTTCGGTGATGGTTAGGTTCAGATGGGTGAGTTTTGGTAGGATAAGCACTTTTTGTGGATATTTTGGCAATGTCGAATTTTCTGACTTCGGTGATGGTAAGGTTAGGTTGAGTTAGGTATTGTGAGGAAGGCACGTTTTGTGGATATTTTTTTTTTGTCCAATTCTTTGATTTCGGTGATGGTTAGGTTCAGATGGGTGAGGTTTGGTAGGATAAGCACTTTTTGTGGATATTTTGGCAATGTCGAATTTTCTGATTTCGGTGATGGTTAGGTTAGGTTGGGTTAGGTATTGTGAGGGAAGCACGTTTTGTGGATATTTCCGCAATGTCAAATTCTTTGATTTCGGTGATGGTTAGGTTCAGAAGGGTGAGGTTTGGTAGGATAAGAACTTTTTGTGGATATTTTGGCAATGTCGAATTCTCTGACTTCGGTGATAGTTAGGTTAGGTTGGGTTAGGTATTGTGAGGTGAGCACGATTTGTGGATATTTTCGCAATGTCCAATTCTTTGATTTCGGTGATGGTTAGGTTCAGATGGGTGAGGTTTGGTAGGATAAGCACTTTTTGTGGATATTTTGGCAATGTCGAATTTTCTGACTTCGGTGATGGTTAGGTTAGGTTGGGTTAGGTATTGTGAGGGAAGCACGTTTTGTGGATAGTTTCGCAATGTCAAATTTCCTGATTTCGGTGATGGTTAGGTTCAGATGGGTGAGGTTTGGTAGGATAAGAACTTTTTGTGGAAATTTTGGCAATGTCGAATTCTCTGACTTCGGTGATGGTTAGGTTAGGTTGGGTTAGGTATTGTGAGGTAAGCACGTTTTGTATATATTTTTGCAATGTCATATTCTTTAATTTCGGTGATGGTTAGGTTTAGATGGGTGAGGTTTGGTAGGATAAGAACTTTTTGTGGAAATTTTGGCAATGTCGAATTCTCTGACTTCGGTGAAGGTTAGGTTAGGTTGGGTTAGGTATTGTGAGGTAGGCACGTTTTGTGGATATTTTTTTATTGTCCAATTCTTTGATTTCGGTGATAGTTAGGTTCAGATGGGTGAGGTTTGGTAGGATATGCACTTTTTGTGGATATTTTGGCAATGTCGAATTTTTTGACTTCGGTGATGGTTAGGTTTGGTTGGGTTAGGTATTGTGAGGGAAGCACGTTTTGTGGATATTTCCGCAATGTCAAATTCTTTGATTTCGGTGATGGTTAGGTTCAGAAGGGTGAGGTTTGGTAGGATAAGAACTTTTTGTGGATATTTTGGCAATGTCGAATTCTCTGACTTCGGTGATGTTAAGGTTAGGTTGGGTTAGGTATTGTGAGGTAAGCACGTTTTGTGGATATTTGATGAATGTCCAATTCTTTGATTTCGGTGATGGTTAGGTTCAGATGGGTGAGGTTTGGTAGGATAAGCACTTTTTGTGGATATTTTGGCAATGTCGAATTTTCTGACTTCGGTGATGGTTAGGTTAGGTTGGGTTAGGTATTGTGAGGGAAGCACGTTTTGTGGATAGTTTCGCAATGTCAAATTTCCTGATTTCGGTGATGGTTAGGTTCAGATGGGTGAGGTTTGGTAGGATAAGAACTTTTTGTGGAAATTTTGGCAATGTCGAATTCTCTGACTTCGGTGATGGTAAGGTTAGGTTGGGTTAGGTATTGTGAGGTGAGCACGATTTGTGGATATTTTCGCAATGTCCAATTCTTTGATTTCGGTGATGGTTAAGTTCAGATGGGTGAGGTTTGGTAGGATAAGAACTTTTTGTGGATATTTTGGCAATGTCGAATTCTCTGATTTCGGTGATGGTTAGGTTAGGTTGGGTTAGGTATTGTGAGGTAAGCACGTCTTGTGGATATTTTTGCAATGTCCAATTCTTTGATTTCGGTGATGGTTAGGGTCAGATGGGTGAGGTTTGGTAGGATAAGCACTTTTTGTGGATATTTTGGCAATGTCGAATTTTCTAACTTCGGTGATGGTTAGGTTAGGTTGGGTTAGGTATTGTGAGGAAAGCACGTTTTGTATATATTTTTGCAATGTCAAATTCTTTAATTTCGGTGATGGTTAGGTTTAGATGGGTGAGGTTTGGTAGGATAAGAACTTTTTGTGGAAATTTTGGCAATGTCGAATTCTCTGACTTCGGTGATGGTAAGGTTAGGTTGGGTTAGGTATTGTGAGGTAGGCACGTTTTGTGGATATTTTTTTATTGTCCAATTCTTTGATTTCGGTGATGGTTAGGTTCAGATGGGTGAGGTTTGGTAGGATAAGCACTTTTTGTGGATATTTTGGCAATGTCGAATTTTCTGACTTCGGTGATGGTTAGGTTAGGTTATGTTAGGTATTGTGAGGAAGGCACGTTTTGTGGATATTTTTTTATTGTCCAATTCTTTGATTTCGGTGATGGTTAGGTTCAGATGGGTGAGGTTTGGTAGGATAAGCACTTTTTGTGGATATTTTGGCAATGTCGAATTTTCTGACTTCGGTGATGGTTAGGTTAGGTTGGGTTAGGTAATGTGAGGGAAGCACGTTTTGTGGACAGTTTCGCAATGTCAAATTCTTTGATTTCGGTGATGGTTAGGTTCAGATGGGTGAGGTTTGGTAGGATAAAAACTTTTTGTGGAAATTTTGGCAATGTCGAATTCTCTGACTTCGGTGATGGTTAGGTTAGGTTGGGTTAGGTATTGTGAGGAAGGCACGTTTTGTGGATATTTTTTTATCGTCCAATTCTTTGATTTCGGTGATGGTTAGGTTCAGATGAGTGAGGTTTGGTAGGATAAGCACTTTTTGTGGATATTTTGGCAATGTCGAATTTTCTGACTTCGGTGATGGTGAGGTTAGGTTGGGTTAGGTAATGTGAGGGAAGCACGTTTTATGGATAGTTTCGCAATGTCAAATTCTTTGATTTCGGTGATGGTTAGGTTCAGATGGGTGAGGTTTGGTAGGATAAGAACTTTTTGTGGAAATTTTGGCAATGTCGAATTCTCTGACTTCGGTGATAGTAAGGTTAGGTTGGATAAAATATGGTGAGGTAAGCTTGTCTTGTGGATATTTTGGCAAAGTCCAATTCTTCGATTTCGGTGATGGTTAGGTTCAGATGGGTGAGTTTTGGTAGGATAAGCACTTTTTGTGGATATTTTGGCAATGTCGAATTTTCTGACTTCGGTGATGGTAAGGTTAGGTTGAGTTAGGTATTGTGAGGAAGGCACGTTTTGTGGATATTTTTTTTTTGTCCAATTCTTTGATTTCGGTGATGGTTAGGTTCAGATGGGTGAGGTTTGGTAGGATAAGCACTTTTTGTGGATATTGTGGCAATGTCGAATTTTCTGATTTCGGTGATGGTAAGGTTAGGTTGGGTTAGGTATTGTGAGGCAAGCACGTTTTGTGGATATTTTTTTAATGTCCAATTCTTTGATTTCGGTGATGGTTAGGTTCAGATGGTTGAGGTTTGGTAGGATAAGCACTTTTTGTGGATATTTTGGCAATGTCGAATTTTCTGACTTCGGTGATGGTTAGGTTAGGTTGGGTTAGGTATTGTGAGGAAAGCACGTTTTGTGGATATTTTATCAATGTTCAATTCTTTGATTTCGGTGATGGTTAGGTTCAGATGGGTGAGGTTTGGTAGGATAAGCACTTTTTGTGGATATTTTGGCAATGTCGAATTTTCTAACTTCGGTGATGGTTAGGTTAGGTTGGGTTAGGTATTGTGAGGTAAGCACGTTTTGTAGATATTTTCGCAATGTCAAATTCTTTAATTTCGGTGATAGTTAGGTTCAGATGGGTGAGGTTTGGTAGGATAAGAACTTTTTGTGGAAATTTTGGCAATGTCGAATTCTCTGACTTCGGTGATAATAAGGTTAGGTTGGATAAAATATGGTGAGGTAAGCATGTCTTGTGGATATTTTGGCAAAGTCCAATTCTTCGATTTCGGTGATGGTTAGGTTCAGAAGGGTGAGGTTTGGTAGGATAAGAACTTTTTTGTGGATATTTTGGCAATGTCGAATTCTCTGATTTCGGTGATGGTTAGGTTAGGTTGGGTTAGGTATTGTTAGGTAAGCACGTCTTGTGGATATTTTGGCAATGTCCAATTCTTTGATTTCGGTGATGGTTAGGTTCAGATGGGTGAGGTTTGGTAGGATAAGCACTTTTTGTGGATATTTTGGCAATGTCGAATTTTCTAACTTCGGTGATGGTTAGGTTAGGTTGGGTTAAGTATTGTGAGGTAAGCACGTTTTGTAGATATTTTCGCAATGTCAAATTCTTTAATTTCGGTGATGGTTAGGTTCAGATGGCTGAGGTTTGGTAGGATAAGAACTTTTTGTGGAAATTTTGGCAATGTCGAATTCTCTGACTTCGGTGATGGTTAGGTTAGGTTGGGTTAGGTATTGTGAGGTAAGCACGTTTTGTAGATATTTTCGCAATGTCAAATTCTTTAATTTCGGTGATAGTTAGGTTCAGATGGGTGAGGTTTGGTAGGATAAGAACTTTTTGTGGAAATTTTGGCAATGTCGAATTCTCTGACTTCGGTGATAATAAGGTTAGGTTGGATAAAATATGGTGAGGTAAACATGTCTTGTGGATATTTTGGCAAAGTCCAATTCTTCGATTTCGGTGATGGTTAGGTTCAGAAGGGTGAGGTTTGGTAGGATAAGAATTTTTTGTGGATATTTTGGCAATGTCGAATTCTCTGATTTCGGTGATGGTTAGGTTAGGTTGGGTTAGGTATTGTTAGGTAAGCACGTCTTGTGGATATTTTGGCAATGTCCAATTCTTTGATTTCGGTGATGGTTAGGTTCAGATGGGTGAGGTTTGGTAGGATAAGAACTTTTTGTGGAAATTTTGGCAATGTCGAATTCTCTGACTTCGGTGATAATAAGGTTAGGTTGGATAAAATATGGTGAGGTAAACATGTCTTGTGGATATTTTGGCAAAGTCCAATTCTTCGATTTCGGTGATGGTTAGGTTCAGAAGGGTGAGGTTTGGTAGGATAAGAATTTTTTGTGGATATTTTGGCAATGTCGAATTCTCTGATTTCGGTGATGGTTAGGTTAGGTTGGGTTAGGTATTGTTAGGTAAGCACGTCTTGTGGATATTTTGGCAATGTCCAATTCTTTGATTTCGGTGATGGTTAGGTTCAGATGGGTGAGGTTTGGTAGGATAATCACTTTTTGTGGATATTTTGGCAATGTCGAATTTTCTAACTTCGGTGATGGTTAGGTTAGGTTGGGTTAAGTATTGTGAGGTAAGCACGTTTTGTAGATATTTTCGCAATGTCAAATTCTTTAATTTCGGTGATGGTTAGGTTCAGATGGGTGAGGTTTGGTAGGATAAGAACTTTTTGTGGAAATTTTGGCAATGTCGAATTCTCTGACTTCGGTGATAGTAAGGTTAGGTTGGATAAAATATGGTGAGGTAAGCTTGTCTTGTGGATATTTTGGCAAAGTCCAATTCTTCGATTTCGGTGATGGTTAGGTTCAGATGGGTGAGCTTTGGTAGGATAAGCACTTTTTGTGGATATTTTGGCAATGTCGAATTTTTTGACTTCGGTGATGGTAAGGTTAGGTTGAGTTAGGTATTGTGAGGAAGGCACGTTTTGTGGATATTTTTTTTTTGTCCAATTCTTTGATTTCGGTGATGGTTAGGTTCAGAAGGGTGAGGTTTGGTAGGATAAGAACTTTTTGTGGATATTTTGGCAATGTCGAACTCTCTGACTTCGGTGATGGAAAGGTAAGGTTGGGTTAGGTATTGTGAGGTAAGCACGTTTTGTGGATATTTTCGCAATGTCAAATTCTTTGATTTCGGTGATGGTTAGGTTCAGATGGGTGAGGTTTGGTAGGATAAGAACTTTTTGTGGAAATTTTGGCAATGTCGAATTCTCTGACTTCGGTGATAGTAAGGTTAGGTTGGATAAAATATGGTGAGGTAAGCTTGTCTTGTGGATATTTTGGCAAAGTCCAATTCTTCGATTTCGGTGATGGTTAGGTTCAGATGGGTGAGTTTTGGTAGGATAAGCACTTTTTGTGGATATTTTGGCAATGTCGAATTTTCTGACTTCGGTGATGGTAAGGTTAGGTTGAGTTAGGTATTGTGGGGAAGGCACGTTTTGTGGATATTTTTTTTTTGTCCAATTCTTTGATTTCGGTGATGGTTAGGTTCAGATGGGTGAGGTTTGGTAGGATAAGCACTTTTTGTGGATATTTTGGCAATGTCGAATTTTCTGATTTCGGTGATGGTTAGGTTAGGTTGGGTTAGGTATTGTGAGGCAAGCACGTTTTGTGGATATTTTTTTAATGTCCAATTCTTTGATTTCGGTGATGGTTAGGTTCAGATGGGTGAGGTTTGGTAGGATAAGCACTTTTTGTGGATATTTTGGCAATGTCGAATTTTCTGACTTCGGTGATGGTTAGGTTAGGTTGGGTTAGGTATTGTGAGGGAAGCACGTTTTGTGGATATTTTCGCAATGTCAAATTCTTTGATTTCGGTGATGGTTAGGTTCAGATGGGTGAGGTTTGGTAGGATAAAAACTTTTTGTGGAAATTTTGGCAATGTCGAATTCTCTGACTTCGGTGATGGTAAGGTTAGGTTGGGTTAGGTATTGTGAGGTGAGCACGATTTGTGGATATTTTCGCAATGTCCAATTCTTTGATTTCGGTGATGGTTAAGTTCAGATGGGTGAGGTTTGGTAGGATAAGAACTTTTTGTGGATATTTTGGCAATGTCGAATTTTCTGATTTCGGTGATGGGTAGGTTAGGTTGGGTTAGGTATTGTGAGGTAAGCACGTTTTGTGGATATTTTCGCAATGTCCAATTCTTTGATTTCGGTGATGGTTAGGTTCAGAAGGGTGAGGTTTGGTAGGATAAGAACTTTTTGTGGATATTTTGGCAATGTCGAACTCTCTGACTTCGGTGATGGTAAGGTAAGGTTGGGTTAGGTATTGTGAGGTAAGCACGTTTTGTGGATATTTTATCAATGTCCAATTCTTTGATTTCGGTGATGGTTAGGTTCAGATGGGTGAGGTTTGGTAGGATAAGCACTTTTTGTGGATATTGTGGCAATGTCGAATTTTCTGATTTCGGTGATGGTAAGGTTAGGTTGGGTTAGGTATTGTGAGGCAAGCACGTTTTGTGGATATTTTTTTAATGTCCAATTCTTTGATTTCGGTGATGGTTAGGTTCAGATGGTTGAGGTTTGGTAGGATAAGCACTTTTTGTGGATATTTTGGCAATGTCGAATTTTCTGACTTCGGTGATGGTTAGGTTAGGTTGGGTTAGGTATTGTGAGGGAAGCACGTTTTGTGGATATTTTCGCAATGTCAAATTCTTTAATTTCGGTGATGGTTAAGTTCAGATGGCTGAGGTTTGGTAGGATAAGAACTTTTTGTGGAAATTTTGGCAATGTCGAATTCTCTGACTTCGGTGATGGTTAGGTTAGGTTGGGTTAGGTATTGTGAGGTAAGCACGTTTTGTAGATATTTTCGCAATGTCAAATTCTTTAATTTCGGTGATAGTTAGGTTCAGATGGGTGAGGTTTGGTAGGATAAGAACTTTTTGTGGAAATTTTGGCAATGTCGAATTCTCTGACTTCGGTGATAATAAGGTTAGGTTGGATAAAATATGGTGAGGTAAACATGTCTTGTGGATATTTTGGCAAAGTCCAATTCTTCGATTTCGGTGATGGTTAGGTTCAGAAGGGTGAGGTTTGGTAGGATAAGAATTTTTTGTGGATATTTTGGCAATGTCGAATTCTCTGATTTCGGTGATGGTTAGGTTAGGTTGGGTTAGGTATTGTTAGGTAAGCACGTCTTGTGGATATTTTGGCAATGTCCAATTCTTTGATTTCGGTGATGGTTAGGTTCAGATGGGTGAGGTTTGGTAGGATAAGCACTTTTTGTGGATATTTTGGCAATGTCGAATTTTCTGACTTCGGTGATGGTTAGGTTAGGTTGGGTTAGGTATTGTGAGGAAGGCACGTTTTGTGGATATTTTTTTATTGTCCAATTCTTTGATTTCGGTGATGGTTAGGTTCAGATGGGTGAGGTTTGGTAGGATAAGCACTTTTTGTGGATATTTTGGCAATGTCGAATTTTCTGACTTCGGTGATGGTTAGGTTAGGTTGGGTTAGGTAATGTGAGGGAAGCACGTTTTGTGGATAGTTTCGCAATGTCAAATTCTTTGATTTCGGTGATGGTTAGGTTCAGATGGGTGAGGTTTGGTAGGATAAAAACTTTTTGTGGAAATTTTGGCAATGTCGAATTCTCTGACTTCGGTGATGGTTAGCTTAGGTTGGGTTAGGTATTGTGAGGTAAGCACGTTTTGTGGATATTTTATCAATGTCCAATTCTTTGATTTCGGTGATGGTTAGGTTCAGATGGGTGAGGTTTGGTAGGATAAGCACTTTTTGTGGATATTTTGGCAATGTCGAATTTTCTGATTTCGGTGATGGTTAGGTTAGGTTGGGTTAGGTATTGTGAGGCAAGCACGTTTTGTGGATATTTTTTTAATGTCCAATTCTTTGATTTCGGTGATGGTTAGGTTCAGATGGGTGAGGTTTGGTAGGATAAGCACTTTTTGTGGATATTTTGGCAATGTCGAATTTTCTGACTTCGGTGATGGTTAGGTTAGGTTGGGTTAGGTATTGTGAGGGAAGCACGTTTTGTGGATATTTTCGCAATGTCAAATTCTTTGATTTCGGTGATGGTTAGGTTCAGATGGGTGAGGTTTGGTAGGATAAAAACTTTTTGTGGAAATTTTGGCAATGTCGAATTCTCTGACTTCGGTGATGGTAAGGTTAGGTTGGGTTAGGTATTGTGAGGTGAGCACGATTTGTGGATATTTTCGCAATGTCCAATTCTTTGATTTCGGTGATGGTTAAGTTCAGATGGGTGAGGTTTGGTAGGATAAGAACTTTTTGTGGATATTTTGGCAATGTCGAATTTTCTGATTTCGGTGATGGGTAGGTTAGGTTGGGTTAGGTATTGTGAGGTAAGCACGTTTTGTGGATATTTTCGCAATGTCCAATTCTTTGATTTCGGTGATGGTTAGGTTCAGAAGGGTGAGGTTTGGTAGGATAAGAACTTTTTGTGGATATTTTGGCAATGTCGAACTCTCTGACTTCGGTGATGGTAAGGTAAGGTTGGGTTAGGTATTGTGAGGTAAGCACGTTTTGTGGATATTTTATCAATGTCCAATTCTTTGATTTCGGTGATGGTTAGGTTCAGATGGGTGAGGTTTGGTAGGATAAGCACTTTTTGTGGATATTGTGGCAATGTCGAATTTTCTGATTTCGGTGATGGTAAGGTTAGGTTGGGTTAGGTATTGTGAGGCAAGCACGTTTTGTGGATATTTTTTTAATGTCCAATTCTTTGATTTCGGTGATGGTTAGGTTCAGATGGTTGAGGTTTGGTAGGATAAGCACTTTTTGTGGATATTTTGGCAATGTCGAATTTTCTGACTTCGGTGATGGTTAGGTTAGGTTGGGTTAGGTATTGTGAGGGAAGCACGTTTTGTGGATATTTTCGCAATGTCAAATTCTTTAATTTCGGTGATGGTTAAGTTCAGATGGCTGAGGTTTGGTAGGATAAGAACTTTTTGTGGAAATTTTGGCAATGTCGAATTCTCTGACTTCGGTGATGGTTAGGTTAGGTTGGGTTAGGTATTGTGAGGTAAGCACGTTTTGTAGATATTTTCGCAATGTCAAATTCTTTAATTTCGGTGATAGTTAGGTTCAGATGGGTGAGGTTTGGTAGGATAAGAACTTTTTGTGGAAATTTTGGCAATGTCGAATTCTCTGACTTCGGTGATAATAAGGTTAGGTTGGATAAAATATGGTGAGGTAAACATGTCTTGTGGATATTTTGGCAAAGTCCAATTCTTCGATTTCGGTGATGGTTAGGTTCAGAAGGGGGAGGTTTGGTAGGATAAGAATTTTTTGTGGATATTTTGGCAATGTCGAATTCTCTGATTTCGGTGATGGTTAGGTTAGGTTGGGTTAGGTATTGTTAGGTAAGCACGTCTTGTGGATATTTTGGCAATGTCCAATTCTTTGATTTCGGTGATGGTTAGGTTCAGATGGGTGAGGTTTGGTAGGATAAGCACTTTTTGTGGATATTTTGGCAATGTCGAATTTTCTGACTTCGGTGATGGTTAGGTTAGGTTGGGTTAGGTATTGTGAGGAAGGCACGTTTTGTGGATATTTTTTTATTGTCCAATTCTTTGATTTCGGTGATGGTTAGGTTCAGATGGGTGAGGTTTGGTAGGATAAGCACTTTTTGTGGATATTTTGGCAATGTCGAATTTTCTGACTTCGGTGATGGTTAGGTTAGGTTGGGTTAGGTAATGTGAGGGAAGCACGTTTTGTGGATAGTTTCGCAATGTCAAATTCTTTGATTTCGGTGATGGTTAGGTTCAGATGGGTGAGGTTTGGTAGGATAAAAACTTTTTGTGGAAATTTTGGCAATGTCGAATTCTCTGACTTCGGTGATGGTTAGCTTAGGTTGGGTTAGGTATTGTGAGGTAAGCACGTTTTGTGGATATTTTATCAATGTCCAATTCTTTGATTTCGGTGATGGTTAGGTTCAGATGGGTGAGGTTTGGTAGGATAAGCACTTTTTGTGGATATTTTGGCAATGTCGAATTTTCTGATTTCGGTGATGGATAGGTTAGGTTGGGTTAGGTATTGTGAGGTAAACACGTTTTGTGGATATTTTTTTAATGTCCAATTCTTTGATTTCGGTGATGGTTAGGTTCAGATGGGTGAGGTTTGGTAGGATAAGCACTTTTTGTGGATATTTTGGCAATGTCGAATTTTCTGACTTCGGTGATGGTTAGGTTAGGTTGGGTTAGGTATTGTGAGGAAAGCACGTTTTGTGGATATTTTCGCAATGTCCAATTCTTTGATTTCGGTGATGGTTAGGTTCAGATGGGTGAGGTTTGGTAGGATAAGAACTTTTTGTGGAAATTTTGGCAATGTGGAATTCTCTGACTTCGGTGATAATAAGGTTAGGTTGGATAAAATATGGTGAGGTAAGCATGTCTTGTGGATATTTTGGCAAAGTCCAATTCTTCGATTTCGGTGATGGTTAGGTTCAGAAGGGTGAGGTTTGGTAGGATAAGAATTTTTTGTGGATATTTTGGCAATGTCGAATTCTCTGATTTCGGTGATGGTTAGGTTAGGTTGGGTTAGGTATTAATAGGTAAGCACGTCTTGTGGATATTTTGGCAATGTCCAATTCTTTGATTTCGGTGATGGTTAGGTTCAGATGGGTGAGGTTTGGTAGGATAAGCACTTTTTGTGGATATTTTGGCAATGTCGAATTTTCTGACTTCGGTGATGGTTAGGTTAGGTTGGGTTAGGTATTGTGAGGAAGGCACGTTTTGTGGATATTTTTTTATTGTCCAATTCTTTGATTTCGGTGATGGTTAGGTTCAGATGGGTGAGGTTTGGTAGGATAAGCACTTTTTGTGGATATTTTGGCAATGTCGAATTTTCTGACTTCGGTGATGGTTAGGTTAGGTTGGGTTAGGTAATGTGAGGGAAGCACGTTTTGTGGATAGTTTCGCAATGTCAAATTCTTTGATTTCGGTGATGGTTAGGTTCAGATGGGTGAGGTTTGGTAGGATAAAAACTTTTTGTGGAAATTTTGGCAATGTCGAATTCTCTGACTTCGGTGATGGTTAGCTTAGGTTGGGTTAGGTATTGTGAGGTAAGCACGTTTTGTGGATATTTTATCAATGTCCAATTCTTTGATTTCGGTGATGGTTAGGTTCAGATGGGTGAGGTTTGGTAGGATAAGCACTTTTTGTGGATATTTTGGCAATGTCGAATTTTCTGATTTCGGTGATGGATAGGTTAGGTTGGGTTAGGTATTGTGAGGTAAACACGTTTTGTGGATATTTTTTTAATGTCCAATTCTTTGATTTCGGTGATGGTTAGGTTCAGATGGGTGAGGTTTGGTAGGATAAGCACTTTTTGTGGATATTTTGGCAATGTCGAATTTTCTGACTTCGGTGATGGTTAGGTTAGGTTGGGTTAGGTATTGTGAGGAAAGCACGTTTTGTGGATATTTTCGCAATGTCCAATTCTTTGATTTCGGTGATGGTTACGTTCAGATGGGTGAGGTTTGGTAGGATAAGAACTTTTTGTGGAAATTTTGGCAATGTCGAATTCTCTGACTTCGGTGATGGTTAGGTTAGGTTGGGTTAGGTATTGTGAGGTAAGCACGTCTTGTAGATATTTTGGCAATGTCTAATTCTTTGATTTCAGTGATGGTTAGGTTCAGAAGGGTGAGGTTTGGTAGGATAAGAACTTTTTGTGGATATTTTGGCAATGTCGAATTCTCTGACTTCGGTGATGGTAAGGTTAGGTTAGGTTAGGTATTGTGAAGTAAGCACGTTTTTTGGATATTTACTCAATGTCCAATTCTTTTATTTCGGTGATGTCTAGGTTCAGATGGGTGAGGTTTGGTAGGATAAGCACTTTTTGTGGATATTTTGGCAATGTCGAATTCTCTGATTTCTGTGATGGTTAGGTTAGGTTGGGTTAGGTATTGTTAGGTAAGCACGTCTTGTGGATATTTTGGCAATGTCCAATTCTTTGATTTCGGTGATGGTTAGGTTCAGATGGGTGAGGTTTGGTAGGATAAGCACTTTTTGTGGATATTTTGGCAATGTCGAATTTTTTGACTTCGGTGATGGTTAGGTTAGGTTGGGTTAAGTATTGTGAGGGAAGCACGTTTTGTGGATATTTTCGCAATGTCGAATTCTTTGATTTCGGTGATGGTTAGGTTCAGATGGGTGAGGTTTGGAAGGATAAGAACTTTTTGTGGAAATTTTGGCAATGTCGAATTCTCTGACTTCGGTGATGGTTAGGTTAGGTTGGGTTAGGTATTGTGAGGTAAGCACGTCTTGTAGATATTTTGGCAATGTCTAATTCTTTGATTTCGGTGATGGTTAGGTTCAGATGGGTGAGGTTTGGTAGGATAAGCACTTTTTGTGGATATTTTGGCAATGTCGAATTTTTTGACTTCGGTGATGGTTAGGTTAGGTTGGGTTAGGTATTGTGAGGGAAGCACGTTTTGTGGATATTTTCGCAATGTCGAATTCTTTGATTTCGGTGATGGTTAGGTTCAGATGGGTGAGGTTTGGAAGGATAAGAACTTTTTGTGGAAATTTTGGCAATGTCGAATTCTCTGACTTCGGTGATGGTTAGGTTAGGTTGGGTTAGGTATTAAGAGGTAAGCACGTCTTGTAGATATTTTGGCAATGTCTAATTCTTTGATTTCGGTGATGGTTAAGTTCAGAAGGGTGAGGTTTGGTAGGATAAGAACTTTTTGTGGATATTTTGGCAATGTCGAATTCTCTGACTTCGGTGATGGTAAGGTTAGGTTGGGTTAGGTATTGTGAGGTAAGCACGTTTTGTGGATATTTTCGCAATGTCAAATTCTTTAATTTCGGTGATGGTTAGGTTTAGATGGGTGAGGTTTGGTAGGATAAGAACTTTTTGTGGAAATTTTGGCAATGTCGAATTCTCTGACTTCGGTGATGGTAAGGTTAGGTTAGATAAAATATGGTGAGGTAAGCATGTCTTGTGGATATTTTGGCAAAGTCCAATTCTTCGATTTCGGTGATGGTAAGGTTCAGAAGGGTGAGGTTTGGTAGGATAAGAACTTTTTGTGGATATTTTGGCAATGTCGAATTTTCTGATTTCGGTGATGGGTAGGTTAGGTTGGGTTAGGTATTGTGAGGTAAGCACGTTTTGTGGATATTTTCGCAATGTCTAATTCTTTGATTTCGGTGATGGTTAGGTTCAGAAGGGTGAGGTTTGGTAGGATAAGCACTTTTTGTGGATATTTTGGCAATGTCGAATTTTCTGACTTCGGTGATGGTTAGGTTAGGTTGGGTTAGGTATTGTGAGGGAAGCACGTTTTGTGGATAGTTTCGCAATGTCAAATTCATTGATTTCGGTGATGGTTAAGTTCAGATGGTTGAGGTTTGGTAGGATAAGAACTTTTTGTGGATATTTTGGCAATGTCGAATTTTCTGATTTCGGTGATGGGTAGGTTAAGTTGGGTTAGGTATTGTGAGGTAAGCACGTTTTGTGGATATTGTCGCAATGTCCAATTCTTTGATTTCGGTGATGGTTAGGTTCAGATGGGTGAGGTTTGGTAGGATAAGCACTTTTTGTGGATATTTTGGCAATGTCGAATTCTCTGACTTCGGTGATGGTAAGGTTAGGTTGGGTTAGGTATTGTGAGGTAAGCACGTTTTGTGGATATTTTATCAATGTCCAATTCTTTGATTTCGGTGATGGTTAGGTTCAGATGGGTGAGGTTTGGTAGGAAAAGCACTTTTTGTGGATATTTTGGCAATGTCGAATTTTCTGATTTCGGTGATGGGTAGGTTAGGTTGGGTTAGGTATTGTGAGGTAAGCACGTTTTGTGGATATTGTCGCAATGTCCAATTCTTTGATTTCGGTGATGGTTAGGTTCAGAAGGGTGAGGTTTGGTAGGATAAGAACTTTTTGTGGATATTTTGGCAATGTCGAATTCTGTGACTTCGGTGATGGTTAGGTTAGGTTGGGTTAGGTATTGTGAGGTAGGCACGTTTTGTGGATATTTTTTTATTGTCCAATTCTTTGATTTCGGTGATGGTTAGGTTCAGATGGGTGAGGTTTGGTAGGATAAGCACTTTTTGTGGATATTGTGGCAATGTCGAATTTTCTGATTTCGGTGATGGTAAGGTTAGGTTGGGTTAGGTATTGTGAGGCAAGCACGTTTTGTGGATATTTTTTTAATGTCCAATTCTTTGATTTCGGTGATGGTTAGGTTCAGAGGGGTGAGGTTTGGTAGGATAAGCACTTTTTGTGGATATTTTGGCAATGTCGAATTTTCTGACTTCGGTGATGGTTAGGTTAGGTTGGGTTAGGTATTGTGAGGGAAGCACGTTTTGTGGATATTTTCGCAATGTCAAATTCTTTAATTTCGGTGATGGTTAGGTTCAGATGGCTGAGGTTTGGTAGGATAAGAACTTTTTGTGGAAATTTTGGCAATGTCGAATTCTCTGACTTCGGTGATGGTAAGGTTAGGTTAGGTTAGGTATTGTGAAGTAAGCACGTTTTGTGGATATTTAAGCAATGTCCAATTCTTTGATTTCGGTGATGGTTAGGTTCAGATGGGTGAGGTTTGGTAGGATAAGCACTTTTTGTGGATATTTTGGCAATGTCGAATTTTCTAACTTCATTGATGGTTAGGTTAGGTTGGGTTAGGTATTGTGAGGTAAGCACGTTTTGTAGATATTTTCGCAATGTCAAATTCTTTAATTTCGGTGATGGTTAGGTTCAGATGGGTGAGGTTTGGTAGGATAAGAACTTTTTGTGGAAATTTTGGCAATGTCGAATTCTCTGACTTCGGTGATAATAAGGTTAGGTTGGATAAAATATGGTGAGGTAAGCATGTCTTGTGGATATTTTGGCAAAGTCCAATTCTTCGATTTCGGTGATGGTTAGGTTCAGAAGGGTGAGGTTTGGTAGGATAAGAACTTTTTTGTGGATATTTTGGCAATGTCGAATTCTCTGATTTCGGTGATGGTTAGGTTAGGTTGGGTTAGGTATTCTTAGGTAAGCACGTCTTGTGGATATTTTGGCAATGTCCAATTCTTTGATTTCGGTGATGGTTAGGTTCAGATGGGTGAGGTTTGGTAGGATAAGCACTTTTTGTGGATATTTTGGCAATGTCGAATTTTCTAACTTCGGTGATGGTTAGGTTAGGTTGGGTTAAGTATTGTGAGGTAAGCACGTTTTGTAGATATTTTCGCAATGTCAAATTCTTTAATTTCGGTGATGGTTAGGTTCAGATGGGTGAGGTTTGGTAGGATAAGAACTTTTTGTGGAAATTTTGGCAATGTCGAATTCTCTGACTTCGGTGATAGTAAGGTTAGGTTGGATAAAATATGGTGAGGTAAGCTTGTCTTGTGGATATTTTGGCAAAGTCCAATTCTTCGATTTCGGTGATGGTTAGGTTCAGATGGGTGAGTTTTGGTAGGATAAGCACTTTTTGTGGATATTTTGGCAATGTCGAATTTTCTGACTTCGGTGATGGTAAGGTTAGGTTGAGTTAGGTATTGTGAGGAAGGCACGTTTTGTGGATATTTTTTTTTTGTCCAATTCTTTGATTTCGGTGATGGTTAGGTTCAGAAGGGTGAGGTTTGGTAGGATAAGAACTTTTTGTGGATATTTTGGCAATGTCGAACTCTCTGACTTCGGTGATGGAAAGGTAAGGTTGGGTTAGGTATTGTGAGGTAAGCACGTTTTGTGGATATTTTGTCAATGTCCAATTCTTTGATTTCGGTGATGGTTAGGTTCAGATGGGTGAGGTTTGGTAGGATAAGCACTTTTTGTGGATATTTTGGCAATGTCGAATTTTCTGATATCGGTGATGGTTAGGTTAGGTTGGGTTAGGTATTGTGAGGCAAGCACGTTTTGTGGATATTTTTTTAATGTCCAATTCTTTGATTTCGGTGATGGTTAGGTTCAGATAGGTGAGGTTTGGTAGGATAAGCACTTTTTGTGGATATTTTGGCAATGTCGAATTTTCTGACTTCGGTGATGGTTAGGTTAGGTTGGGTTAGGTATTGTGAGGCAAGCACGTTTTGTGGATATTTTTTTAATGTCCAATTCTTTGATTTCGGTGATGGTTAGGTTCAGATGGGTGAGGTTTGGTAGGATAAGCACTTTTTGTGGATATTTTGGCAATGTCGAATTTTCTGACTTCGGTGATGGTTAGGTTAGGTTGGGTTAGGTATTGTGAGGGAAACACGTTTTGTGGATATTTTTGCAATGTCAAATTCTTTAATTTCGGTGATGGTTAGGTTCAGATGGCTGAGGTTTGGTAGGATAAGAACTTTTTGTGGAAATTTTGGCAATGTCGAATTCTCTGACTTCGGTGATGGTAAGGTTAGGTTAGGTAAAGTATTGTGAAGTAAGCACGTTTTGTGGATATTTTAGCAATGTCCAATTCTTTGATTTCGGTGATGGTTAGGTTCAGATGGGTGAGGTTTGGTAGGATAAGCACTTTTTGTGGATATTTTGGCAATGTCGAATTTTCTAACTTCATTGATGGTTAGGTTAGGTTGGGTTAGGTATTGTGAGGTAAGCACGTTTTGTCGATATTTTCGCAATGTCAAATTCTTTAATTTCGGTGATGGTTAGGTTCAGATGGGTGAGGTTTGGTAGGATAAGAACTTTTTGTGGAAATTTTGGCAATGTCGAATTCTCTGACTTTGGTGATAGTAAGGTTAGGTTGGATAAAATATGGTGAGGTAAGCTTGTCTTGTGGATATTTTGGCAAAGTCCAATTCTTCGATTTCGGTGATGGTTAGGTTCAGATGGGTGAGTTTTGGTAGGATAAGCACTTTTTGTGGATATTTTGGCAATGTCGAATTTTCTGACTTCGGTGATGGTAAGGTTAGGTTGAGTTAGGTATTGTGAGGGAGGCACGTTTTGTGGATATTTTTTTTTTGTCCAATTCTTTGTTTTCGGTGATGGTTAGGTTCAGAAGGGTGAGGTTTGGTAGGATAAGAACTTTTTGTGGATATTTTGGCAATGTCGAACTCTCTGACTTCGGTGATGGAAAGGTAAGGTTTGGTTAGGTATTGTGAGGTAAGCACGTTTTGTGGATATTTTCGCAATGTCAAATTCTTTGATTTCGGTGATGGTTAGGTTCAGAAGGGTGAGGTTTGGTAGGATAAGAACTTTTTGTGGATATTTTGGCAATGTCGAATTCTCTGACTTCGGTGATAGTTAGGTTAGGTTGGGTTAGGTATTGTGAGGTGAGCACGATTTGTGGATATTTTCGCAATGTCCAATTCTTTGATTTCGGTGATGGTTAGGTTCAGATGGGTGAGGTTTGGTAGGATAAGCACTTTTTGTGGATATTTTGGCAATGTCGAATTTTCTGACTTCGGTGATGGTTAGGTTAGGTTGGGTTAGGTATTGTGAGGGAAGCACGTTTTGTGGATAGTTTCGCAATGTCAAATTTCCTGATTTCGGTGATGGTTAGGTTCAGATGGGTGAGGTTTGGTAGGATAAGAACTTTTTGTGGAAATTTTGGCAATGTCGAATTCTCTGACTTCGGTGATGGTTAGGTTAGGTTGGGTTAGGTATTGTGAGGTAAGCACGTTTTGTATATATTTTTGCAATGTCATATTCTTTAATTTCGGTGATGGTTAGGTTTAGATGGGTGAGGTTTGGTAGGATAAGAACTTTTTGTGGAAATTTTGGCAATGTCGAATTCTCTGACTTCGGTGAAGGTTAGGTTAGGTTGGGTTAGGTATTGTGAGGTAGGCACGTTTTGTGGATATTTTTTTATTGTCCAATTCTTTGATTTCGGTGATAGTTAGGTTCAGATGGGTGAGGTTTGGTAGGATATGCACTTTTTGTGGATATTTTGGCAATGTCGAATTTTTTGACTTCGGTGATGGTTAGGTTTGGTTGGGTTAGGTATTGTGAGGGAAGCACGTTTTGTGGATATTTCCGCAATGTCAAATTCTTTGATTTCGGTGATGGTTAGGTTCAGAAGGGTGAGGTTTGGTAGGATAAGAACTTTTTGTGGATATTTTGGCAATGTCGAATTCTCTGACTTCGGTGATGTTAAGGTTAGGTTGGGTTAGGTATTGTGAGGTAAGCACGTTTTGTGGATATTTGATGAATGTCCAATTCTTTGATTTCGGTGATGGTTAGGTTCAGATGGGTGAGGTTTGGTAGGATAAGCACTTTTTGTGGATATTTTGGCAATGTCGAATTTTCTGACTTCGGTGATGGTTAGGTTAGGTTGGGTTAAATATTGTGAGGGAAGCACGTTTTGTGGATAGTTTCGCAATGTCAAATTTCCTGATTTCGGTGATGGTTAGGTTCAGATGGGTGAGGTTTGGTAGGATAAGAACTTTTTGTGGAAATTTTGGCAATGTCGAATTCTCTGACTTCGGTGATGGTAAGGTTAGGTTGGGTTAGGTATTGTGAGGTGAGCACGATTTGTGGATATTTTCGCAATGTCCAATTCTTTGATTTCGGTGATGGTTAAGTTCAGATGGGTGAGGTTTGGTAGGATAAGAACTTTTTGTGGATATTTTGGCAATGTCGAATTCTCTGATTTCGGTGATGGTTAGGTTAGGTTGGGTTAGGTATTGTGAGGTAAGCACGTCTTGTGGATATTTTTGCAATGTCCAATTCTTTGATTTCGGTGATGGTTAGGGTCAGATGGGTGAGGTTTGGTAGGATAAGCACTTTTTGTGGATATTTTGGCAATGTCGAATTTTCTAACTTCGGTGATGGTTAGGTTAGGTTGGGTTAGGTATTGTGAGGAAAGCACGTTTTGTATATATTTTTGCAATGTCAAATTCTTTAATTTCGGTGATGGTTAGGTTTAGATGGGTGAGGTTTGGTAGGATAAGAACTTTTTGTGGAAATTTTGGCAATGTCGAATTCTCTGACTTCGGTGATGGTAAGGTTAGGTTGGGTTAGGTATTGTGAGGTAGGCACGTTTTGTGGATATTTTTTTATTGTCCAATTCTTTGATTTCGGTGATGGTTAGGTTCAGATGGGTGAGGTTTGGTAGGATAAGCACTTTTTGTGGATATTTTGGCAATGTCGAATTTTCTGACTTCGGTGATGGTTAGGTTAGGTTATGTTAGGTATTGTGAGGAAGGCACGTTTTGTGGATATTTTTTTATTGTCCAATTCTTTGATTTCGGTGATGGTTAGGTTCAGATGGGTGAGGTTTGGTAGGATAAGCACTTTTTGTGGATATTTTGGCAATGTCGAATTTTCTGACTTCGGTGATGGTTAGGTTAGGTTGGGTTAGGTAATGTGAGGGAAGCACGTTTTGTGGACAGTTTCGCAATGTCAAATTCTTTGATTTCGGTGATGGTTAGGTTCAGATGGGTGAGGTTTGGTAGGATAAAAACTTTTTGTGGAAATTTTGGCAATGTCGAATTCTCTGACTTCGGTGATGGTTAGGTTAGGTTGGGTTAGGTATTGTGAGGAAGGCACGTTTTGTGGATATTTTTTTATCGTCCAATTCTTTGATTTCGGTGATGGTTAGGTTCAGATGAGTGAGGTTTGGTAGGATAAGCACTTTTTGTGGATATTTTGGCAATGTCGAATTTTCTGACTTCGGTGATGGTGAGGTTAGGTTGGGTTAGGTAATGTGAGGGAAGCACGTTTTATGGATAGTTTCGCAATGTCAAATTCTTTGATTTCGGTGATGGTTAGGTTCAGATGGGTGAGGTTTGGTAGGATAAGAACTTTTTGTGGAAATTTTGGCAATGTCGAATTCTCTGACTTCGGTGATAGTAAGGTTAGGTTGGATAAAATATGGTGAGGTAAGCTTGTCTTGTGGATATTTTGGCAAAGTCCAATTCTTCGATTTCGGTGATGGTTAGGTTCAGATGGGTGAGTTTTGGTAGGATAAGCACTTTTTGTGGATATTTTGGCAATGTCGAATTTTCTGACTTCGGTGATGGTAAGGTTAGGTTGAGTTAGGTATTGTGAGGAAGGCACGTTTTGTGGATATTTTTTTTTTGTCCAATTCTTTGATTTCGGTGATGGTTAGGTTCAGATGGGTGAGGTTTGGTAGGATAAGCACTTTTTGTGGATATTGTGGCAATGTCGAATTTTCTGATTTCGGTGATGGTAAGGTTAGGTTGGGTTAGGTATTGTGAGGCAAGCACGTTTTGTGGATATTTTTTTAATGTCCAATTCTTTGATTTCGGTGATGGTTAGGTTCAGATGGTTGAGGTTTGGTAGGATAAGCACTTTTTGTGGATATTTTGGCAATGTCGAATTTTCTGACTTCGGTGATGGTTAGGTTAGGTTGGGTTAGGTATTGTGAGGAAAGCACGTTTTGTGGATATTTTATCAATGTTCAATTCTTTGATTTCGGTGATGGTTAGGTTCAGATGGGTGAGGTTTGGTAGGATAAGCACTTTTTGTGGATATTTTGGCAATGTCGAATTTTCTAACTTCGGTGATGGTTAGGTTAGGTTGGGTTAGGTATTGTGAGGTAAGCACGTTTTGTAGATATTTTCGCAATGTCAAATTCTTTAATTTCGGTGATAGTTAGGTTCAGATGGGTGAGGTTTGGTAGGATAAGAACTTTTTGTGGAAATTTTGGCAATGTCGAATTCTCTGACTTCGGTGATAATAAGGTTAGGTTGGATAAAATATGGTGAGGTAAGCATGTCTTGTGGATATTTTGGCAAAGTCCAATTCTTCGATTTCGGTGATGGTTAGGTTCAGAAGGGTGAGGTTTGGTAGGATAAGAACTTTTTTGTGGATATTTTGGCAATGTCGAATTCTCTGATTTCGGTGATGGTTAGGTTAGGTTGGGTTAGGTATTGTTAGGTAAGCACGTCTTGTGGATATTTTGGCAATGTCCAATTCTTTGATTTCGGTGATGGTTAGGTTCAGATGGGTGAGGTTTGGTAGGATAAGCACTTTTTGTGGATATTTTGGCAATGTCGAATTTTCTAACTTCGGTGATGGTTAGGTTAGGTTGGGTTAAGTATTGTGAGGTAAGCACGTTTTGTAGATATTTTCGCAATGTCAAATTCTTTAATTTCGGTGATGGTTAGGTTCAGATGGGTGAGGTTTGGTAGGATAAGAACTTTTTGTGGAAATTTTGGCAATGTCGAATTCTCTGACTTCGGTGATAATAAGGTTAGGTTGGATAAAATATGGTGAGGTAAGCATGTCTTGTGGATATTTTGGCAAAGTCCAATTCTTTGATTTCGGTGATGGTTAGGTTCAGAAGGGTGAGGTTTGGTAGGATAAGAACTTTTTTGTGGATATTTTGGCAATGTCGAATTCTCTGATTTCGGTGATGGTTAGGTTAGGTTGGGTTAGGTATTGTTAGGTAAGCACGTCTTGTGGATATTTTGGCAATGTCCAATTCTTTGATTTCGGTGATGGTTAGGTTCAGATGGGTGAGGTTTGGTAGGATAATCACTTTTTGTGGATATTTTGGCAATGTCGAATTTTCTAACTTCGGTGATGGTTAGGTTAGGTTGGGTTAAGTATTGTGAGGTAAGCACGTTTTGTAGATATTTTCGCAATGTCAAATTCTTTAATTTCGGTGATGGTTAGGTTCAGATGGGTGAGGTTTGGTAGGATAAGAACTTTTTGTGGAAATTTTGGCAATGTCGAATTCTCTGACTTCGGTGATAGTAAGGTTAGGTTGGATAAAATATGGTGAGGTAAGCTTGTCTTGTGGATATTTTGGCAAAGTCCAATTCTTCGATTTCGGTGATGGTTAGGTTCAGATGGGTGAGCTTTGGTAGGATAAGCACTTTTTGTGGATATTTTGGCAATGTCGAATTTTTTGACTTCGGTGATGGTAAGGTTAGGTTGAGTTAGGTATTGTGAGGAAGGCACGTTTTGTGGATATTTTTTTTTTGTCCAATTCTTTGATTTCGGTGATGGTTAGGTTCAGAAGGGTGAGGTTTGGTAGGATAAGAACTTTTTGTGGATATTTTGGCAATGTCGAACTCTCTGACTTCGGTGATGGAAAGGTAAGGTTGGGTTAGGTATTGTGAGGTAAGCACGTTTTGTGGATATTTTCGCAATGTCAAATTCTTTGATTTCGGTGATGGTTAGGTTCAGATGGGTGAGGTTTGGTAGGATAAGAACTTTTTGTGGAAATTTTGGCAATGTCGAATTCTCTGACTTCGGTGATAGTAAGGTTAGGTTGGATAAAATATGGTGAGGTAAGCTTGTCTTGTGGATATTTTGGCAAAGTCCAATTCTTCGATTTCGGTGATGGTTAGGTTCAGATGGGTGAGTTTTGGTAGGATAAGCACTTTTTGTGGATATTTTGGCAATGTCGAATTTTCTGACTTCGGTGATGGTAAGGTTAGGTTGAGTTAGGTATTGTGGGGAAGGCACGTTTTGTGGATATTTTTTTTTTGTCCAATTCTTTGATTTCGGTGATGGTTAGGTTCAGATGGGTGAGGTTTGGTAGGATAAGCACTTTTTGTGGATATTTTGGCAATGTCGAATTTTCTGATTTCGGTGATGGTTAGGTTAGGTTGGGTTAGGTATTGTGAGGCAAGCACGTTTTGTGGATATTTTTTTAATGTCCAATTCTTTGATTTCGGTGATGGTTAGGTTCAGATGGGTGAGGTTTGGTAGGATAAGAACTTTTTGTGGATATTTTGGCAATGTCGAATTTTCTGATTTCGGTGATGGGTAGGTTAGGTTGGGTTAGGTATTGTGAGGTGAGCACGATTTGTGGATATTTTCGCAATGTCCAATTCTTTGATTTCGGTGATGGTTAAGTTCAGATGGGTGAGGTTTGGTAGGATAAGAACTTTTTGTGGATATTTTGGCAATGTCGAATTTTCTGATTTCGGTGATGGGTAGGTTAGGTTGGGTTAGGTATTGTGAGGTAAGCACGTTTTGTGGATATTTTCGCAATGTCCAATTCTTTGATTTCGGTGATGGTTAGGTTCAGAAGGGTGAGGTTTGGTAGGATAAGAACTTTTTGTGGATATTTTGGCAATGTCGAACTCTCTGACTTCGGTGATGGTAAGGTAAGGTTGGGTTAGGTATTGTGAGGTAAGCACGTTTTGTGGATATTTTATCAATGTCCAATTCTTTGATTTCGGTGATGGTTAGGTTCAGATGGGTGAGGTTTGGTAGGATAAGCACTTTTTGTGGATATTGTGGCAATGTCGAATTTTCTGATTTCGGTGATGGTAAGGTTAGGTTGGGTTAGGTATTGTGAGGCAAGCACGTTTTGTGGATATTTTTTTAATGTCCAATTCTTTGATTTCGGTGATGGTTAGGTTCAGATGGTTGAGGTTTGGTAGGATAAGCACTTTTTGTGGATATTTTGGCAATGTCGAATTTTCTGACTTCGGTGATGGTTAGGTTAGGTTGGGTTAGGTATTGTGAGGGAAGCACGTTTTGTGGATATTTTCGCAATGTCAAATTCTTTAATTTCGGTGATGGTTAGGTTCAGATGGCTGAGGTTTGGTAGGATAAGAACTTTTTGTGGAAATTTTGGCAATGTCGAATTCTCTGACTTCGGTGATGGTTAGGTTAGGTTGGGTTAGGTATTGTGAGGTAAGCACGTTTTGTAGATATTTTCGCAATGTCAAATTCTTTAATTTCGGTGATAGTTAGGTTCAGATGGGTGAGGTTTGGTAGGATAAGAACTTTTTGTGGAAATTTTGGCAATGTCGAATTCTCTGACTTCGGTGATAATAAGGTTAGGTTGGATAAAATATGGTGAGGTAAACATGTCTTGTGGATATTTTGGCAAAGTCCAATTCTTCGATTTCGGTGATGGTTAGGTTCAGAAGGGTGAGGTTTGGTAGGATAAGAATTTTTTGTGGATATTTTGGCAATGTCGAATTCTCTGATTTCGGTGATGGTTAGGTTAGGTTGGGTTAGGTATTGTTAGGTAAGCACGTCTTGTGGATATTTTGGCAATGTCCAATTCTTTGATTTCGGTGATGGTTAGGTTCAGATGGGTGAGGTTTGGTAGGATAAGAACTTTTTGTGGAAATTTTGGCAATGTCGAATTCTCTGACTTCGGTGATAATAAGGTTAGGTTGGATAAAATATGGTGAGGTAAACATGTCTTGTGGATATTTTGGCAAAGTCCAATTCTTCGATTTCGGTGATGGTTAGGTTCAGAAGGGTGAGGTTTGGTAGGATAAGAATTTTTTGTGGATATTTTGGCAATGTCGAATTCTCTGATTTCGGTGATGGTTAGGTTAGGTTGGGTTAGGTATTGTTAGGTAAGCACGTCTTGTGGATATTTTGGCAATGTCCAATTCTTTGATTTCGGTGATGGTTAGGTTCAGATGGGTGAGGTTTGGTAGGATAATCACTTTTTGTGGATATTTTGGCAATGTCGAATTTTCTAACTTCGGTGATGGTTAGGTTAGGTTGGGTTAAGTATTGTGAGGTAAGCACGTTTTGTAGATATTTTCGCAATGTCAAATTCTTTAATTTCGGTGATGGTTAGGTTCAGATGGGTGAGGTTTGGTAGGATAAGAACTTTTTGTGGAAATTTTGGCAATGTCGAATTCTCTGACTTCGGTGATAGTAAGGTTAGGTTGGATAAAATATGGTGAGGTAAGCTTGTCTTGTGGATATTTTGGCAAAGTCCAATTCTTCGATTTCGGTGATGGTTAGGTTCAGATGGGTGAGCTTTGGTAGGATAAGCACTTTTTGTGGATATTTTGGCAATGTCGAATTTTTTGACTTCAGTGATGGTAAGGTTAGGTTGAGTTAGGTATTGTGAGGAAGGCACGTTTTGTGGATATTTTTTTTTTGTCCAATTCTTTGATTTCGGTGATGGTTAGGTTCAGAAGGGTGAGGTTTGGTAGGATAAGAACTTTTTGTGGATATTTTGGCAATGTCGAACTCTCTGACTTCGGTGATGGAAAGGTAAGGTTGGGTTAGGTATTGTGAGGTAAGCACGTTTTGTGGATATTTTCGCAATGTCAAATTCTTTGATTTCGGTGATGGTTAGGTTCAGATGGGTGAGGTTTGGTAGGATAAGAACTTTTTGTGGAAATTTTGGCAATGTCGAATTCTCTGACTTCGGTGATAGTAAGGTTAGGTTGGATAAAATATGGTGAGGTAAGCTTGTCTTGTGGATATTTTGGCAAAGTCCAATTCTTCGATTTCGGTGATGGTTAGGTTCAGATGGGTGAGTTTTGGTAGGATAAGCACTTTTTGTGGATATTTTGGCAATGTCGAATTTTCTGACTTCGGTGATGGTAAGGTTAGGTTGAGTTAGGTATTGTGGGGAAGGCACGTTTTGTGGATATTTTTTTTTTGTCCAATTCTTTGATTTCGGTGATGGTTAGGTTCAGATGGGTGAGGTTTGGTAGGATAAGCACTTTTTGTGGATATTTTGGCAATGTCGAATTTTCTGATTTCGGTGATGGTTAGGTTAGGTTGGGTTAGGTATTGTGAGGCAAGCACGTTTTGTGGATATTTTTTTAATGTCCAATTCTTTGATTTCGGTGATGGTTAGGTTCAGATGGGTGAGGTTTGGTAGGATAAGCACTTTTTGTGGATATTTTGGCAATGTCGAATTTTCTGACTTCGGTGATGGTTAGGTTAGGTTGGGTTAGGTATTGTGAGGGAAGCACGTTTTGTGGATATTTTCGCAATGTCAAATTCTTTGATTTCGGTGATGGTTAGGTTCAGATGGGTGAGGTTTGGTAGGATAAAAACTTTTTGTGGAAATTTTGGCAATGTCGAATTCTCTGACTTCGGTGATGGTAAGGTTAGGTTGGGTTAGGTATTGTGAGGTGAGCACGATTTGTGGATATTTTCGCAATGTCCAATTCTTTGATTTCGGTGATGGTTAAGTTCAGATGGGTGAGGTTTGGTAGGATAAGAACTTTTTGTGGATATTTTGGCAATGTCGAATTTTCTGATTTCGGTGATGGGTAGGTTAGGTTGGGTTAGGTATTGTGAGGTAAGCACGTTTTGTGGATATTTTCGCAATGTCCAATTCTTTGATTTCGGTGATGGTTAGGTTCAGAAGGGTGAGGTTTGGTAGGATAAGAACTTTTTGTGGATATTTTGGCAATGTCGAACTCTCTGACTTCGGTGATGGTAAGGTAAGGTTGGGTTAGGTATTGTGAGGTAAGCACGTTTTGTGGATATTTTATCAATGTCCAATTCTTTGATTTCGGTGATGGTTAGGTTCAGATGGGTGAGGTTTGGTAGGATAAGCACTTTTTGTGGATATTGTGGCAATGTCGAATTTTCTGATTTCGGTGATGGTAAGGTTAGGTTGGGTTAGGTATTGTGAGGCAAGCACGTTTTGTGGATATTTTTTTAATGTCCAATTCTTTGATTTCGGTGATGGTTAGGTTCAGATGGTTGAGGTTTGGTAGGATAAGCACTTTTTGTGGATATTTTGGCAATGTCGAATTTTCTGACTTCGGTGATGGTTAGGTTAGGTTGGGTTAGGTATTGTGAGGGAAGCACGTTTTGTGGATATTTTCGCAATGTCAAATTCTTTAATTTCGGTGATGGTTAAGTTCAGATGGCTGAGGTTTGGTAGGATAAGAACTTTTTGTGGAAATTTTGGCAATGTCGAATTCTCTGACTTCGGTGATGGTTAGGTTAGGTTGGGTTAGGTATTGTGAGGTAAGCACGTTTTGTAGATATTTTCGCAATGTCAAATTCTTTAATTTCGGTGATAGTTAGGTTCAGATGGGTGAGGTTTGGTAGGATAAGAACTTTTTGTGGAAATTTTGGCAATGTCGAATTCTCTGACTTCGGTGATAATAAGGTTAGGTTGGATAAAATATGGTGAGGTAAACATGTCTTGTGGATATTTTGGCAAAGTCCAATTCTTCGATTTCGGTGATGGTTAGGTTCAGAAGGGTGAGGTTTGGTAGGATAAGAATTTTTTGTGGATATTTTGGCAATGTCGAATTCTCTGATTTCGGTGATGGTTAGGTTAGGTTGGGTTAGGTATTGTTAGGTAAGCACGTCTTGTGGATATTTTGGCAATGTCCAATTCTTTGATTTCGGTGATGGTTAGGTTCAGATGGGTGAGGTTTGGTAGGATAAGCACTTTTTGTGGATATTTTGGCAATGTCGAATTTTCTGACTTCGGTGATGGTTAGGTTAGGTTGGGTTAGGTATTGTGAGGAAGGCACGTTTTGTGGATATTTTTTTATTGTCCAATTCTTTGATTTCGGTGATGGTTAGGTTCAGATGGGTGAGGTTTGGTAGGATAAGCACTTTTTGTGGATATTTTGGCAATGTCGAATTTTCTGACTTCGGTGATGGTTAGGTTAGGTTGGGTTAGGTAATGTGAGGGAAGCACGTTTTGTGGATAGTTTCGCAATGTCAAATTCTTTGATTTCGGTGATGGTTAGGTTCAGATGGGTGAGGTTTGGTAGGATAAAAACTTTTTGTGGAAATTTTGGCAATGTCGAATTCTCTGACTTCGGTGATGGTTAGCTTAGGTTGGGTTAGGTATTGTGAGGTAAGCACGTTTTGTGGATATTTTATCAATGTCCAATTCTTTGATTTCGGTGATGGTTAGGTTCAGATGGGTGAGGTTTGGTAGGATAAGCACTTTTTGTGGATATTTTGGCAATGTCGAATTTTCTGATTTCGGTGATGGATAGGTTAGGTTGGGTTAGGTATTGTGAGGTAAACACGTTTTGTGGATATTTTTTTAATGTCCAATTCTTTGATTTCGGTGATGGTTAGGTTCAGATGGGTGAGGTTTGGTAGGATAAGCACTTTTTGTGGATATTTTGGCAATGTCGAATTTTCTGACTTCGGTGATGGTTAGGTTAGGTTGGGTTAGGTATTGTGAGGAAAGCACGTTTTGTGGATATTTTCGCAATGTCCAATTCTTTGATTTCGGTGATGGTTAGGTTCAGATGGGTGAGGTTTGGTAGGATAAGAACTTTTTGTGGAAATTTTGGCAATGTGGAATTCTCTGACTTCGGTGATAATAAGGTTAGGTTGGATAAAATATGGTGAGGTAAGCATGTCTTGTGGATATTTTGGCAAAGTCCAATTCTTCGATTTCGGTGATGGTTAGGTTCAGAAGGGTGAGGTTTGGTAGGATAAGAATTTTTTGTGGATATTTTGGCAATGTCGAATTCTCTGATTTCGGTGATGGTTAGGTTAGGTTGGGTTAGGTATTAATAGGTAAGCACGTCTTGTGGATATTTTGGCAATGTCCAATTCTTTGATTTCGGTGATGGTTAGGTTCAGATGGGTGAGGTTTGGTAGGATAAGCACTTTTTGTGGATATTTTGGCAATGTCGAATTTTCTGACTTCGGTGATGGTTAGGTTAGGTTGGGTTAGGTATTGTGAGGAAGGCACGTTTTGTGGATATTTTTTTATTGTCCAATTCTTTGATTTCGGTGATGGTTAGGTTCAGATGGGTGAGGTTTGGTAGGATAAGCACTTTTTGTGGATATTTTGGCAATGTCGAATTTTCTGACTTCGGTGATGGTTAGGTTAGGTTGGGTTAGGTAATGTGAGGGAAGCACGTTTTGTGGATAGTTTCGCAATGTCAAATTCTTTGATTTCGGTGATGGTTAGGTTCAGATGGGTGAGGTTTGGTAGGATAAAAACTTTTTGTGGAAATTTTGGCAATGTCGAATTCTCTGACTTCGGTGATGGTTAGCTTAGGTTGGGTTAGGTATTGTGAGGTAAGCACGTTTTGTGGATATTTTATCAATGTCCAATTCTTTGATTTCGGTGATGGTTAGGTTCAGATGGGTGAGGTTTGGTAGGATAAGCACTTTTTGTGGATATTTTGGCAATGTCGAATTTTCTGATTTCGGTGATGGATAGGTTAGGTTGGGTTAGGTATTGTGAGGTAAACACGTTTTGTGGATATTTTTTTAATGTCCAATTCTTTGATTTCGGTGATGGTTAGGTTCAGATGGGTGAGGTTTGGTAGGATAAGCACTTTTTGTGGATATTTTGGCAATGTCGAATTTTCTGACTTCGGTGATGGTTAGGTTAGGTTGGGTTAGGTATTGTGAGGAAAGCACGTTTTGTGGATATTTTCGCAATGTCCAATTCTTTGATTTCGGTGATGGTTACGTTCAGATGGGTGAGGTTTGGTAGGATAAGAACTTTTTGTGGAAATTTTGGCAATGTCGAATTCTCTGACTTCGGTGATGGTTAGGTTAGGTTGGGTTAGGTATTGTGAGGTAAGCACGTCTTGTAGATATTTTGGCAATGTCTAATTCTTTGATTTCAGTGATGGTTAGGTTCAGAAGGGTGAGGTTTGGTAGGATAAGAACTTTTTGTGGATATTTTGGCAATGTCGAATTCTCTGACTTCGGTGATGGTAAGGTTAGGTTAGGTTAGGTATTGTGAAGTAAGCACGTTTTTTGGATATTTACTCAATGTCCAATTCTTTTATTTCGGTGATGGTTAGGTTCAGATGGGTGAGGTTTGGTAGGATAAGCACTTTTTGTGGATATTTTGGCAATGTCGAATTCTCTGATTTCTGTGATGGTTAGGTTAGGTTGGGTTAGGTATTGTTAGGTAAGCACGTCTTGTGGATATTTTGGCAATGTCCAATTCTTTGATTTCGGTGATGGTTAGGTTCAGATGGGTGAGGTTTGGTAGGATAAGCACTTTTTGTGGATATTTTGGCAATGTCGAATTTTTTGACTTCGGTGATGGTTAGGTTAGGTTGGGTTAAGTATTGTGAGGGAAGCACGTTTTGTGGATATTTTCGCAATGTCGAATTCTTTGATTTCGGTGATGGTTAGGTTCAGATGGGTGAGGTTTGGAAGGATAAGAACTTTTTGTGGAAATTTTGGCAATGTCGAATTCTCTGACTTCGGTGATGGTTAGGTTAGGTTGGGTTAGGTATTGTGAGGTAAGCACGTCTTGTAGATATTTTGGCAATGTCTAATTCTTTGATTTCGGTGATGGTTAGGTTCAGATGGGTGAGGTTTGGTAGGATAAGCACTTTTTGTGGATATTTTGGCAATGTCGAATTTTTTGACTTCGGTGATGGTTAGGTTAGGTTGGGTTAGGTATTGTGAGGGAAGCACGTTTTGTGGATATTTTCGCAATGTCGAATTCTTTGATTTCGGTGATGGTTAGGTTCAGATGGGTGAGGTTTGGAAGGATAAGAACTTTTTGTGGAAATTTTGGCAATGTCGAATTCTCTGACTTCGGTGATGGTTAGGTTAGGTTGGGTTAGGTATTGTGAGGTAAGCACGTCTTGTAGATATTTTGGCAATGTCTAATTCTTTGATTTCGGTGATGGTTAGGTTCAGATGGGTGAGGTTTGGTAGGATAAGCACTTTTTGTGGATATTTTGGCAATGTCGAATTTTTTGACTTCGGTGATGGTTAGGTTAGGTTGGGTTAGGTATTGTGAGGGAAGCACGTTTTGTGGATATTTTCGCAATGTCGAATTCTTTGATTTCGGTGATGGTTAGGTTCAGATGGGTGAGGTTTGGAAGGATAAGAACTTTTTGTGGAAATTTTGGCAATGTCGAATTCTCTGACTTCGGTGATGGTTAGGTTAGGTTGGGTTAGGTATTAAGAGGTAAGCACGTCTTGTAGATATTTTGGCAATGTCTAATTCTTTGATTTCGGTGATGGTTAAGTTCAGAAGGGTGAGGTTTGGTAGGATAAGAACTTTTTGTGGATATTTTGGCAATGTCGAATTCTCTGACTTCGGTGATGGTAAGGTTAGGTTGGGTTAGGTATTGTGAGGTAAGCACGTTTTGTGGATATTTTCGCAATGTCAAATTCTTTAATTTCGGTGATGGTTAGGTTTAGATGGGTGAGGTTTGGTAGGATAAGAACTTTTTGTGGAAATTTTGGCAATGTCGAATTCTCTGACTTCGGTGATGGTAAGGTTAGGTTAGATAAAATATGGTGAGGTAAGCATGTCTTGTGGATATTTTGGCAAAGTCCAATTCTTCGATTTCGGTGATGGTAAGGTTCAGAAGGGTGAGGTTTGGTAGGATAAGAACTTTTTGTGGATATTTTGGCAATGTCGAATTTTCTGATTTCGGTGATGGGTAGGTTAGGTTGGGTTAGGTATTGTGAGGTAAGCACGTTTTGTGGATATTTTCGCAATGTCTAATTCTTTGATTTCGGTGATGGTTAGGTTCAGAAGGGTGAGGTTTGGTAGGATAAGCACTTTTTGTGGATATTTTGGCAATGTCGAATTTTCTGACTTCGGTGATGGTTAGGTTAGGTTGGGTTAGGTATTGTGAGGGAAGCACGTTTTGTGGATAGTTTCGCAATGTCAAATTCATTGATTTCGGTGATGGTTAAGTTCAGATGGTTGAGGTTTGGTAGGATAAGAACTTTTTGTGGATATTTTGGCAATGTCGAATTTTCTGATTTCGGTGATGGGTAGGTTAAGTTGGGTTAGGTATTGTGAGGTAAGCACGTTTTGTGGATATTGTCGCAATGTCCAATTCTTTGATTTCGGTGATGGTTAGGTTCAGATGGGTGAGGTTTGGTAGGATAAGCACTTTTTGTGGATATTTTGGCAATGTCGAATTCTCTGACTTCGGTGATGGTAAGGTTAGGTTGGGTTAGGTATTGTGAGGTAAGCACGTTTTGTGGATATTTTATCAATGTCCAATTCTTTGATTTCGGTGATGGTTAGGTTCAGATGGGTGAGGTTTGGTAGGAAAAGCACTTTTTGTGGATATTTTGGCAATGTCGAATTTTCTGATTTCGGTGATGGGTAGGTTAGGTTGGGTTAGGTATTGTGAGGTAAGCACGTTTTGTGGATATTGTCGCAATGTCCAATTCTTTGATTTCGGTGATGGTTAGGTTCAGAAGGGTGAGGTTTGGTAGGATAAGAACTTTTTGTGGATATTTTGGCAATGTCGAATTCTGTGACTTCGGTGATGGTTAGGTTAGGTTGGGTTAGGTATTGTGAGGTAGGCACGTTTTGTGGATATTTTTTTATTGTCCAATTCTTTGATTTCGGTGATGGTTAGGTTCAGATGGGTGAGGTTTGGTAGGATAAGCACTTTTTGTGGATATTGTGGCAATGTCGAATTTTCTGATTTCGGTGATGGTAAGGTTAGGTTGGGTTAGGTATTGTGAGGCAAGCACGTTTTGTGGATATTTTTTTAATGTCCAATTCTTTGATTTCGGTGATGGTTAGGTTCAGAGGGGTGAGGTTTGGTAGGATAAGCACTTTTTGTGGATATTTTGGCAATGTCGAATTTTCTGACTTCGGTGATGGTTAGGTTAGGTTGGGTTAGGTATTGTGAGGGAAGCACGTTTTGTGGATATTTTCGCAATGTCAAATTCTTTAATTTCGGTGATGGTTAGGTTCAGATGGCTGAGGTTTGGTAGGATAAGAACTTTTTGTGGAAATTTTGGCAATGTCGAATTCTCTGACTTCGGTGATGGTAAGGTTAGGTTAGGTTAGGTATTGTGAAGTAAGCACGTTTTGTGGATATTTAAGCAATGTCCAATTCTTTGATTTCGGTGATGGTTAGGTTCAGATGGGTGAGGTTTGGTAGGATAAGCACTTTTTGTGGATATTTTGGCAATGTCGAATTTTCTAACTTCATTGATGGTTAGGTTAGGTTGGGTTAGGTATTGTGAGGTAAGCACGTTTTGTAGATATTTTCGCAATGTCAAATTCTTTAATTTCGGTGATGGTTAGGTTCAGATGGGTGAGGTTTGGTAGGATAAGAACTTTTTGTGGAAATTTTGGCAATGTCGAATTCTCTGACTTCGGTGATAATAAGGTTAGGTTGGATAAAATTTGGTGAGGTAAGCATGTCTTGTGGATATTTTGGCAAAGTCCAATTCTTCGATTTCGGTGATGGTTAGGTTCAGAAGGGTGAGGTTTGGTAGGATAAGAACTTTTTTGTGGATATTTTGGCAATGTCGAATTCTCTGATTTCGGTGATGGTTAGGTTAGGTTGGGTTAGGTATTCTTAGGTAAGCACGTCTTGTGGATATTTTGGCAATGTCCAATTCTTTGATTTCGGTGATGGTTAGGTTCAGATGGGTGAGGTTTGGTAGGATAAGCACTTTTTGTGGATATTTTGGCAATGTCGAATTTTCTAACTTCGGTGATGGTTAGGTTAGGTTGGGTTAAGTATTGTGAGGTAAGCACGTTTTGTAGATATTTTCGCAATGTCAAATTCTTTAATTTCGGTGATGGTTAGGTTCAGATGGGTGAGGTTTGGTAGGATAAGAACTTTTTGTGGAAATTTTGGCAATGTCGAATTCTCTGACTTCGGTGATAGTAAGGTTAGGTTGGATAAAATATGGTGAGGTAAGCTTGTCTTGTGGATATTTTGGCAAAGTCCAATTCTTCGATTTCGGTGATGGTTAGGTTCAGATGGGTGAGTTTTGGTAGGATAAGCACTTTTTGTGGATATTTTGGCAATGTCGAATTTTCTGACTTCGGTGATGGTAAGGTTAGGTTGAGTTAGGTATTGTGAGGAAGGCACGTTTTGTGGATATTTTTTTTTTGTCCAATTCTTTGATTTCGGTGATGGTTAGGTTCAGAAGGGTGAGGTTTGGTAGGATAAGAACTTTTTGTGGATATTTTGGCAATGTCGAACTCTCTGACTTCGGTGATGGAAAGGTAAGGTTGGGTTAGGTATTGTGAGGTAAGCACGTTTTGTGGATATTTTGTCAATGTCCAATTCTTTGATTTCGGTGATGGTTAGGTTCAGATGGGTGAGGTTTGGTAGGATAAGCACTTTTTGTGGATATTTTGGCAATGTCGAATTTTCTGATTTCGGTGATGGTTAGGTTAGGTTGGGTTAGGTATTGTGAGGCAAGCACGTTTTGTGGATATTTTTTTAATGTCCAATTCTTTGATTTCGGTGATGGTTAGGTTCAGATAGGTGAGGTTTGGTAGGATAAGCACTTTTTGTGGATATTTTGGCAATGTCGAATTTTCTGACTTCGGTGATGGTTAGGTTAGGTTGGGTTAGGTATTGTGAGGCAAGCACGTTTTGTGGATATTTTTTTAATGTCCAATTCTTTGATTTCGGTGATGGTTAGGTTCAGATGGGTGAGGTTTGGTAGGATAAGCACTTTTTGTGGATATTTTGGCAATGTCGAATTTTCTGACTTCGGTGATGGTTAGGTTAGGTTGGGTTAGGTATTGTGAGGGAAACACGTTTTGTGGATATTTTTGCAATGTCAAATTCTTTAATTTCGGTGATGGTTAGGTTCAGATGGCTGAGGTTTGGTAGGATAAGAACTTTTTGTGGAAATTTTGGCAATGTCGAATTCTCTGACTTCGGTGATGGTAAGGTTAGGTTAGGTAAAGTATTGTGAAGTAAGCACGTTTTGTGGATATTTTAGCAATGTCCAATTCTTTGATTTCGGTGATGGTTAGGTTCAGATGGGTGAGGTTTGGTAGGATAAGCACTTTTTGTGGATATTTTGGCAATGTCGAATTTTCTAACTTCATTGATGGTTAGGTTAGGTTGGGTTAGGTATTGTGAGGTAAGCACGTTTTGTCGATATTTTCGCAATGTCAAATTCTTTAATTTCGGTGATGGTTAGGTTCAGATGGGTGAGGTTTGGTAGGATAAGAACTTTTTGTGGAAATTTTGGCAATGTCGAATTCTCTGACTTTGGTGATAGTAAGGTTAGGTTGGATAAAATATGGTGAGGTAAGCTTGTCTTGTGGATATTTTGGCAAAGTCCAATTCTTCGATTTCGGTGATGGTTAGGTTCAGATGGGTGAGTTTTGGTAGGATAAGCACTTTTTGTGGATATTTTGGCAATGTCGAATTTTCTGACTTCGGTGATGGTAAGGTTAGGTTGAGTTAGGTATTGTGAGGGAGGCACGTTTTGTGGATATTTTTTTTTTGTCCAATTCTTTGTTTTCGGTGATGGTTAGGTTCAGAAGGGTGAGGTTTGGTAGGATAAGAACTTTTTGTGGATATTTTGGCAATGTCGAACTCTCTGACTTCGGTGATGGAAAGGTAAGGTTTGGTTAGGTATTGTGAGGTAAGCACGTTTTGTGGATATTTTCGCAATGTCAAATTCTTTGATTTCGGTGATGGTTAGGTTCAGATGGGTGAGGTTTGGTAGGATAAGAACTTTTTGTGGAAATTTTGGCAATGTCGAATTCTCTGACTTCGGTGATAGTAAGGTTAGGTTGGATAAAATATGGTGAGGTAAGCTTGTCTTGTGGATATTTTGGCAAAGTCCAATTCTTCGATTTCGGTGATGGTTAGGTTCAGATGGGTGAGTTTTGGTAGGATAAGCACTTTTTGTGGATATTTTGGCAATGTCGAATTTTCTGACTTCGGTGATGGTAAGGTTAGGTTGAGTTAGGTATTGTGAGGAAGGCACGTTTTGTGGATATTTTTTTTTTGTCCAATTCTTTGATTTCGGTGATGGTTAGGTTCAGATGGGTGAGGTTTGGTAGGATAAGCACTTTTTGTGGATATTTTGGCAATGTCGAATTTTCTGATTTCGGTGATGGTTAGGTTAGGTTGGGTTAGGTATTGTGAGGCAAGCACGTTTTGTGGATATTTTTTTAATGTCCAATTCTTTGATTTCGGTGATGGTTAGGTTCAGATGGGTGAGGTTTGGTAGGATAAGCACTTTTTGTGGATATTTTGGCAATGTCGAATTTTCTGACTTCGGTGATGGTTAGGTTAGGTTGGGTTAGGTATTGTGAGGGAAGCACGTTTTGTGGATATTTTCGCAATGTCAAATTCTTTGATTTCGGTGATGGTTAGGTTCAGATGGGTGAGGTTTGGTAGGATAAAAACTTTTTGTGGAAATTTTGGCAATGTCGAATTCTCTGACTTCGGTGATGGTTAGGTTAGGTTGGGTTAGGTATTGTGAGGTGAGCACGATTTGTGGATATTTTCGCAATGTCCAATTCTTTGATTTCGGTGATGGTTAAGTTCAGATGGGTGAGGTTTGGTAGGATAAGAACTTTTTGTGGATATTTTGGCAAGGTCAAATTTTCTGATTTCGGTTATGGGTAGGTTAGGTTGGGTTAGGTATTGTGAGGTAAGCACGTTTTGTGGATATTTTCGCAATGTCCAATTCTTTGATTTCGGTGATGGTTAGGTTCAGAAGGGTGAGGTTTGGTAGGATAAGAACTTTTTGTGGATATTTTGGCAATGTCGAACTCTCTGACTTCGGTGATGGTAAGGTAAGGTTGGGTTAGGTATTGTGAGGTAAGCACGTTTTGTGGATATTTTATCAATGTCCAATTCTTTGATTTCGGTGATGGTTAGGTTCAGATGGGTGAGGTTTGGTAGGATAAGCACTTTTTGTGGATATTGTGGCAATGTCGAATTTTCTGATTTCGGTGATGGTAAGGTTAGGATGGGTTAGGTATTGTGAGGCAAGCACGTTTTGTGGATATTTTTTTAATGTCCAATTCTTTGATTTCGGTGATGGTTAGGTTCAGATGGGTGAGGTTTGGTAGGATAAGCACTTTTTGTGGATATTTTGGCAATGTCGAATTTTCTGACTTCGGTGATGGTTAGGTTAGGTTGGGTTAGGTATTGTGAGGGAAGCACGTTTTGTTAATATTTTCGCAATGTCAAATTCTTTAATTTCGGTGATGGTTAGGTTCAGATGGCTGAGGTTTGGTAGGATAAGAACTTTTTGTGGAAATTTTGGCAATGTCGAATTCTCTGACTTCGGTGATGGTAAGGTTAGGTTAGGTAAGGTATTGTGAAGTAAGCACGTTTTGTGGATATTTTATCAATGTCCAATTCTTTGATTTCGGTGATGGTTAGGTTCAGATGGGTGAGGTTTGGTAGGATAAGCACTTTTTGTGGATATTTTGGCAATGTCGAATTTTCTGATTTCGGTGATGGATAGGTTAGGTTGGGTTAGGTATTGTGAGGTAAACACGTTTTGTGGATATTTTTTTAATGTCCAATTCTTTGATTTCGGTGATGGTTAGGTTCAGATGGGTGAGGTTTGGTAGGATAAGCACTTTTTGTGGATATTTTGGCAATGTCGAATTTTCTGACTTCGGTGATGGTTAGGTTAGGTTGGGTTAGGTATTGTGAGGAAAGCACGTTTTGTGGATATTTTCGCAATGTCCAATTCTTTGATTTCGGTGATGGTTAGGTTCAGATGGGTGAGGTTTGGTAGGATAAGAACTTTTTGTGGAAATTTTGGCAATGTCGAATTCTCTGACTTCGGTGATAATAAGGTTAGGTTGGATAAAATATGGTGAGGTAAGCATGTCTTGTGGATATTTTGGCAAAGTCCAATTCTTCGATTTCGGTGATGGTTAGGTTCAGAAGGGTGAGGTTTGGTAGGATAAGAATTTTTTGTGGATATTTTGGCAATGTCGAATTCTCTGATTTCGGTGATGGTTAGGTTAGGTTGGGTTAGGTATTGTTAGGTAAGCACGTCTTGTGGATATTTTGGCAATGTCCAATTCTTTGATTTCGGTGATCGTTAGGTTCAGATGGGTGAGGTTTGGTAGGATAAGCACTTTTTGTGGATATTTTGGCAATGTCGAATTTTCTGACTTCGGTGATGGTTAGGTTAGGTTGGGTTAGGTATTGTGAGGAAGGCACGTTTTGTGGATATTTTTTTATTGTCCAATTCTTTGATTTCGGTGATGGTTAGGTTCAGATGGGTGAGGTTTGGTAAGATAAGCACTTTTTGTGGATATTTTGGCAATGTCGAATTTTCTGACTTCGGTGATGGTTAGGTTAGGTTGGGTTAGGTAATGTGAGGGAAGCACGTTTTGTGGATAGTTTCGCAATGTCAAATTCTTTGATTTCGGTGATGGTTAGGTTCAGATGGGTGAGGTTTGGTAGGATAAAAACTTTTTGTGGAAATTTTGGCAATGTCGAATTCTCTGACTTCGGTGATGGTTAGCTTAGGTTGGGTTAGGTATTGTGAGGTAAGCACGTTTTGTGGATATTTTATCAATGTCCAATTCTTTGATTTCGGTGATGGTTAGGTTCAGATGGGTGAGGTTTGGTAGGATAAGCACTTTTTGTGGATATTTTGGCAATGTCGAATTTTCTGATTTCGGTGATGGATAGGTTAGGTTGGGTTAGGTATTGTGAGGTAAACACGTTTTGTGGATATTTTTTTAATGTCCAATTCTTTGATTTCGGTGATGGTTAGGTTCAGATGGGTGAGGTTTGGTAGGATAAGCACTTTTTGTGGATATTTTGGCAATGTCGAATTTTCTGACTTCGGTGATGGTTAGGTTAGGTTGGGTTAGGTATTGTGAGAAAAGCACGTTTTGTGGATATTTTCGCAATGTCCAATTCTTTGATTTCGGTGATGGTTAGGTTCAGATGGGTGAGGTTTGGTAGGATAAGAACTTTTTGTGGAAATTTTGGCAATGTCGAATTCTCTGACTTCGGTGATAATAAGGTTAGGTTGGATAAAATATGGTGAGGTAAGCATGTCTTGTGGATATTTTGGCAAAGTCCAATTCTTCGATTTCGGTGATGGTTAGGTTCAGAAGGGTGAGGTTTGGTAGGATAAGAATTTTTTGTGGATATTTTGGCAATGTCGAATTCTCTGATTTCGGTGATGGTTAGGTTAGGTTGGGTTAGGTATTGTTAGGTAAGCACGTCTTGTAGATATTTTGGCAATGTCCAATTCTTTGATTTCGGTGATGGTTAGGTTCAGATGGGTGAGGTTTGGTAGGATAAGCACTTTTTGTGGATATTTTGGCAATGTCGAATTTTCTGACTTCCGTGATGGTTAGGTTAGGTTGGGTTAGGTATTGTGAGGAAGGCACGTTTTGTGGATATTTTTTTATTGTCCAATTCTTTGATTTCGGTGATGGTTAGGTTCAGATGGGTGAGGTTTGGTAGGATAAGCACTTTTTGTGGATATTTTGGCAATGTCGAATTTTCTGACTTCGGTGATGGTTAGGTTAGGTTGGGTTAGGTAATGTGAGGGAAGCACGTTTTGTGGATAGTTTCGCAATGTCAAATTCTTTGATTTCGGTGATGGTTAGGTTCAGATGGGTGAGGTTTGGTAGGATAAAAACTTTTTGTGGAAATTTTGGCAATGTCGAATTCTCTGACTTCGGTGATGGTTAGCTTAGGTTGGGTTAGGTATTGTGAGGTAAGCACGTTTTGTGGATATTTTATCAATGTCCAATTCTTTGATTTCGGTGATGGTTAGGTTCAGATGGGTGAGGTTTGGTAGGATAAGCACTTTTTGTGGATATTTTAGCAATGTCGAATTTTCTGATTTCGGTGATGGATAGGTTAGGTTGGGTTAGGTATTGTGAGGTAAACACGTTTTGTGGATATTTTTTTAATGTCCAATTCTTTGATTTCGGTGATGGTTAGGTTCAGATGGGTGAGGTTTGGTAGGATAAGCACTTTTTGTGGATATTTTGGCAATGTCGAATTTTCTGACTTCGGTGATGGTAAGGTTAGGTTGGGTTAGGTATTGTGAGGTAAGCACGTCTTGTAGATATTTTGGCAATGTCTAATTCTTTGATTTCAGTGATGGTTAGGTTCAGAAGGGTGAGGTTTGGTAGGATAAGAACTTTTTGTGGATATTTTGGCAATGTCGAATTCTCTGACTTCGGTGATGGTAAGGTTAGGTTAGGTTAGGTATTGTGAAGTAAGCACGTTTTTTGGATATTTACTCAATGTCCAATTCTTTTATTTCGGTGATGGTTAGGTTCAGATGGGTGAGGTTTGGTAGGATAAGCACTTTTTAAGGATATTTTGGCAATGTCGAATTCTCTGATTTCTGTGATGGTTAGGTTAGGTTGGGTTAGGTATTGTTAGGTAAGCACGTCTTGTGGATATTTTGGCAATTTCCAATTCTTTGATTTCGGTGATGGTTAGGTTCAGATGGGTGAGGTTTGGTAGGATAAGAACTTTTTGTGGAAATTTTGGCAATGTCGAATTCTCTGACTTTGGTGATGGTTAGGTTAGGTTGGGTTAGGTATTGTGAGGTAAGCACGTCTTGTAGATATTTTGGCAATGTCTAATTCTTTGATTTCAGTGATGGTTAGGTTCAGAAGGGTGAGGTTTGGTAGGATAAGAACTTTTTGTGGATATTTTGGCAATGTCGAATTCTCTGACTTCGGTGATGGTAAGGTTAGGTTAGGTTAGGTATTGTGAAGTAAGCACGTTTTTTGGATATTTACTCAATGTCCAATTCTTTTATTTCGGTGATGGTTAGGTTCAGATGGGTGAGGTTTGGTAGGATAAGCACTTTTTGTGGATATTTTGGCAATGTCGAATTCTCTGATTTCTGTGATGGTTAGGTTAGGTTGGGTTAGGTATTGTTAGGTAAACACGTCTTGTGGATATTTTGGCAATTTCCAATTCTTTGATTTCGGTGATGGTTAGGTTCAGATGGGTGAGGTTTGGTAGGATAAGCACTTTTTGTGGATATTTTGGCAATGTCGAATTTTTTGACTTCGGTGATGGTTAGGTTAGGTTGGGTTAGGTATTGTGAGGGAAGCACGTTTTGTGGATATTTTCGCAATGTCGAATTCTTTGATTTCGGTGATGGTTAGGTTCAGATGGGTGAGGTTTGGAAGGATAAGAACTTTTTGTGGAAATTTTGGCAATGTCGAATTCTCTGACTTCGGTGATGGTTAGGTTAGGTTGGGTTAGGTATTGTGAGGTAAGCACGTCTTGTAGATATTTTGGCAATGTCTAATTCTTTGATTTCGGTGATGGTTAGGTTCAGAAGGGTGAGGTTTGGTAGGATAAGAACTTTTTGTGGATATTTTGGCAATGTCGAATTCTCTGACTTCGGTGATGGTAAGGTTAGGTTAGGTTAGGTATTGTGAAGTAAGCACGTTTTATGGATATTTACTCAATGTCCAATTCTTTGATTTCGGTGATGGTTAGGTTCAGATGGGTGAGGTTTGGTAGGATAAGCACTTTTTGTGGATATTTTGGCAATGTCAAATTTTTTAACTTTGGTGATAGTAAGGTTAGGTTGGGTTAGGTATTGTGAGGTAAGCACGTTTTGTGGATATTTTCGCAATGTCAAATTCTTTAATTTCGGTGATGGTTAGGTTTAGATGGGTGAGGTTTGGTAGGATAAGAACTTTTTGTGGAAATTTTGGCAATGTCGAATTCTCTGACTTCGGTGATGGTAAGGTTAGGTTAGATAAAATATGGTGAGGTAAGCATGTCTTGTGGATATTTTGGCAAAGTCCAATTCTTCGATTTCGGTGATGGTTAGGTTCAGAAGGGTGAGGTTTGGTAGGATAAGAACTTTTTGTGGATATTTTGGCAATGTCGAATTTTCTGATTTCGGTGATGGGTAGGTTAGGTTGGGTTAGGTATTGTGAGGTAAGCACGTTTTGTGGATATTTTCGCAATGTCCAATTCTTTGATTTCGGTGATGGTTAGGTTCAGAAGGGTGAGGTTTGGTAGGATAAGAAATTTTTGTGGATATTTTGGCAATGTCGAATTCTCTGATTTCGGTGATGGTAAGGTTAGGTTGGGTTAGGTATTGTTAGGTAAGCACGTCTTGTGGATATTTTGGCAATGTCCAATTCTTTGATTTCGGTGATGGTTAGGTTCAGATGGGTGAGGTTTGGTAGGATAAGCACTTTTTGTGGATATTTTGACAATGTCGAATTTTCTGATTTCGGTGATGGGTAGGTTAGGTTGGGTAGGTATTGTGAGGTAAGCACGTTTTGTGGATATTTTCGCAATGTCAAATTCTTTAATTTCGGTGATGGTTAGGTTTAGATGGGTGAGGTTTGGTAGGATAAGAACTTTTTGTGGATATTTTGGCAATGTCGAATTCTCTGACTTCGGTGATGGTTAGGTTAGGTTGGGTTAGGTATTATGAGGGAAGCACGTTTTGTGGATATTTTCGCAATGTCAAATTCTTTGATTTCGGTGATGGTTAGGTTCAGATGGGTGAGGTTTGGTAGGATAAGAACTTTTTGTGGAAATTTTGGCAATGTCGAATTCTCTGACTTCGGTGATGGTAAGGTTAGGTTGGGTTAGGTATTGTGAGGTAAGCACGTCTTGTGGATATTTTGGCAATGTCCAATTCTTTGATTTCGGTGATGGTTAGGTTCAGAAGGGTGAGGTTTGGTAGGATAAGAACTTTTTGTGGATATTTTGGCAATGTCGAATTCTCTGACTTCGGTGATGGTATGGTTAGGTTAGGTTAGGTATTGTGAAGTAAGCACGTTTTGTGGATATTTACTCAATGTCCAATTCTTTGATTTCGGTGATGGTTAGGTTCAGATGGGTGAGGTTTGGTAGGATAAGCACTTTTTGTGGATATTTTGGCAATGTCGAATTTTTTAACTTCGGTGATGGTTAGGTTAGGTTGGGTTAGGTATTGTGAAGTAAGCACTTTTTGTGGATATTTTCGCAATGTCAAATTCTTTAATTTCGGTGATGGTTAGGTTTAGATGGGTGAGGTTTGGTAGGATAAGAACTTTTTGTGGAAATTTTGGCAATGTCGAATTCTCTGACTTCGGTGATGATAAGGTTAGGTTAGATAAAATATGGTGAGGTAAGCATGTCTTGTGGATATTTTGGCAAAGTCTAATTCTTCGATTTCGGTGATGGTTAGGTTCAGATGGGTGAGGTTTGGTAGGATAAGCACTTTTTGTGGATATTTTGGCAATGTCGAATTTTCTGACTTCGGTGATGGTTAGGTTAGGTTGGGTTAGGTATTGTGAGGAAAGCACGTTTTGTGGATATTTTCGCAATGTCCAATTCTTTGATTTTGGTGATGGTTAGGTTCAGATGGGTGAGGTTTGGTAGGATAAGAACTTTTTGTGGAAATTTTGGCAATGTCGAATTCTCTGACTTCGGTGATGGTTAGGTTAGGTTGGGTTAGGTAATGTGAGGGAAGCACGTTTTGTGGATAGTTTCGCAATGTCAAATTCTTTGATTTCGGTGATGGTTAGGTTCAGATGGGTGAGGTTTGGTAGGATAAGCACTTTTTGTGGATATTTTGGCAATGTCGAATTCTCTGATTTCTGTGATGGTTAGGTTAGGTTGGGTTAGGTATTGTTAGGTAAGCACGTCTTGTGGATATTTTGGCAATTTCCAATTCTTTGATTTCGGTGATGGTTAGGTTCAGATGGGTGAGGTTTGGTAGGATAAGCACTTTTTGTGGATATTTTGGCAATGTCGAATTTTTTGACTTCGGTGATGGTTAGGTTAGGTTGGGTTAGGTATTGTGAGGGAAGCACGTTTTGTGGATATTTTCGCAATGTCGAATTCTTTGATTTCGGTGATGGTTAGGTTCAGATGGGTGAGGTTTGGAAGGATAAGAACTTTTTGTGGAAATTTTGGCAATGTCGAATTCTCTGACTTCGGTGATGGTTAGGTTAGGTTGGGTTAGGTATTGTGAGGTAAGCACGTCTTGTAGATATTTTGGCAATGTCTAATTCTTTGATTTCGGTGATGGTTAGGTTCAGAAGGGTGAGGTTTGGTAGGATAAGAACTTTTTGTGGATATTTTGGCAATGTCGAATTCTCTGACTTCGGTGATGGTAAGGTTAGGTTAGGTTAGGTATTGTGAAGTAAGCACGTTTTATGGATATTTATTTAATGTCCAATTCTTTGATTTCGGTGATGGTTAGGTTCAGATGGGTGAGGTTTGGTAGGATAAGCACTTTTTGTGGATATTTTGGCAATGTCAAATTTTTTAACTTCGGTGATGGTAAGGTTAGGTTGGGTTAGGTATTGTGAGGTAAGCACGTTTTGTGGATATTTTCGCAATGTCAAATTCTTTAATTTCGGTGATGGTTAGGTTTAGATGGGTGAGGTTTGGTAGGATAAGAACTTTTTGTGGAAATTTTGGCAATGTCGAATTCTCTGACTTCGGTGATGGTAAGGTTAGGTTAGATAAAATATGGTGAGGTAAGCATGTCTTGTGGATATTTTGGCAAAGTCCAATTCTTCGATTTCGGTGATGGTTAGGTTCAGAAGGGTGAGGTTTGGTAGGATAAGAACTTTTTGTGGATATTTTGGCAATGTCGAATTTTCTGATTTCGGTGATGGGTAGGTTAGGTTGGGTTAGGTATTGTGAGGTAAGCACGTTTTGTGGATATTTTCGCAATGTCCAATTCTTTGATTTCGGTGATGGTTAGGTTCAGAAGGGTGAGGTTTGGTAGGATAAGAAATTTTTGTGGATATTTTGGCAATGTCGAATTCTCTGATTTCGGTGATGGTTAGGTTAGGTTGGGTTAGGTATTGTTAGGTAAGCACGTCTTGTGGATATTTTGGCAATGTCCAATTCTTTGATTTCGGTGATGGTTAGGTTCAGATGGGTGAGGTTTGGTAGGATAAGCACTTTTTGTGGATATTTTGACAATGTCGAATTTTCTGATTTCGGTGATGGGTAGGTTAGGTTGGGTAGGTATTGTGAGGTAAGCACGTTTTGTGGATATTTTCGCAATGTCAAATTCTTTAATTTCGGTGATGGTTAGGTTTAGATGGGTGAGGTTTGGTAGGATAAGAACTTTTTGTGGATATTTTGGCAATGTCGAATTCTCTGACTTCGGTGATGGTTAGGTTAGGTTGGGTTAGGTATTATGAGGGAAGCACGTTTTGTGGATATTTTCGCAATGTCAAATTCTTTGATTTCGGTGATGGTTAGGTTCAGATGGGTGAGGTTTGGTAGGATAGGAACTTTTTGTGGAAATTTTGGCAATGTCGAATTCTCTGACTTCGGTGATGGTAAGGTTAGGTTGGGTTAGGTATTGTGAGGTAAGCACGTCTTGTGGATATTTTGGCAATGTCCAATTCTTTGATTTCGGTAATGGTTAGGTTCAGAAGGGTGAGGTTTGGTAGGATAAGAACTTTTTGTGGATATTTTGGCAATGTCGAATTCTCTGACTTCGGTGATGGTATGGTTAGGTTAGGTTAGGTATTGTGAAGTAAGCACGTTTTGTGGATATTTACTCAATGTCCAATTCTTTGATTTCGGTGATGGTTAGGTTCAGATGGGTGAGGTTTGGTAGGATAAGCACTTTTTGTGGATATTTTGGCAATGTCGAATTCTCTGATTTCTGTGATGGTTAGGTTAGGTTGGGTTAGGTATTGTTAGGTAAGCACGTCTTGTGGATATTTTGGCAATTTCCAATTCTTTGATTTCGGTGATGGTTAGGTTCAGATGGGTGAGGTTTGGTAGGATAAGCACTTTTTGTGGATATTTTGGCAATGTCGAATTTTTTGACTTCGGTGATGGTTAGGTTAGGTTGGGTTAGGTATTGTGAGGGAAGCACGTTTTGTGGATATTTTCGCAATGTCGAATTCTTTGATTTCGGTGATGGTTAGGTTCAGATGGGTGAGGTTTGGAAGGATAAGAACTTTTTGTGGAAATTTTGGCAATGTCGAATTCTCTGACTTCGGTGATGGTTAGGTTAGGTTGGGTTAGGTATTGTGAGGTAAGCACGTCTTGTAGATATTTTGGCAATGTCTAATTCTTTGATTTCGGTGATGGTTAGGTTCAGAAGGGTGAGGTTTGGTAGGATAAGAACTTTTTGTGGATATTTTGGCAATGTCGAATTCTCTGACTTCGGTGATGGTAAGGTTAGGTTAGGTTAGGTATTGTGAAGTAAGCACGTTTTATGGATATTTATTTAATGTCCAATTCTTTGATTTCGGTGATGGTTAGGTTCAGATGGGTGAGGTTTGGTAGGATAAGCACTTTTTGTGGATATTTTGGCAATGTCAAATTTTTTAACTTCGGTGATGGTAAGGTTAGGTTGGGTTAGGTATTGTGAGGTAAGCACGTTTTGTGGATATTTTCGCAATGTCAAATTCTTTAATTTCGGTGATGGTTAGGTTTAGATGGGTGAGGTTTGGTAGGATAAGAACTTTTTGTGGAAATTTTGGCAATGTCGAATTCTCTGACTTCGGTGATGGTAAGGTTAGGTTAGATAAAATATGGTGAGGTAAGCATGTCTTGTGGATATTTTGGCAAAGTCCAATTCTTCGATTTCGGTGATGGTTAGGTTCAGAAGGGTGAGGTTTGGTAGGATAAGAACTTTTTGTGGATATTTTGGCAATGTCGAATTTTCTGATTTCGGTGATGGGTAGGTTAGGTTGGGTTAGGTATTGTGAGGTAAGCACGTTTTGTGGATATTTTCGCAATGTCCAATTCTTTGATTTCGGTGATGGTTAGGTTCAGAAGGGTGAGGTTTGGTAGGATAAGAAATTTTTGTGGATATTTTGGCAATGTCGAATTCTCTGATTTCGGTGATGGTTAGGTTAGGTTGGGTTAGGTATTGTTAGGTAAGCACGTCTTGTGGATATTTTGGCAATGTCCAATTCTTTGATTTCGGTGATGGTTAGGTTCAGATGGGTGAGGTTTGGTAGGATAAGCACTTTTTGTGGATATTTTGACAATGTCGAATTTTCTGATTTCGGTGATGGGTAGGTTAGGTTGGGTAGGTATTGTGAGGTAAGCACGTTTTGTGGATATTTTCGCAATGTCAAATTCTTTAATTTCGGTGATGGTTAGGTTTAGATGGGTGAGGTTTGGTAGGATAAGAACTTTTTGTGGATATTTTGGCAATGTCGAATTCTCTGACTTCGGTGATGGTTAGGTTAGGTTGGGTTAGGTATTATGAGGGAAGCACGTTTTGTGGATATTTTCGCAATGTCAAATTCTTTGATTTCGGTGATGGTTAGGTTCAGATGGGTGAGGTTTGGTAGGATAGGAACTTTTTGTGGAAATTTTGGCAATGTCGAATTCTCTGACTTCGGTGATGGTAAGGTTAGGTTGGGTTAGGTATTGTGAGGTAAGCACGTCTTGTGGATATTTTGGCAATGTCCAATTCTTTGATTTCGGTAATGGTTAGGTTCAGAAGGGTGAGGTTTGGTAGGATAAGAACTTTTTGTGGATATTTTGGCAATGTCGAATTCTCTGACTTCGGTGATGGTATGGTTAGGTTAGGTTAGGTATTGTGAAGTAAGCACGTTTTGTGGATATTTACTCAATGTCCAATTCTTTGATTTCGGTGATGGTTAGGTTCAGATGGGTGAGGTTTGGTAGGATAAGCACTTTTTGTGGATATTTTGGCAATGTCGAATTTTTTAACTTCGGTGATGGTTAGGTTAGGTTGGGTTAGGTATTGTGAAGTAAGCACTTTTTGTGGATATTTTCGCAATGTCAAATTCTTTAATTTCGGTGATGGTTAGGTTTAGATGGGTGAGGTTTGGTAGGATAAGAACTTTTTGTGGAAATTTTGGCAATGTCGAATTCTCTGACTTCGGTGATGATAAGGTTAGGTTAGATAAAATATGGTGAGGTAAGCATGTCTTGTGGATATTTTGGCAAAGTCTAATTCTTCGATTTCGGTGATGGTTAGGTTCAGATGGGTGAGGTTTGGTAGGATAAGCACTTTTTGTGGATATTTTGGCAATGTCGAATTTTCTGACTTCGGTGATGGTTAGGTTAGGTTGGGTTAGGTATTGTGAGGAAAGCACGTTTTGTGGATATTTTCGCAATGTCCAATTCTTTGATTTTGGTGATGGTTAGGTTCAGATGGGTGAGGTTTGGTAGGATAAGAACTTTTTGTGGAAATTTTGGCAATGTCGAATTCTCTGACTTCGGTGATGGTTAGGTTAGGTTGGTTTAGGTATTGTGAGGAAAGCACGTTTTGTGGATATTTTCGCAATGTCCAATTCTTTGATTTTGGTGATGGTTAGGTTCAGATGGGTGAGGTTTGGTAGGATAAGAACTTTTTGTGGAAATTTTGGCAATGTCGAATTCTCTGACTTCGGTGATGGTTAGCTTAGGTTGGGTTAGGTATTGTGAGGTAAGCACGTTTTGTGGATATTTTATTAATGTCCAATTCTTTGATTTCGGTGATGGTTAGGTTCAGATGGGTGAGGTTTGGTAGGAAAAGATTTTTTTGTGGAAATTTTGGCAATGTCGAATTCTCTGACTTCGGTGATGGTTAGGTTAGGTTGGGTTAGGTATTGTGAGGTAAGCACGTCTTGTGGATATTTTGGCAATGTCCAATTCTTTGATTTCGGTGATGGTTAGGTTCAGATGGGTGAGGTTTGGTAGGATAAGCACTTTTTGTGGATATTTTGGCAATGTCGAATTTTCTGACTTCGGTGATGGTTAGGTTAGGTTGGGTTAGGTATTGTGAGGAAAGCACGTTTTGTGGATATTTTCGCAATGTCCAATTCTTTGATTTTGGTGATGGTTAGGTTCAGATGGGTGAGGTTTGGTAGGATAAGAACTTTTTGTGGAAATTTTGGCAATGTCGAATTCTCTGACTTCGGTGATGGTTAGGTTAGGTTGGGTTAGGTATTGTGAGGTAAGCACGTCTTGTAGATATTTTGGCAATGTCTAATTCTTTGATTTCAGTGATGGTTAGGTTCAGAAGGGTGAGGTTTGGTAGGATAAGAACTTTTTGTGGATATTTTGGCAATGTCGAATTCTCTGACTTCGGTGATGGTAAGGTTAGGTTAGGTTAGGTATTGTGAAGTAAGCACGTTTTTTGAATATTTTCTCAATGTCCAATTCTTTTATTTCGGTGATGGTTAGGTTCAGATGGGTGAGGTTTGGTAGGATAAGCACTTTTTGTGGATATTTTGGCAATGTCGAATTCTCTGATTTCTGTGATGGTTAGGTTAGGTTGGGTTAGGTATTGTTAGGTAAGCACGTCTTGTGGATATTTTGGCAATGTCCAATTCTTTGATTTCGGTGATGGTTAGGTTCAGATGGGTGAGGTTTGGTAGGATAAGCACTTTTTGTGGATATTTTGGCAATGTCGAATTTTTTGACTTCGGTGATGGTTAGGTTAGGTTGGGTTAGGTATTGTGAGGGAAGCACGTTTTGTGGATATTTTCGCAATGTCGAATTCTTTGATTTCGGTGATGGTTAGGTTCAGATGGGTGAGGTTTGGAAGGATAAGAACTTTTTGTGGAAATTTTGGCAATGTCGAATTCTCTGACTTTGGTGATGGTTAGGTTAGGTTGGGTTAGGTATTGTGAGGTAAGCACGTCTTGTAGATATTTTGGCAATGTCTAATTCTTTGATTTCGGTGATGGTTAGGTTCAGAAGGGTGAGGTTTGGTAGGATAAGAACTTTTTGTGGATATTTTGGCAATGTCGAATTCTCTGACTTCGGTGATGGTAAGGTTAGGTTAGGTTAGGTATTGTGAAGTAAGCACGTTTTATGGATATTTACTCAATGTCCAATTCTTTGATTTCGGTGATGGTTAGGTTCAGATGGGTGAGGTTTGGTAGGATAAGCACTTTTTGTGGATATTTTGGCAATGTCAAATTTTTTAACTTCGGTGATGGTAAGGTTAGGTTGGGTTAGGTTTTGTGAGGTAAGCACGTTTTGTGGATATTTTCGTAATGTCAAATTCTTTAATTTCGGTGATGGTTAGGTTTAGATGGGTGAGGTTTGGTAGGATAAGAACTTTTTGTGGAAATTTTGGCAATGTCGAATTCTCTGACTTCGGTGATGGTAAGGTTAGGTTAGATAAAATATGGTGAGGTAAGCATGTCTTGTGGATATTTTGGCAAAATCCAATTCTTCGATTTCGGTGATGGTTAGGTTCAGAAGGGTGAGGTTTGGTAGGATAAGAACTTTTTGTGGATATTTTGGCAATGTCGAATTTTCTGATTTCGGTGATGGGTAGGTTAGGTTGGGTTAGGTATTGTGAGGTAAGCACGTTTTGTGGATATTTTCGCAATGTCCAATTCTTTGATTTCGGTGATGGTTAGGTTCAGAAGGGTGAGGTTTGGTAGGATAAGCACTTTTTGTGGATATTTTGGCAATGTCGAATTTTCTGACTTCGGTGATGGTTAGGTTAGGTTGGGTTAGGTATTGTGAGGAAAGCACGTTTTGTGGATATTTTCGCAATGTCAAATTCTTTGATTTCGGTGATGGTTAGGTTCAGATGGGTGAGGTTTGGTAGGAAAAGAACTTTTTGTGGAAATTTTGGCAATGTCGAATTCTCTGACTTCGGTGATGGTTAGGTTAGGTTGGGTTAGGTATTGTGAGGTAAGCACGTCTTGTGGATATTTTGGCAATGTCCAATTCTTTGATTTCGGTGATGATTAGGTTCAGAAGGGTGAGGTTTGGTAGGATAAGAACTTTTTGTGGATATTTTGGCAATGTCGAATTCTCTGATTTCGGTGATGGTAAGGTTAGGTTAGGTTAGGTATTGTGAAGTAAGCATGTTTTGTGGATATTTACTTAATGTCCAATTCTTTGATTTCGGTGATGGTTAGGTTCAGATGGGTGAGGTTTGGTAGGATAAGCACTTTTTGTGGATATTTTGGCAATGTCGAATTTTTTAACTTCGGTGATGGTAAGGTTAGGTTGGGTTAGGTATTGTGAAGTAAGCACTTTTTGTGGATATTTTCGCAATGTCAAATTCTTTAATTTCGGTGATGGTTAGGTTTAGATGGGTGAGGTTTGGTAGGATAAGAACTTTTTGTGGATATTTTGGCAATGTCGAATTCTCTGACTTCGGTGATGGTTAGGTTAGGTTGGGTTAGGTATTATGAGGGAAGCACGTTTTGTGGATATTTTCGCAATGTCAAATACTTTGATTTCGGTGATGGTTAGGTTCAGATGGGTGAGGTTTGGTAGGATAAGAACTTTTTGTGGAAATTTTGGCAATGTCGAATTCTCTGACTTCGGTGATGATAAGGTTAGGTTAGATAAAATATGGTGAGGTAAGCATGTCTTGTGGATATTTTGGCAAAGTCTAATTCTTCGATTTGGGTGATGGTTAGGTTCAGATGGGTGAGGTTTGGTAGGATAAGCACTTTTTGTGGATATTTTGGCAATGTCGAATTTTCTGATTTCGGTGATGGTAAGGTTAGGTTCTGTTAGGTATTGTGAGGCAAGCACGTTTTGTGGATATTTTTTTAATGTCCAATTCTTTGATTTCGGTGATGGTTAGGTTCAGATGGGTGAGGTTTGGTAGGATAAGCACTTTTTGTGGATATTTTGGCAATGTCGAACTTTCTGACTTCGGTGATGGTTAGGTTAGGTTGGATTAGGTATTGTGAGGGAAGCACGTTTTGTGGATATTTTCGCAATGTCAAATTCTTTGATTTCGGTGATGGTTAGGTTCAGATGGGTGAGGTTTGGTAGGATAAAAACTTTTTGTGGAAATTTCGGCAATGTCGAATTCTCTGACTTCGGTGATGGTTAGGTTAGGTTGGGTTAGGTATTGTGAGGAAAGCACGTTTTGTGGATATTTTCGCAATGTCCAATTCTTTGATTTCGGTGATGGTTAGGTTCAGATGGGTGAGGTTTGGTAGGATAAGAACTTTTTGTGGAAATTTTGGCAATGTCGAATTCTCTGACTTCGGTGATAATAAGGTTAGGTTGGATAAAATATGGTGAGGTAAGCATGTCTTGTGGATATTTTGGCAAAGTCCAATTCTTCGATTTCGGTGATGGTTAGGTTCAGAAGGGTGAGGTTTGGTAGGATAAGAATTTTTTGTGGATATTTTGGCAATGTCGAATTCTCTGATTTCGGTGATGGTTAGGTTAGGTTGGGTTAGGTATTGTTAGGTAAGCACGTCTTGTGGATATTTTGGCAATGTCCAATTCTTTGATTTCGGTGATGGTTAGGTTCAGATGGGTGAGGTTTGGTAGGATAAGCACTTTTTGTGGATATTTTGGCAATGTCGAATTTTCTGACTTCGGTGATGGTTAGGTTAGGTTGGGTTAGGTATTGTGAGGAAGGCACGTTTTGTGGATATTTTTTTATTGTCCAATTCTTTGATTTCGGTGATGGTTAGGTTCAGATGGGTGAGGTTTGGTAGGATAAGCACTTTTTGTGGATATTTTGGCAATGTCGAATTTTCTGACTTCGGTGATGGTTAGGTTAGGTTGGGTTAGGTAATGTGAGGGAAGCACGTTTTGTGGATAGTTTCGCAATGTCAAATTCTTTGATTTCGGTGATGGTTAGGTTCAGATGGGTGAGGTTTGGTAGGATAAAAACTTTTTGTGGAAATTTTGGCAATGTCGAATTCTCTGACTTCGGTGATGGTTAGCTTAGGTTGGGTTAGGTATTGTGAGGTAAGCACGTTTTGTGGATATTTTATCAATGTCCAATTCTTTGATTTCGGTGATGGTTAGGTTCAGATGGGTGAGGTTTGGTAGGATAAGCACTTTTTGTGGATATTTTGGCAATGTCGAATTTTCTGATTTCGGTGATGGATAGGTTAGGTTGGGTTAGGTATTGTGAGGTAAACACGTTTTGTGGATATTTTTTTAATGTCCAATTCTTTGATTTCGGTGATGGTTAGGTTCAGATGGGTGAGGTTTGGTAGGATAAGCACTTTTTGTGGATATTTTGGCAATGTCGAATTTTCTGACTTCGGTGATGGTTAGGTTAGGTTGGGTTAGGTATTGTGAGGAAAGCACGTTTTGTGGATATTTTCGCAATGTCCAATTCTTTGATTTTGGTGATGGTTAGGTTCAGATGGGTGAGGTTTGGTAGGATAAGAACTTTTTGTGGAAATTTTGGCAATGTCGAATTCTCTGACTTCGGTGATGGTTAGGTTAGGTTGGGTTAGGTATTGTGAGGTAAGCACGTCTTGTAGATATTTTGGCAATGTCTAATTCTTTGATTTCAGTGATGGTTAGGTTCAGAAGGGTGAGGTTTGGTAGGATAAGAACTTTTTGTGGATATTTTGGCAATGTCGAATTCTCTGACTTCGGTGATGGTAAGGTTAGGTTAGGTTAGGTATTGTGAAGTAAGCACGTTTTTTGGATATTTACTCAATGTCCAATTCTTTTATTTCGGTGATGGTTAGGTTCAGATGGGTGAGGTTTGGTAGGATAATCACTTTTTGTGGATATTTTGGCAATGTCGAATTCTCTGATTTCTGTGATGGTTAGGTTAGGTTGGGTTAGGTATTGTTAGGTATGCACGTCTTGTGGATATTTTGGCAATTTCCAATTCTTTGATTTCGGTGATGGTTAGGTTCAGATGGGTGAGGTTTGGTAGGATAAGCACTTTTTGTGGATATTTTGGCAATGTCGAATTTTTTGACTTCGGTGATGGTTAGGTTAGGTTGGGTTAGGTATTGTGAGGGAAGCACGTTTTGTGGATATTTTCGCAATGTCGAATTCTTTGATTTCGGTGATGGTTAGGTTCAGATGGGTGAGGTTTGGAAGGATAAGAACTTTTTGTGGAAATTTTGGCAATGTCGAATTCTCTGACTTCGGTGATGGTTAGGTTAGGTTGGGTTAGGTATTGTGAGGTAAGCACGTCTTGTAGATATTTTGGCAATGTCTAATTCTTTGATTTCGGTGATGGTTAGGTTCAGAAGGGTGAGGTTTGGTAGGATAAGAACTTTTTGTGGATATTTTGGCAATGTCGAATTCTCTGACTTCGGTGATGGTAAGGTTAGGTTAGGTTAGGTATTGTGAAGTAAGCACGTTTTATGGATATTTACTCAATGTCCAATTCTTTGATTTCGGTGATGGTTAGGTTCAGATGGGTGAGGTTTGGTAGGATAAGCACTTTTTGTGGATATTTTGACAATGTCGAATTTTCTGATTTCGGTGATGGGTAGGTTAGGTTGGGTTAGGTATTGTGAGGTAAGCACGTTTTGTGGATATTTTCGCAATGTCCAATTCTTTGATTTCGGTGATGGTTAGGTTCAGAAGGGTGAGGTTTGGTAGGATAAGAAATTTTTGTGGATATTTTGGCAATGTCGAATTCTCTGATTTCGGTGATGGTTAGGTTAGGTTAGGTTAGGTATTGTTAGGTGAACACGTCTTGTGGATATTTTGGCAATGTCCAATTCTTTGATTTCGGTGATGGTTAGGTTCAGATGGGTGAGGTTTGGTAGGATAAGCACTTTTTGTGGATATTTTGACAATGTCGAATTTTCTGATTTCGGTGATGGGTAGGTTAGGTTGGGTAGGTATTGTGAGGTAAGCACGTTTTGTGGATATTTTCGCAATGTCAAATTCTTTAATTTCGGTGATGGTTAGGTTTAGATGGGTGAGGTTTGGTAGGATAAGAACTTTTTGTGGATATTTTGGCAATGTCGAATTCTCTGACTTCGGTGATGGTTAGGTAAGGTTGGGTTAGGTATTATGAGGGAAGCACGTTTTGTGGATATTTTCGCAATGTCAAATTCTTTGATTTCGGTGATGGTTAGGTTCAGATGGGTGAGGTTTGGTAGGATAAGAACTTTTTGTGGAAATTTTGGCAATGTCGAATTCTCTGACTTCGGTGATGGTAAGGTTAGGTTGGGTTAGGTATTGTGAGGTAAGCACGTCTTGTGGATATTTTGGCAATGTCCAATTCTTTGATTTCGGTGATGGTTAGGTTCAGAAGGGTGAGGTTTGGTAGGATAAGAACTTTTTGTGGATATTTTGGCAATGTCGAATTCTCTGACTTCGGTGATGGTATGGTTAGGTTAGGTTAGGTATTGTGAAGTAAGCACGTTTTGTGGATTTTTACTCAATGTCCAATTCTTTGATTTCGGTGATGGTTAGGTTCAGATGGGTGAGGTTTGGTAGGATAAGCACTTTTTGTGGATATTTTGGCAATGTCGAATTTTTTAACTTCGGTGATGGTTAGGTTAGGTTGGGTTAGGTATTGTGAAGTAAGCACTTTTTGTGGATATTTTCGCAATGTCAAATTCTTTAATTTCGGTGATGGTTAGGTTTAGATGGGTGAGGTTTGGTAGGATAAGAACTTTTTGTGGAAATTTTGGCAATGTCGAATTCTCTGACTTCGGTAATGGTTAGGTTAGGTTGGGTTAGGTATTGTGAAGTAAGCACGTTTTGTGGATATTTTAACAATGTCCAATTCTTTGATTTCGGTAATGGTTAGGTTCAGATGAGTGTGGTTTGGTAGGATAAGAATTTTTTGTGGATATTTTGGCAATGTCGAATTCTCTGACTTACGTGATGGTTAGGTTAGGTTGGGTTAGGTATTGTGAGGGAAGCACGTTTTGTGGATATTTTATCAATGTCCAATTCTTTGATTTCGGTGATGGTTAGGTTCAGATGGGTGAGGTTTGGTAGGATAAGCACTTTTTGTGGATATTTTGGCAATGTCGAATTTTCTGACTTCGGTGATGGTTAGGTTAGGTTGGGTTAGGTATTGTGAGGTAAGCACGTTTTGTGGATATTTTGGCAATGTCCAATTCTTTGATTTCGGTGATGGTTAGGTTCAGATGAGTGTGGTTTGGTAGGATAAGAACTTTTTGTGGATATTTTGGCAATGTCGAATTCTCTGACTTCGGTGATGGTTAGGTTAGGTTGGGTTAGGTATTTTAAGGAAGCACGTATTTGGGATATTTTATCAATGTCCAATTCTTTGATTTCGGTGATGGTTAGGTTCAGATGGGTGAGGTTTGGTAGGATTAGAACTTTTTGTGGAAATTTTGGCTATGTCGAATTCTCTGACTTCGGTGATGGTTAGGTTAGGTTGGGTTAGGTATTGTGAGGTAAGCACGTTTTGTGGATATTATCGCAATGTCCATTTCTTTGATTTCGGTAATGGTTAGGTTCAGATGAGTGTGGTTTGGTAGGATAAGAACTTTTTGTGGATATTTTGGCAATGTCGAATTCTTTCTATTCGGTGATGGTTAGGTTAGGTTGGTTTAGGTATTGTAAGAAAGCACGTTTTGTCGATATTTTCGCAATGTCCAATTCTTTGATTTCGGTGATGGTTAGGTTTAGATGAGTGTGGTTTGGTAGGATAAGAACTTTTTGTGGATATTTTGGCAATGTCGAATTCTCTGACTTCGGTAATGGTTAGGTTAGGTTGGGTTAGGTATTGTGAGGTAAGCACGTTTTGTGGATATTTTATCAATGTCAAATTCTTTGATTTCGGTGATGGTTAGGTTCAGATGGGTGAGGTTTGGTAGGATAAGAACTTTTTGGGGATATTTTGGGAATGTCGAATTCTCTGACTTCGGTAATGGGTAGTTTAGGTTGGGTTAGGTATTGTGAAGTAAGCACGTTTTGTGGATATTTTTGCACTGTCCAATTCTTTGATTTCGGTAATGGTTAGGTTCAGATGAGTGTGGTTTGGTAGGATAAGAACTTTTTGTGGATATTTTGGCAATGTCGAATTCTCTGACTTCGGTGATGGTTAGGTTAGGTTGGTTTAGGTATTGTAAGGAAGCACGTTTTGTGGATATTTTCGCAATGTCCAATTCTTTGATTTCGGTGATGGTTAGGTTCAGATGAGTGTGGTTTGGTAGGATAAGAACTTTTTGTGGATATTTTGGCAATGTCGAATTCTCTGACTTCGGTGATGGTTAGGTTAGGTTGGGTTAGGTATTGTGAGGTAAGCACGTTTTGTGGATATTTTATCAATGTCCAATTCTTTGATTTCGGTGATGGTTAGGTTCAGATGGGTGAGGTTTGTAGGATAAGCACTTATTGTGGATATTTTTGCAATGTCGAATTCTCTGACTTCGGTGATGGTTAGGTTAGGTTGGGTTAGGTATTGTGAGGTAAGCACGTTCTGTGGATATTTTCGCATCGTCCAATTCTTTGATTTCGGTGATGGTTAGGTTCAGATGGGTGAGGTTTGGTAGGATAAGAACTTTTTGTGGATATTTTGGCAATGTCGAATTCTCTGACTTCGGTGATGGTTAGGTTAGGTTGGGTTAGGTATTGTGAGGAAGGCACGTTTTGTGGATATTTTCGCAATGTCAAATTCTTTGATTTCGGTGATGGTTAGGTTCAGATGGGTGAGGTTTGGTAGGATAAGAACTTTTTGTGGATATTTTGGGAATGTCGAATTCTCTGACTTCGGTGATGGTAAGGTTAGGTTGGGTTAGGTATTGTGAGGTAAGCACGTTTTGTGGATATTATCGCAATGTCCAATTCTTTGATTTCGGTGATGGTTAGGTTCAGATGAGTGTGGTTTGGTAGGATAAGAACTTTTTGTGGATATTTTGGCAATGTCGAATTCTCTGACTTCGGTAATGGTTAGGTTAGGTTGGGTTAGGTATTGTGAGGTAAACACGTTTTGTGGATATTTTATCAATGTCCAATTCTTTGATTTCGGTGATGGTTAGGTTCAGATGGGTGAGGTTTGGTAGGATAAGAACTTTTTGTGGATATTTTGGGAATGTCGAATTCTCTGACTTCGGTTATGGTTAGTTAAGGTTGGGTTAGGTATTGTGAAGTAAGCACGTTTTGTGGATATTTTCGCAATGTCCAATTCTTTGATTTCGGTGATGGTTAGGTTCAGATGAGTGTGGTTTGGTAGGATAAGAACTTTTTGTGGATATTTTGGCTATGTCGAATTCTCTGACTTCGTTAATGGTTAGGTTAGGTTGGGTTAGGTATTGTGAGGTAAGCACGTTTTGTGGATATTTTATTAATGTCCAATTCTTTGATTTCGGTGATGGTTAGGTTCAGATGGGTGAGGTTTGGTAGGATAAGAACTTTTTGTGGATATTTTGGGAATGTCGAATTCTCTGACTTCGGTAATGGTTAGTTTAGGTTGGGTTAGGTATTGTGAAGTAAGCACGTTTTGTGGATATTTTCGCAATGTCCAATTCTTTGATTTCGGTAATGGTTAGGTTCAGATGAGTGTGGTTTGGTAGGATAAGAACTTTTTGTGGATATTTTGGCAATGTCGAATTCTCTGACTTTGGTGATGGTTAGGTTAGGTTGGGTTAGGTATTGTGAGGAAGGCACGTTTTGTGGATATTTTCGCAATGTCAAATTCTTTGATTTCGGTGATGGTTAGGTTCAGATGGGTGAGGTTTGGTAGGATAAGAACTTTTTGTGGATATTTTGGGAATGTCGAATTCTCTGACTTCGGTAATGGTTAGGTTAGGTTGGGTTAGGTATTGTGAAGTAAGCACGTTTTGTGGATATTTTAACAATGTCCAATTCTTTGATTTCGGTAATGGTTAGGTTCAGATGAGTGTGGTTTGGTAGGATAAGAATTTTTTGTGGATATTTTGGCAATGTCGAATTCTCTGACTTACGTGATGGTTAGGTTAGGTTGGGTTAGGTATTGTGAGGGAAGCACGTTTTGTGGATATTTTATCAATGTCCAATTCTTTGATTTCGGTGATGGTTAGGTTCGAATGGGTGAGGTTTGGTAGGATAACCACTTTTTGTGGATATTTTGGCAATGTCGAATTTTCTGACTTCGGTGATGGTTAGGTTAGGTTGGGTTAGGTATTGTGAGGTAAGCACGTTTTGTGGATATTTTGGCAATGTCCAATTCTTTGATTTCGGTGATGGTTAGGTTCAGATGAGTGTGGTTTGGTAGGATAAGAACTTTTTGTGGATATTTTGGCAATGTCGAATTCTCTGACTTCGGTGATGGTTAGGTTAGGTTGGGTTAGGTATTTTAAGGAAGCACGTATTTGGGATATTTTATCAATGTCCAATTCTTTGATTTCGGTGATGGTTAGGTTCAGATGGGTGAGGTTTGGTAGGATTAGAACTTTTTGTGGAAATTTTGGCTATGTCGAAGTCTCTGACTTCGGTGATGGTTAGGTTAGGTTGGGTTAGGTATTGTGAGGTAAACACGTTTTGTGGATATTATCGCAATGTCCATTTCTTTGATTTCGGTAATGGTTAGGTTCAGATGAGTGTGGTTTGGTAGGATAAGAACTTTTTGTGGATATTTTGGCAATGTCGAATTCTTTCTATTCGGTGATGGTTAGGTTAGGTTGGTTTAGGTATTGTAAGAAAGCACGTTTTGTCGATATTTTCGCAATGTCCAATTCTTTGATTTCGGTGATGGTTAGGTTTAGATGAGTGTGGTTTGGTAGGATAAGAACTTTTTGTGGATATTTTGGCAATGTCGAATTCTCTGACTTTGGTAATGGTTAGGTTAGGTTGGGTTAGGTATTGTGAGGTAAGCACGTTTTGTGGATATTTTATCAATGTCAAATTCTTTGATTTCGGTGATGGTTAGGTTCAGATGGGTGAGGTTTGGTAGGATAAGAACTTTTTGGGGATATTTTGGGAATGTCGAATTCTCTGACTTCGGTAATGGGTAGTTTAGGTTGGGTTAGGTATTGTGAAGTAAGCACGTTTTGTGGATATTTTCGCACTGTCCAATTCTTTGATTTCGGTAATGGTTAGGTTCAGATGAGTGTGGTTTGGTAGGATAAGAACTTTTTGTGGATATTTTGGCAATGTCGAATTCTCTGACTTCGGTGATGGTTAGGTTAGGTTGGTTTAGGTATTGTAAGGAAGCACGTTTTGTGGATATTTTCGCAATGTCCAATTCTTTGATTTCGGTGATGGTTAGGTTCAGATGAGTGTGGTTTGGTAGGATAAGAACTTTTTGTGGATATTTTGGCAATGTCGAATTCTCTGACTTCGGTGATGGTTAGGTTAGGTTGGGTTAGGTATTGTGAGGTAAGCACGTTTTGTGGATATTTTATCAATGTCCAATTCTTTGATTTCGGTGATGGTTAGGTTCAGATGGGTGAGGTTTGTAGGATAAGCACTTTTTGTGGATATTTTTGCAATGTCGAATTCTCTGACTTCGGTGATGGTTAGGTTAGGTTGGGTTAGGTATTGTGAGGTAAGCACGTTCTGTGGATATTTTCGCATCGTCCAATTCTTTGATTTCGGTGATGGTTAGGTTCAGATGGGTGAGGTTTGGTAGGATAAGAACTTTTTGTGGATATTTTGGAAATGTCGAATTCTCTGACTTCGGTGATGGTTAGGTTAGGTTGGGTTAGGTATTGTGAGGAAAGCACGTTTTGTGGATATTTTCACAATGTCCAATTCTTTGATTTCGGTGATGGTTAGGTTCAGATGGGTGAGGTTTGGTAGGATAAGAACTTTTTGTGGATATTTTGGGAATGTCGAATTCTCTGACTTCGGTGATGGTTAGGTTAGGTTGGGTTAGGTATTGTGAGGTAAGCACGTTTTGTGGATATTATCGCAATGTCCAATTCTTTGATTTCGGTCATAGTTAGGTTCAGATGAGTGTGGTTTGGTAGGATAAGAACTTTTTGTGGATATTTTGGCAATGTCGAATTCTTTGACTTCGGTGATGGTTAGGTTAGGTTGGTTTAGGTATTGTAAGGAAGCACGTTTTGTGGATATTTTCGCAATGTCCAATTCTTTGATTTCGGTGATGGTTAGGTTCAGATGAGTGTGGTTTGGTAGGATAAGAACTTATTGTGGATATTTTGGCAATGTCGAATTCTCTGACTTCGGTAATCGTTAGGTTAGGTTGGGTTAGGTATTGTGAGGTAAACACGTTTTGTGGATATTTTATCAATGTCCAATTCTTTGATTTCGGTGATGGTTAGGTTCAGATGGGTGAGGTTTGGTAGGATAAGAACTTTTTGTGGATATTTTGGGAATGTCGAATTCTCTGACTTCGGTTATGGTTAGTTTAGGTTGGGTTAGGTATTGTGAAGTAAGCACGTTTTGTGGATATTTTCGCAATGTCCAATTCTTTGATTTCGGTGATGGTTAGGTTCAGATGAGTGTGGTTTGGTAGGATAAGAACTTTTTGTGGATATTTTGGCTATGTCGAATTCTCTGACTTCGTTAATGGTTAGGTTAGGTTGGGTTAGGTATTGTGAGGTAAGCACGTTTTGTGGATATTTTATCAATGTCCAATTCTTTGATTTCGGTGATGGTTAGGTTCAGATGGGTGAGGTTTGGTAGGATAAGAACTTTTTGTGGATATTTTGGGAATGTCGAATTCTCTGACTTCGGTAATGGTTAGTTTAGGTTGGGTTAGGTATTGTGAAGTAAGCACGTTTTGTGGATATTTTCGCAATGTCCAATTCTTTGATTTCGGTAATGGTTAGGTTCAGATGAGTGTGGTTTGGTAGGATAAGAACTTTTTGTGGATATTTTGGCAATGTCGAATTCTCTGACTTCGGTGATGGTAAGGTTAGGTTAGGTTAGGTATTGTGAAGTAAGCATGTTTTGTGGATATTTACTTAATGTCCAATTCTTTGATTTCGGTGATGGTTAGGTTCAGATGGGTGAGGTTTGGTAGGATAAGCACTTTTTGTGGATATTTTGGCAATGTCGAATTTTTTAACTTCGGTGATGGTAAGGTTAGGTTGGGTTAGGTATTGTGAAGTAAGCACTTTTTGTGGATATTTTCGCAATGTCAAATTCTTTAATTTCGGTGATGGTTAGGTTTAGATGGGTGAGGTTTGGTAGGATAAGAACTTTTTGTGGATATTTTGGCAATGTCGAATTCTCTGACTTCGGTGATGGTTAGGTTAGGTTGGGTTAGGTATTATGAGGGAAGCACGTTTTGTGGATATTTTCGCAATGTCAAATACTTTGATTTCGGTGATGGTTAGGTTCAGATGGGTGAGGTTTGGTAGGATAAGAACTTTTTGTGGAAATTTTGGCAATGTCGAATTCTCTGACTTCGGTGATGATAAGGTTAGGTTAGATAAAATATGGTGAGGTAAGCATGTCTTGTGGATATTTTGGCAAAGTCTAATTCTTCGATTTGGGTGATGGTTAGGTTCAGATGGGTGAGGTTTGGTAGGATAAGCACTTTTTGTGGATATTTTGGCAATGTCGAATTTTCTGATTTCGGTGATGGTAAGGTTAGGTTCTGTTAGGTATTGTGAGGCAAGCACGTTTTGTGGATATTTTTTTAATGTCCAATTCTTTGATTTCGGTGATGGTTAGGTTCAGATGGGTGAGGTTTGGTAGGATAAGCACTTTTTGTGGATATTTTGGCAATGTCGAACTTTCTGACTTCGGTGATGGTTAGGTTAGGTTGGATTAGGTATTGTGAGGGAAGCACGTTTTGTGGATATTTTCGCAATGTCAAATTCTTTGATTTCGGTGATGGTTAGGTTCAGATGGGTGAGGTTTGGTAGGATAAAAACTTTTTGTGGAAATTTCGGCAATGTCGAATTCTCTGACTTCGGTGATGGTTAGGTTAGGTTGGGTTAGGTATTGTGAGGTAAGCACGTTTTGTGGATATTATCGCAATGTCCAATTCTTTGATTTCGGTAATAGTTAGGTTCAGATGAGTGTGGTTTGGTAGGATAAGAACTTTTTGTGGATATTTTGGCAATGTCGAATTCTTTGACTTCGGTGATGGTTAGGTTAGGTTGGTTTAGGTATTGTAAGGAAGCACGTTTTGTGGATATTTTCGCAATGTCCAATTCTTTGATTTCGGTGATGGTTAGGTTCAGATGAGTGTGGTTTGGTAGGATAAGAACTTATTGTGGATATTTTGGCAATGTCGAATTCTCTGACTTCGGTAATCGTTAGGTTAGGTTGGGTTAGGTATTGTGAGGTAAACACGTTTTGTGGATATTTTATCAATGTCCAATTCTTTGATTTCGGTGATGGTTAGGTTCAGATGGGTGAGGTTTGGTAGGATAAGAACTTTTTGTGGATATTTTGGGAATGTCGAATTCTCTGACTTCGGTTATGGTTAGTTTAGGTTGGGTTAGGTATTGTGAAGTAAGCACGTTTTGTGGATATTTTCGCAATGTCCAATTCTTTGATTTCGGTGATGGTTAGGTTCAGATGAGTGTGGTTTGGTAGGATAAGAACTTTTTGTGGATATTTTGGCTATGTCGAATTCTCTGACTTCGTTAATGGTTAGGTTAGGTTGGGTTAGGTATTGTGAGGTAAGCACGTTTTGTGGATATTTTATCAATGTCCAATTCTTTGATTTCGGTGATGGTTAGGTTCAGATGGGTGAGGTTTGGTAGGATAAGAACTTTTTGTGGATATTTTGGGAATGTCGAATTCTCTGACTTCGGTAATGGTTAGTTTAGGTTGGGTTAGGTATTGTGAAGTAAGCACGTTTTGTGGATATTTTCGCAATGTCCAATTCTTTGATTTCGGTAATGGTTAGGTTCAGATGAGTGTGGTTTGGTAGGATAAGAACTTTTTGTGGATATTTTGGCAATGTCGAATTCTCTGACTTCGGTGATGGTAAGGTTAGGTTAGGTTAGGTATTGTGAAGTAAGCATGTTTTGTGGATATTTACTTAATGTCCAATTCTTTGATTTCGGTGATGGTTAGGTTCAGATGGGTGAGGTTTGGTAGGATAAGCACTTTTTGTGGATATTTTGGCAATGTCGAATTTTTTAACTTCGGTGATGGTAAGGTTAGGTTGGGTTAGGTATTGTGAAGTAAGCACTTTTTGTGGATATTTTCGCAATGTCAAATTCTTTAATTTCGGTGATGGTTAGGTTTAGATGGGTGAGGTTTGGTAGGATAAGAACTTTTTGTGGATATTTTGGCAATGTCGAATTCTCTGACTTCGGTGATGGTTAGGTTAGGTTGGGTTAGGTATTATGAGGGAAGCACTTTTTGTGGATATTTTCGCAATGTCAAATACTTTGATTTCGGTGATGGTTAGGTTCAGATGGGTGAGGTTTGGTAGGATAAGAACTTTTTGTGGAAATTTTGGCAATGTCGAATTCTCTGACTTCGGTGATGATAAGGTTAGGTTAGATAAAATATGGTGAGGTAAGCATGTCTTGTGGATATTTTGGCAAAGTCTAATTCTTCGATTTGGGTGATGGTTAGGTTCAGATGGGTGAGGTTTGGTAGGATAAGCACTTTTTGTGGATATTTTGGCAATGTCGAATTTTCTGATTTCGGTGATGGTAAGGTTAGGTTCTGTTAGGTATTGTGAGGCAAGCACGTTTTGTGGATATTTTTTTAATGTCCAATTCTTTGATTTCGGTGATGGTTAGGTTCAGATGGGTGAGGTTTGGTAGGATAAGCACTTTTTGTGGATATTTTGGCAATGTCGAACTTTCTGACTTCGGTGATGGTTAGGTTAGGTTGGATTAGGTATTGTGAGGGAAGCACGTTTTGTGGATATTTTCGCAATGTCAAATTCTTTGATTTCGGTGATGGTTAGGTTCAGATGGGTGAGGTTTGGTAGGATAAAAACTTTTTGTGGAAATTTCGGCAATGTCGAATTCTCTGACTTCGGTGATGGTTAGGTTAGGTTGGGTTAGGTATTGTGAGGAAAGCACGTTTTGTGGATATTTTCGCAATGTCCAATTCTTTGATTTCGGTGATGGTTAGGTTCAGATGGGTGAGGTTTGGTAGGATAAGAACTTTTTGTGGAAATTTTGGCAATGTCGAATTCTCTGACTTCGGTGATAATAAGGTTAGGTTGGATAAAATATGGTGAGGTAAGCATGTCTTGTGGATATTTTGGCAAAGTCCAATTCTTCGATTTCGGTGATGGTTAGGTTCAGAAGGGTGAGGTTTGGTAGGATAAGAATTTTTTGTGGATATTTTGGCAATGTCGAATTCTCTGATTTCGGTGATGGTTAGGTTAGGTTGGGTTAGGTATTGTTAGGTAAGCACGTCTTGTGGATATTTTGGCAATGTCCAATTCTTTGATTTCGGTGATGGTTAGGTTCAGATGGGTGAGGTTTGGTAGGATAAGCACTTTTTGTGGATATTTTGGCAATGTCGAATTTTCTGACTTCGGTGATGGTTAGGTTAGGTTGGGTTAGGTATTGTGAGGAAGGCACGTTTTGTGGATATTTTTTTATTGTCCAATTCTTTGATTTCGGTGATGGTTAGGTTCAGATGGGTGAGGTTTGGTAGGATAAGCACTTTTTGTGGATATTTTGGCAATGTCGAATTTTCTGACTTCGGTGATGGTTAGGTTAGGTTGGGTTAGGTAATGTGAGGGAAGCACGTTTTGTGGATAGTTTCGCAATGTCAAATTCTTTGATTTCGGTGATGGTTAGGTTCAGATGGGTGAGGTTTGGTAGGATAAAAACTTTTTGTGGAAATTTTGGCAATGTCGAATTCTCTGACTTCGGTGATGGTTAGCTTAGGTTGGGTTAGGTATTGTGAGGTAAGCACGTTTTGTGGATATTTTATCAATGTCCAATTCTTTGATTTCGGTGATGGTTAGGTTCAGATGGGTGAGGTTTGGTAGGATAAGCACTTTTTGTGGATATTTTGGCAATGTCGAATTTTCTGATTTCGGTGATGGATAGGTTAGGTTGGGTTAGGTATTGTGAGGTAAACACGTTTTGTGGATATTTTTTTAATGTCCAATTCTTTGATTTCGGTGATGGTTAGGTTCAGATGGGTGAGGTTTGGTAGGATAAGCACTTTTTGTGGATATTTTGGCAATGTCGAATTTTCTGACTTCGGTGATGGTTAGGTTAGGTTGGGTTAGGTATTGTGAGGAAAGCACGTTTTGTGGATATTTTCGCAATGTCCAATTCTTTGATTTTGGTGATGGTTAGGTTCAGATGGGTGAGGTTTGGTAGGATAAGAACTTTTTGTGGAAATTTTGGCAATGTCGAATTCTCTGACTTCGGTGATGGTTAGGTTAGGTTGGGTTAGGTATTGTGAGGTAAGCACGTCTTGTAGATATTTTGGCAATGTCTAATTCTTTGATTTCAGTGATGGTTAGGTTCAGAAGGGTGAGGTTTGGTAGGATAAGAACTTTTTGTGGATATTTTGGCAATGTCGAATTCTCTGACTTCGGTGATGGTAAGGTTAGGTTAGGTTAGGTATTGTGAAGTAAGCACGTTTTTTGGATATTTACTCAATGTCCAATTCTTTTATTTCGGTGATGGTTAGGTTCAGATGGGTGAGGTTTGGTAGGATAATCACTTTTTGTGGATATTTTGGCAATGTCGAATTCTCTGATTTCTGTGATGGTTAGGTTAGGTTGGGTTAGGTATTGTTAGGTATGCACGTCTTGTGGATATTTTGGCAATTTCCAATTCTTTGATTTCGGTGATGGTTAGGTTCAGATGGGTGAGGTTTGGTAGGATAAGCACTTTTTGTGGATATTTTGGCAATGTCGAATTTTTTGACTTCGGTGATGGTTAGGTTAGGTTGGGTTAGGTATTGTGAGGGAAGCACGTTTTGTGGATATTTTCGCAATGTCGAATTCTTTGATTTCGGTGATGGTTAGGTTCAGATGGGTGAGGTTTGGAAGGATAAGAACTTTTTGTGGAAATTTTGGCAATGTCGAATTCTCTGACTTCGGTGATGGTTAGGTTAGGTTGGGTTAGGTATTGTGAGGTAAGCACGTCTTGTAGATATTTTGGCAATGTCTAATTCTTTGATTTCGGTGATGGTTAGGTTCAGAAGGGTGAGGTTTGGTAGGATAAGAACTTTTTGTGGATATTTTGGCAATGTCGAATTCTCTGACTTCGGTGATGGTAAGGTTAGGTTAGGTTAGGTATTGTGAAGTAAGCACGTTTTATGGATATTTACTCAATGTCCAATTCTTTGATTTCGGTGATGGTTAGGTTCAGATGGGTGAGGTTTGGTAGGATAAGCACTTTTTGTGGATATTTTGACAATGTCGAATTTTCTGATTTCGGTGATGGGTAGGTTAGGTTGGGTTAGGTATTGTGAGGTAAGCACGTTTTGTGGATATTTTCGCAATGTCCAATTCTTTGATTTCGGTGATGGTTAGGTTCAGAAGGGTGAGGTTTGGTAGGATAAGAAATTTTTGTGGATATTTTGGCAATGTCGAATTCTCTGATTTCGGTGATGGTTAGGTTAGGTTAGGTTAGGTATTGTTAGGTGAACACGTCTTGTGGATATTTTGGCAATGTCCAATTCTTTGATTTCGGTGATGGTTAGGTTCAGATGGGTGAGGTTTGGTAGGATAAGCACTTTTTGTGGATATTTTGACAATGTCGAATTTTCTGATTTCGGTGATGGGTAGGTTAGGTTGGGTAGGTATTGTGAGGTAAGCACGTTTTGTGGATATTTTCGCAATGTCAAATTCTTTAATTTCGGTGATGGTTAGGTTTAGATGGGTGAGGTTTGGTAGGATAAGAACTTTTTGTGGATATTTTGGCAATGTCGAATTCTCTGACTTCGGTGATGGTTAGGTAAGGTTGGGTTAGGTATTATGAGGGAAGCACGTTTTGTGGATATTTTCGCAATGTCAAATTCTTTGATTTCGGTGATGGTTAGGTTCAGATGGGTGAGGTTTGGTAGGATAAGAACTTTTTGTGGAAATTTTGGCAATGTCGAATTCTCTGACTTCGGTGATGGTAAGGTTAGGTTGGGTTAGGTATTGTGAGGTAAGCACGTCTTGTGGATATTTTGGCAATGTCCAATTCTTTGATTTCGGTGATGGTTAGGTTCAGAAGGGTGAGGTTTGGTAGGATAAGAACTTTTTGTGGATATTTTGGCAATGTCGAATTCTCTGACTTCGGTGATGGTATGGTTAGGTTAGGTTAGGTATTGTGAAGTAAGCACGTTTTGTGGATTTTTACTCAATGTCCAATTCTTTGATTTCGGTGATGGTTAGGTTCAGATGGGTGAGGTTTGGTAGGATAAGCACTTTTTGTGGATATTTTGGCAATGTCGAATTTTTTAACTTCGGTGATGGTTAGGTTAGGTTGGGTTAGGTATTGTGAAGTAAGCACTTTTTGTGGATATTTTCGCAATGTCAAATTCTTTAATTTCGGTGATGGTTAGGTTTAGATGGGTGAGGTTTGGTAGGATAAGAACTTTTTGTGGAAATTTTGGCAATGTCGAATTCTCTGACTTCGGTAATGGTTAGGTTAGGTTGGGTTAGGTATTGTGAAGTAAGCACGTTTTGTGGATATTTTAACAATGTCCAATTCTTTGATTTCGGTAATGGTTAGGTTCAGATGAGTGTGGTTTGGTAGGATAAGAATTTTTTGTGGATATTTTGGCAATGTCGAATTCTCTGACTTACGTGATGGTTAGGTTAGGTTGGGTTAGGTATTGTGAGGGAAGCACGTTTTGTGGATATTTTATCAATGTCCAATTCTTTGATTTCGGTGATGGTTAGGTTCAGATGGGTGAGGTTTGGTAGGATAAGCACTTTTTGTGGATATTTTGGCAATGTCGAATTTTCTGACTTCGGTGATGGTTAGGTTAGGTTGGGTTAGGTATTGTGAGGTAAGCACGTTTTGTGGATATTTTGGCAATGTCCAATTCTTTGATTTCGGTGATGGTTAGGTTCAGATGAGTGTGGTTTGGTAGGATAAGAACTTTTTGTGGATATTTTGGCAATGTCGAATTCTCTGACTTCGGTGATGGTTAGGTTAGGTTGGGTTAGGTATTTTAAGGAAGCACGTATTTGGGATATTTTATCAATGTCCAATTCTTTGATTTCGGTGATGGTTAGGTTCAGATGGGTGAGGTTTGGTAGGATTAGAACTTTTTGTGGAAATTTTGGCTATGTCGAATTCTCTGACTTCGGTGATGGTTAGGTTAGGTTGGGTTAGGTATTGTGAGGTAAGCACGTTTTGTGGATATTATCGCAATGTCCATTTCTTTGATTTCGGTAATGGTTAGGTTCAGATGAGTGTGGTTTGGTAGGATAAGAACTTTTTGTGGATATTTTGGCAATGTCGAATTCTTTCTATTCGGTGATGGTTAGGTTAGGTTGGTTTAGGTATTGTAAGAAAGCACGTTTTGTCGATATTTTCGCAATGTCCAATTCTTTGATTTCGGTGATGGTTAGGTTTAGATGAGTGTGGTTTGGTAGGATAAGAACTTTTTGTGGATATTTTGGCAATGTCGAATTCTCTGACTTCGGTAATGGTTAGGTTAGGTTGGGTTAGGTATTGTGAGGTAAGCACGTTTTGTGGATATTTTATCAATGTCAAATTCTTTGATTTCGGTGATGGTTAGGTTCAGATGGGTGAGGTTTGGTAGGATAAGAACTTTTTGGGGATATTTTGGGAATGTCGAATTCTCTGACTTCGGTAATGGGTAGTTTAGGTTGGGTTAGGTATTGTGAAGTAAGCACGTTTTGTGGATATTTTTGCACTGTCCAATTCTTTGATTTCGGTAATGGTTAGGTTCAGATGAGTGTGGTTTGGTAGGATAAGAACTTTTTGTGGATATTTTGGCAATGTCGAATTCTCTGACTTCGGTGATGGTTAGGTTAGGTTGGTTTAGGTATTGTAAGGAAGCACGTTTTGTGGATATTTTCGCAATGTCCAATTCTTTGATTTCGGTGATGGTTAGGTTCAGATGAGTGTGGTTTGGTAGGATAAGAACTTTTTGTGGATATTTTGGCAATGTCGAATTCTCTGACTTCGGTGATGGTTAGGTTAGGTTGGGTTAGGTATTGTGAGGTAAGCACGTTTTGTGGATATTTTATCAATGTCCAATTCTTTGATTTCGGTGATGGTTAGGTTCAGATGGGTGAGGTTTGTAGGATAAGCACTTATTGTGGATATTTTTGCAATGTCGAATTCTCTGACTTCGGTGATGGTTAGGTTAGGTTGGGTTAGGTATTGTGAGGTAAGCACGTTCTGTGGATATTTTCGCATCGTCCAATTCTTTGATTTCGGTGATGGTTAGGTTCAGATGGGTGAGGTTTGGTAGGATAAGAACTTTTTGTGGATATTTTGGCAATGTCGAATTCTCTGACTTCGGTGATGGTTAGGTTAGGTTGGGTTAGGTATTGTGAGGAAGGCACGTTTTGTGGATATTTTCGCAATGTCAAATTCTTTGATTTCGGTGATGGTTAGGTTCAGATGGGTGAGGTTTGGTAGGATAAGAACTTTTTGTGGATATTTTGGGAATGTCGAATTCTCTGACTTCGGTGATGGTAAGGTTAGGTTGGGTTAGGTATTGTGAGGTAAGCACGTTTTGTGGATATTATCGCAATGTCCAATTCTTTGATTTCGGTGATGGTTAGGTTCAGATGAGTGTGGTTTGGTAGGATAAGAACTTTTTGTGGATATTTTGGCAATGTCGAATTCTCTGACTTCGGTAATGGTTAGGTTAGGTTGGGTTAGGTATTGTGAGGTAAACACGTTTTGTGGATATTTTATCAATGTCCAATTCTTTGATTTCGGTGATGGTTAGGTTCAGATGGGTGAGGTTTGGTAGGATAAGAACTTTTTGTGGATATTTTGGGAATGTCGAATTCTCTGACTTCGGTTATGGTTAGTTAAGGTTGGGTTAGGTATTGTGAAGTAAGCACGTTTTGTGGATATTTTCGCAATGTCCAATTCTTTGATTTCGGTGATGGTTAGGTTCAGATGAGTGTGGTTTGGTAGGATAAGAACTTTTTGTGGATATTTTGGCTATGTCGAATTCTCTGACTTCGTTAATGGTTAGGTTAGGTTGGGTTAGGTATTGTGAGGTAAGCACGTTTTGTGGATATTTTATCAATGTCCAATTCTTTGATTTCGGTGATGGTTAGGTTCAGATGGGTGAGGTTTGGTAGGATAAGAACTTTTTGTGGATATTTTGGGAATGTCGAATTCTCTGACTTCGGTAATGGTTAGTTTAGGTTGGGTTAGGTATTGTGAAGTAAGCACGTTTTGTGGATATTTTCGCAATGTCCAATTCTTTGATTTCGGTAATGGTTAGGTTCAGATGAGTGTGGTTTGGTAGGATAAGAACTTTTTGTGGATATTTTGGCAATGTCGAATTCTCTGACTTTGGTGATGGTTAGGTTAGGTTGGGTTAGGTATTGTGAGGAAGGCACGTTTTGTGGATATTTTCGCAATGTCAAATTCTTTGATTTCGGTGATGGTTAGGTTCAGATGGGTGAGGTTTGGTAGGATAAGAACTTTTTGTGGATATTTTGGGAATGTCGAATTCTCTGACTTCGGTAATGGTTAGGTTAGGTTGGGTTAGGTATTGTGAAGTAAGCACGTTTTGTGGATATTTTAACAATGTCCAATTCTTTGATTTCGGTAATGGTTAGGTTCAGATGAGTGTGGTTTGGTAGGATAAGAATTTTTTGTGGATATTTTGGCAATGTCGAATTCTCTGACTTACGTGATGGTTAGGTTAGGTTGGGTTAGGTATTGTGAGGGAAGCACGTTTTGTGGATATTTTATCAATGTCCAATTCTTTGATTTCGGTGATGGTTAGGTTCGAATGGGTGAGGTTTGGTAGGATAAGCACTTTTTGTGGATATTTTGGCAATGTCGAATTTTCTGACTTCGGTGATGGTTAGGTTAGGTTGGGTTAGGTATTGTGAGGTAAGCACGTTTTGTGGATATTTTGGCAATGTCCAATTCTTTGATTTCGGTGATGGTTAGGTTCAGATGAGTGTGGTTTGGTAGGATAAGAACTTTTTGTGGATATTTTGGCAATGTCGAATTCTCTGACTTCGGTGATGGTTAGGTTAGGTTGGGTTAGGTATTTTAAGGAAGCACGTATTTGGGATATTTTATCAATGTCCAATTCTTTGATTTCGGTGATGGTTAGGTTCAGATGGGTGAGGTTTGGTAGGATTAGAACTTTTTGTGGAAATTTTGGCTATGTCGAAGTCTCTGACTTCGGTGATGGTTAGGTTAGGTTGGGTTAGGTATTGTGAGGTAAACACGTTTTGTGGATATTATCGCAATGTCCATTTCTTTGATTTCGGTAATGGTTAGGTTCAGATGAGTGTGGTTTGGTAGGATAAGAACTTTTTGTGGATATTTTGGCAATGTCGAATTCTTTCTATTCGGTGATGGTTAGGTTAGGTTGGTTTAGGTATTGTAAGAAAGCACGTTTTGTCGATATTTTCGCAATGTCCAATTCTTTGATTTCGGTGATGGTTAGGTTTAGATGAGTGTGGTTTGGTAGGATAAGAACTTTTTGTGGATATTTTGGCAATGTCGAATTCTCTGACTTTGGTAATGGTTAGGTTAGGTTGGGTTAGGTATTGTGAGGTAAGCACGTTTTGTGGATATTTTATCAATGTCAAATTCTTTGATTTCGGTGATGGTTAGGTTCAGATGGGTGAGGTTTGGTAGGATAAGAACTTTTTGGGGATATTTTGGGAATGTCGAATTCTCTGACTTCGGTAATGGGTAGTTTAGGTTGGGTTAGGTATTGTGAAGAAAGCACGTTTTGTGGATATTTTCGCACTGTCCAATTCTTTGATTTCGGTAATGGTTAGGTTCAGATGAGTGTGGTTTGGTAGGATAAGAACTTTTTGTGGATATTTTGGCAATGTCGAATTCTCTGACTTCGGTGATGGTTAGGTTAGGTTGGTTTAGGTATTGTAAGGAAGCACGTTTTGTGGATATTTTCGCAATGTCCAATTCTTTGATTTCGGTGATGGTTAGGTTCAGATGAGTGTGGTTTGGTAGGATAAGAACTTTTTGTGGATATTTTGGCAATGTCGAATTCTCTGACTTCGGTGATGGTTAGGTTAGGTTGGGTTAGGTATTGTGAGGTAAGCACGTTTTGTGGATATTTTATCAATGTCCAATTCTTTGATTTCGGTGATGGTTAGGTTCAGATGGGTGAGGTTTGTAGGATAAGCACTTTTTGTGGATATTTTTGCAATGTCGAATTCTCTGACTTCGGTGATGGTTAGGTTAGGTTGGGTTAGGTATTGTGAGGTAAGCACGTTCTGTGGATATTTTCGCATCGTCCAATTCTTTGATTTCGGTGATGGTTAGGTTCAGATGGGTGAGGTTTGGTAGGATAAGAACTTTTTGTGGATATTTTGGAAATGTCGAATTCTCTGACTTCGGTGATGGTTAGGTTAGGTTGGGTTAGGTATTGTGAGGAAAGCACGTTTTGTGGATATTTTCACAATGTCCAATTCTTTGATTTCGGTGATGGTTAGGTTCAGATGGGTGAGGTTTGGTAGGATAAGAACTTTTTGTGGATATTTTGGGAATGTCGAATTCTCTGACTTCGGTGATGGTTAGGTTAGGTTGGGTTAGGTATTGTGAGGTAAGCACGTTTTGTGGATATTGTCGCAATGTCCAATTCTTTGATTTCGGTAATAGTTAGGTTCAGATGAGTGTGGTTTGGTAGGATAAGAACTTTTTGTGGATATTTTGGCAATGTCGAATTCTTTGACTTCGGTGATGGTTAGGTTAGGTTGGTTTAGGTATTGTAAGGAAGCACGTTTTGTGGATATTTTCGCAATGTCCAATTCTTTGATTTCGGTGATGGTTAGGTTCAGATGAGTGTGGTTTGGTAGGATAAGAACTTATTGTGGATATTTTGGCAATGTCGAATTCTCTGACTTCGGTAATGGTTAGGTTAGGTTGGGTTAGGTATTGTGAGGTAAACACGTTTTGTGGATATTTTATCAATGTCCAATTCTTTGATTTCGGTGATGGTTAGGTTCAGATGGGTGAGGTTTGGTAGGATAAGAACTTTTTGTGGATATTTTGGGAATGTCGAATTCTCTGACTTCGGTTATGGTTAGTTTAGGTTGGGTTAGGTATTGTGAAGTAAGCACGTTTTGTGGATATTTTCGCAATGTCCAATTCTTTGATTTCGGTGATGGTTAGGTTCAGATGAGTGTGGTTTGGTAGGATAAGAACTTTTTGTGGATATTTTGGCTATGTCGAATTCTCTGACTTCGTTAATGGTTAGGTTAGGTTGGGTTAGGTATTGTGAGGTAAGCACGTTTTGTGGATATTTTATCAATGTCCAATTCTTTGATTTCGGTGATGGTTAGGTTCAGATGGGTGAGGTTTGGTAGGATAAGAACTTTTTGTGGATATTTTGGGAATGTCGAATTCTCTGACTTCGGTAATGGTTAGTTTAGGTTGGGTTAGGTATTGTGAAGTAAGCACGTTTTGTGGATATTTTCGCAATGTCCAATTCTTTGATTTCGGTAATGGTTAGGTTCAGATGAGTGTGGTTTGGTAGGATAAGAACTTTTTGTGGATATTCTGGCAATGTCGAATTCTCTGACTTCGGTGATGGTTAGGTTAGGTTGGGTTAGGTATTGTGAGGAAGGCACGTTTTGTGGATATTTTCGCAATGTCAAATTCTTTGATTTCGGTGATGGTTAGGTTCAGATGGGTGAGGTTTGGTAGGATAAGAACTTTTTGTGGATATTTTGGCAATGTCGAATTCTCTGACTTCGGTGATGGTTAGGTTAGGTTGGGTTAGGTATTTTAAGGAAGCACGTATTTGGGATATTTTATCAATGTCCAATTCTTTGATTTCGGTGATGGTTAGGTTCAGATGGGTGAGGTTTGGTAGGATTAGAACTTTTTGTGGAAATTTTGGCTATGTCGAATTCTCTGACTTCGGTGATGGTTAGGTTAGGTTGGGTTAGGTATTGTGAGGTAAGCACGTTTTGTGGATATTATCGCAATGTCCATTTCTTTGATTTCGGTAATGGTTAGGTTCAGATGAGTGTGGTTTGGTAGGATAAGAACTTTTTGTGGATATTTTGGCAATGTCGAATTCTTTCTATTCGGTGATGGTTAGGTTAGGTTGGTTTAGGTATTGTAAGGAAGCACGTTTTGTCGATATTTTCGCAATGTCCAATTCTTTGATTTCGGTGATGGTTAGGTTTAGATGAGTGTGGTTTGGTAGGATAAGAACTTTTTGTGGATATTTTGGCAATGTCGAATTCTCTGACTTCGGTAATGGTTAGGTTAGGTTGGGTTAGGTATTGTGAGGTAAGCACGTTTTGTGGATATTTTATCAATGTCAAATTCTTTGATTTCGGTGATGGTTAGGTTCAGATGGGTGAGGTTTGGTAGGATAAGAACTTTTTGTGGATATTTTGGGAATGTCGAATTCTCTGACTTCGGTAATGGGTAGTTTAGGTTGGGTTAGGTATTGTGAAGTAAGCACGTTTTGTGGATATTTTCGCACTGTCCAATTCTTTGATTTCGGTAATGGTTAGGTTCAGATGAGTGTGGTTTGGTAGGATAAGAACTTTTTGTGGATATTTTGGCAATGTCGAATTCTCTGACTTCGGTGATGGTTAGGTTAGGTTGGTTTAGGTATTGTAAGGAAGCACGTTTTGTGGATATTTTCGCAATGTCCAATTCTTTGATTTCGGTGATGGTTAGGTTCAGATGAGTGTGGTTTGGTGGGATAAGAACTTTTTGTGGATATTTTGGCAATGTCGAATTCTCTGACTTCGGTGATGGTTAGGTTAGGTTGGGTTAGGTATTGTGAGGTAAGCACGTTTTGTGGATATTTTATCAATGTCCAATTCTTTGATTTCGGTGATGGTTAGGTTCAGATGGGTGAGGTTTGTAGGATAAGCACTTTTTGTGGATATTTTTGCAATGTCGAATTCTCTGACTTCGGTGATGGTTAGGTTAGGTTGGGTTAGGTATTGTGAGGTAAGCACGTTCTGTGGATATTTTCGCAACGTCCAATTCTTTGATTTCGGTGATGGTTAGGTTCAGATGGGTGAGGTTTGGTAGGATAAGAACTTTTTGTGGATATTTTGGAAATGTCGAATTCTCTGACTTCGGTGATGGTTAGGTTAGGTTGGGTTAGGTATTGTGAGGAAAGCACGTTTTGTGGATATTTTCACAATGTCCAATTCTTTGATTTCGGTGATGGTTAGTTTCAGATGGGTGAGGTTTGGTAGGATAAGAACTTTTTGTGGATATTTTGGGAATGTCGAATTCTCTGACTTCGGTGATGGTTAGGTTAGGTTGGGTTAGGTATTGTGAGGTAAGCACGTTTTGTGGATATTATCGCAATGTCCAATTCTTTGATTTCGGTAATAGTTAGGTTCAGATGAGTGTGGTTTGGTAGGATAAGAACTTTTTGTGGATATTTTGGCAATGTCGAATTCTTTGACTTCGGTGATGGTTAGGTTAGGTTGGTTTAGGTATTGTAAGGAAGCACGTTTTGTGGATATTTTCGCAATGTCCAATTCTTTGATTTCGGTGATGGTTAGGTTCAGATGAGTGTGGTTTGGTAGGATAAGAACTTTTTGTGGATATTTTGGCAATGTCGAATTCTCTGACTTCGGTAATGGTTAGGTTAGGTTGGGTTAGGTATTGTGAGGTAAACACGTTTTGTGGATATTTTATCAATGTCCAATTCTTTGATTTCGGTGATGGTGAGGTTCAGATGGGTGAGGTTTGGTAGGATAAGAACTTTTTGTGGATATTTTGGGAATGTCGAATTCTCTGACTTCGGTTATGGTTAGTTTAGGTTGGGTTAGGTATTGTGAAGTAAGCACGTTTTGTGGATATTTTAACAATGTCCAATTCTTTGATTTCGGTAATGGTTAGGTTCAGATGAGTGTGGTTTGGTAGGATAAGAATTTTTTGTGGATATTTTGGCAATGTCGAATTCTCTGACTTACGTGATGGTTAGGTTAGGTTGGGTTAGGTATTGTGAGGGAAGCACGTTTTGTGGATATTTTATCAATGTCCAATTCTTTGATTTCGGTGATGGTTAGGTTCAGATGGGTGAGGTTTGGTAGGATAAGCACTTTTTGTGGATATTTTGGCAATGTCGAATTTTCTGACTTCGGTGATGGTTAGGTTAGGTTGGGTTAGGTATTGTGAGGTAAGCACGTTTTGTGGATATTTTGGCAATGTCCAATTCTTTGATTTCGGTGATGGTTAGGTTCAGATGAGTGTGGTTTGGTAGGATAAGAACTTTTTGTGGATATTTTGGCAATGTCGAATTCTCTGACTTCGGTGATGGTTAGGTTAGGTTGGGTTAGGTATTTTAAGGAAGCACGTATTTGGGATATTTTATCAATGTCCAATTCTTTGATTTCGGTGATGGTTAGGTTCAGATGGGTGAGGTTTGGTAGGATTAGAACTTTTTGTGGAAATTTTGGCTATGTCGAATTCTCTGACTTCGGTGATGGTTAGGTTAGGTTGGGTTAGGTATTGTGAGGTAAGCACGTTTTGTGGATATTTTATCAATGTCAAATTCTTTGATTTCGGTGATGGTTAGGTTCAGATGGGTGAGGTTTGGTAGGATAAGAACTTTTTGTGGATATTTTGGGAATGTCGAATTCTCTGACTTCGGTAATGGGTAGTTTAGGTTGGGTTAGGTATTGTGAAGTAAGCACGTTTTGTGGATATTTTCGCACTGTCCAATTCTTTGATTTCGGTAATGGTTAGGTTCAGATGAGTGTGGTTTGGTAGGATAAGAACTTTTTGTGGATATTTTGGCAATGTCGAATTCTCTGACTTCGGTGATGGTTAGGTTAGGTTGGTTTAGGTATTGTAAGGAAGCACGTTTTGTGGATATTTTCGCAATGTCCAATTCTTTGATTTCGGTGATGGTTAGGTTCAGATGAGTGTGGTTTGGTGGGATAAGAACTTTTTGTGGATATTTTGGCAATGTCGAATTCTCTGACTTCGGTGATGGTTAGGTTAGGTTGGGTTAGGTATTGTGAGGTAAGCACGTTTTGTGGATATTTTATCAATGTCCAATTCTTTGATTTCGGTGATGGTTAGGTTCAGATGGGTGAGGTTTGTAGGATAAGCACTTTTTGTGGATATTTTTGCAATGTCGAATTCTCTGACTTCGGTGATGGTTAGGTTAGGTTGGGTTAGGTATTGTGAGGTAAGCACGTTCTGTGGATATTTTCGCAACGTCCAATTCTTTGATTTCGGTGATGGTTAGGTTCAGATGGGTGAGGTTTGGTAGGATAAGAACTTTTTGTGGATATTTTGGAAATGTCGAATTCTCTGACTTCGGTGATGGTTAGGTTAGGTTGGGTTAGGTATTGTGAGGAAAGCACGTTTTGTGGATATTTTCACAATGTCCAATTCTTTGATTTCGGTGATGGTTAGTTTCAGATGGGTGAGGTTTGGTAGGATAAGAACTTTTTGTGGATATTTTGGGAATGTCGAATTCTCTGACTTCGGTGATGGTTAGGTTAGGTTGGGTTAGGTATTGTGAGGTAAGCACGTTTTGTGGATATTATCGCAATGTCCAATTCTTTGATTTCGGTAATAGTTAGGTTCAGATGAGTGTGGTTTGGTAGGATAAGAACTTTTTGTGGATATTTTGGCAATGTCGAATTCTTTGACTTCGGTGATGGTTAGGTTAGGTTGGTTTAGGTATTGTAAGGAAGCACGTTTTGTGGATATTTTCGCAATGTCCAATTCTTTGATTTCGGTGATGGTTAGGTTCAGATGAGTGTGGTTTGGTAGGATAAGAACTTTTTGTGGATATTTTGGCAATGTCGAATTCTCTGACTTCGGTAATGGTTAGGTTAGGTTGGGTTAGGTATTGTGAGGTAAACACGTTTTGTGGATATTTTATCAATGTCCAATTCTTTGATTTCGGTGATGGTGAGGTTCAGATGGGTGAGGTTTGGTAGGATAAGAACTTTTTGTGGATATTTTGGGAATGTCGAATTCTCTGACTTCGGTTATGGTTAGTTTAGGTTGGGTTAGGTATTGTGAAGTAAGCACGTTTTGTGGATATTTTAACAATGTCCAATTCTTTGATTTCGGTAATGGTTAGGTTCAGATGAGTGTGGTTTGGTAGGATAAGAATTTTTTGTGGATATTTTGGCAATGTCGAATTCTCTGACTTACGTGATGGTTAGGTTAGGTTGGGTTAGGTATTGTGAGGGAAGCACGTTTTGTGGATATTTTATCAATGTCCAATTCTTTGATTTCGGTGATGGTTAGGTTCAGATGGGTGAGGTTTGGTAGGATAAGCACTTTTTGTGGATATTTTGGCAATGTCGAATTTTCTGACTTCGGTGATGGTTAGGTTAGGTTGGGTTAGGTATTGTGAGGTAAGCACGTTTTGTGGATATTTTGGCAATGTCCAATTCTTTGATTTCGGTGATGGTTAGGTTCAGATGAGTGTGGTTTGGTAGGATAAGAACTTTTTGTGGATATTTTGGCAATGTCGAATTCTCTGACTTCGGTGATGGTTAGGTTAGGTTGGGTTAGGTATTTTAAGGAAGCACGTATTTGGAATATTTTATCAATGTCCAATTCTTTGATTTCGGTGATGGTTAGGTTCAGATGGGTGAGGTTTGGTAGGATTAGAACTTTTTGTGGAAATTTTGGCTATGTCGAATTCTCTGACTTCGGTGATGGTTAGGTTAGGTTGGGTTAGGTATTGTGAGGTAAGCACGTTTTGTGGATATTATCGCAATGTCCATTTCTTTGATTTCGGTAATGGTTAGGTTCAGATGAGTGTGGTTTGGTAGGATAAGAACTTTTTGTGGATATTTTGGCAATGTCGAATTCTTTCTATTCGGTGATGGTTAGGTTAGGTTGGTTTAGGTATTGTAAGGAAGCACGTTTTGTCGATATTTTCGCAATGTCCAATTCTTTGATATCGGTGATGGTTAGGTTTAGATGAGTGTGGTTTGGTAGGATAAGAACTTTTTGTGGATATTTTGGCAATGTCGAATTCTCTGACTTCGGTAATGGTTAGGTTAGGTTGGGTTAGGTATTGTGAGGTAAGCACGTTTTGTGGATATTTTATCAATGTCAAATTCTTTGATTTCGGTGATGGTTAGGTTCAGATGGGTGAGGTTTGGTAGGATAAGAACTTTTTGTGGATATTTTGGGAATGTCGAATTCTCTGACTTCGGTAATGGGTAGTTTAGGTTGGGTTAGGTATTGTGAAGTAAGCACGTTTTGTGGATATTTTCGCAATGTCCAATTCTTTGATTTCGGTGATGGTTAGGTTCAGATGAGTGTGGTTTGGTAGGATAAGAACTTTTTGTGGATATTTTGGCAATGTCGAATTCTCTGACTTCGGTGATGGTTAGGTTAGGTTGGGTTAAGTATTGTGAGGTAAGCACGTTTTGTGGATATTTTATCAATGTCCAATTCTTTGATTTCGGTGATGGTTAGGTTCAGATGGGTGAGGTTTGTAGGATAAGCACTTTTTGTGGATATTTTTGCAATGTCGAATTCTCTGACTTCGGTGATGGTTAGGTTAGGTTGGGTTAGGTATTGTGAGGTAAGCACGTTCTGTGGATATTTTCGCAACGTCCAATTCTTTGATTTCGGTGATGGTTAGGTTCAGATGGGTGAGGTTTGGTAGGATAAGAACTTTTTGTGGATATTTTGGCAATGTCGAATTTTCTAACTTCGGTGATGGTTAGGTTAGGTTGGGTTAGGTATTAGGAGGAAGGCACGTTTTGTGGATATTTTCGCAATGTCAAATTCTTTGATTTCGGTGATGGTTAGGTTCAGATGGGTGAGGTTTGGTAGGATAAGAACTTTTTGTGGATATTTTGGGAATGTCGAATTCTCTGACTTCGGTAATGGTTAGGTTAGGTTGGGTTAGGTATTGTGAAGTAAGCACGTTTTGTGGATATTTTTGCAATGTCCAATTCTTTGATTTCGGTAATGGTTAGGTTCAGATGAGTGTGGTTTGGTAGGATAAGAATTTTTTGTGGATATTTTGGCAATGTCGAATTCTCTGACTTACGTGATGGTTAGGTTAGGTTGGGTTAGATATTGTGAGGTAAGCACGTTTTGTGGATATTATCGCAATGTCCAATTCTTCGATTTCGGTAATGGTTAGGTTCAGATGAGTGTGGTTTGGTAGGATAAGAACTTTTTGTGGTTATTTTGGCAATGTCGAATTCTTTGACTTCGGTGATGGTTAGGTTAGGTTGGTTTAGGTATTGTAAGGAAGCACGTTTTGTGGATATTTTCGCAATGTCCAATTCTTTGATTTCGGTGATGGTTAGGTTCAGATGAGTGTGGTTTGGTTGGATAAGAACTTTTTGTGGATATTTTGGCAATGTCGAATTCTCTGACTTCGGTAATGGTTAGGTTAGGTTGGGTTAGGTATTGTGAGGTAAGCACGTTTTGTGGATATTTTCGCAATGTCCAATTCTTTGATTTCGGTGATGGTTAGGTTCAGATGGGTGAGGTTTGGTAGGATAAGAACTTTTTGTGGATATTTTGGAAATGTCGAATTCTCTGACTTCGGTGATGGTTAGGTTAGGTTGGGTTAGGTATTGTGAGGTAAGCACGTTTTGTGGATATTTTCGCAATGTCCAATTCTTTGATTTCGGTGATGGTTAGGTTCAGATGGGTGAGGTTTGGTAGGATAAGCACTTTTTGTGGATATTTTGTGCAATGTCGAATTTTCTGACTTTGGTGATGGTTAGGTTAGGTTGGGTTAGGTATTGTGAGGTAAGCACGTTTTGTGGATATTTTGGCAATATCCAATTCTTTGATTTCGGTGATTGTTAGGTTCAGATGAGTGTGGTTTGGTAGGATAAAAACTTTTTGTGGATATTTTGGCAATGTCGAATTCTCTGACTTCGGTGATGGTTAGGTTAGGTTGGGTTAGGTATTGTGAGGAAGGCACGTTTTGTGGATATTTTCGCATTGTCAAATTCTTTGATTTCGGTGATGGTTAGGTTCAGATGGGTGAGGTTTGGTAGGATAAGAACTTTTTGTGGATATTTTGGGAATGTCGAATTCTCTGACTTCGGTGATGGTTAGGTTAGGTTGGGTTAGGTATTGTGAGGTAAGCACGTTTTGTGGATATTATCGCAATGTCCAATTCTTTGATTTCGGTAAAGGTTAGGTTCAGATGAGTGTGGTTTGGTAGGATAAGAACTTTTTGTGGATATTTTGGCAATGTCGAATTCTTTGACTTCGGTGATGGTTAGGTTAGGTTGGGTTAGGTATTGTGAGGAAGGCACGTTTTGTGGATATTTTCGCAATGTCAAATTCTTTGATTTCGGTGATGGTTAGGTTCAGATGGGTGAGGTTTGGTAGGATAAGAACTTTTTGTGGATATTTTGGGAATGTCGAATTCTCTGACTTCGGTAATGGTTAGGTTAGGTTGGGTTAGGTATTGTGAAGTAAGCACGTTTTGTGGATATTTTTGCAATGTCCACTTCTTTGATTTCGGTAATGGTTAGGTTCAGATGAGTGTGGTTTGGTAGGATAAGAATTTTTTGTGGATATTTTGGCAATGTCGAATTCTCTGACTTACGTGATGGTTAGGTTAGGTTGGGTTAGATATTGTGAGGTAAGCACGTTTTGTGGATATTATCGCAATGTCCAATTCTTCGATTTCGGTAATGGTTAGGTTCAGATGAGTGTGGTTTGGTAGGATAAGAACTTTTTGTGGTTATTTTGGCAATGTCGAATTCTTTGACTTCGGTGATGGTTAGGTTAGGTTGGTTTAGGTATTGTAAGGAAGCACGTTTTGTGGATATTTTCGCAATGTCCAATTCTTTGATTTCGGTGATGGTTAGGTTCAGATGGGTGAGGTTTGGTAGGATAAGAACTTTTTGTGGATATTTTGGAAATGTCGAATTCTCTGACTTCGGTGATGGTTAGGTTAGGTTGGGTTAGGTATTGTGAGGTAAGCACGTTTTGTGGATATTTTCGCAATGTCCAATTCTTTGATTTCGGTGATGGTTAGGTTCAGATGGGTGAGGTTTGGTAGGATAAGCACTTTTTGTGGATATTTTGTGCAATGTCGAATTTTCTGACTTTGGTGATGGTTAGGTTAGGTTGGGTTAGGTATTGTGAGGTAAGCACGTTTTGTGGATATTTTGGCAATATCCAATTCTTTGATTTCGGTGATTGTTAGGTTCAGATGAGTGTGATTTGGTAGGATAAAAACTTTTTGTGGATATTTTGGCAATGTCGAATTCTCTGACTTCGGTGATGGTTAGGTTAGGTTGGGTTAGGTATTGTGAGGTAAGCACGTTTTGTGGATATTATCGCAATGTCCAATTCTTTGATTTCGGTAATGGTTAGGTTCAGATGAGTGTGGTTTGGTAGGATAAGAACTTTTTGTGGATATTTTGGCAATGTCGAATTCTTTGACTTCGGTGATGGTTAGGTTAGGTTGGTTTAGGTATTGTAAGGAAGCACGTTTTGTGGATATTTTCGCAAAGTCCAATTCTTTGATTTCGGTGATGGTTAGGTTCAGATGAGTGTGGTTTGGTAGGAAAAGACCTTTTTGTGGATATTTTGGCAATGTCGAATTCTCTGACTTCGGTAATGGTTAGGTTAGGTTGGGTTAGGTATTGTGAGGTAAGCACGTTTTGTGGATATTTTATCAATGTCCAATTCTTTGATTTCGGTGATGGTTAGGTTCAGATGGGTGAGGTTTGGTAGGATAAGAACTTTTTGTGGATATTTTGGGAATGTCGAATTCTCTGACTTCGGTAATGGTTAGTTTAGGTTGGGTTAGGTATTGTGAAGTAAGCACGTTTTGTGGATATTTTCGCAATGTCCAATTCTTTGATTTCGGTGATGGTTAGGTTCAGATGAGTGTGGTTTGGTAGGATAAGAACTTTTTGTGGATATTTTGGCAATGTCGAATTCTCTGACTTCGGTGATGGTTAGGTTAGGTTGGGTTAGGTATTGTGAGGAAGGCACGTTTTGTGGATATTTTCGCAATGTCAAATTCTTTGATTTCGGTGATGGTTAGGTTCAGATGGGTGAGGTTTGGTAGGATGAGAACTTTTCGTGGATATTTTGGCAATGTCGAATTTTCTAACTTCGGTGATGGTGAGGTTAGGTTGGGTTAGGTATTGTGAGGAAAGCACGTTTTGTGGATATTTTCGCAATGTCAAATTCTTTGATTTCGGTGATGGTTAGGTTCAGATGGGTGAGGTTTGGTAGGATAAGAACTTTTTGTGGATATTTTGGGAATGTCGAATTCTCTGACTTCGGTAATGGTTAGGTTAGGTTGGGTTAGGTATTGTGAAGTAAGCACGTTTTGTGGATATTTTTGCAATGTCCAATTCTTTGATTTCGGTAATGGTTAGTTTCAGATGAGTGTGGTTTGGTAGGATAAGAATTTTTTGTGGATATTTTGGCAATGTCAAATTCTCTGACTTACGTGATGGTTAGGTTAGGTTGGGTTAGGTATTTTAAGGAAGCACGTATTTGGGATATTTTATCAATGTCCAATTCTTTGATTTCGGTGATGGTTAGGTTCAGATGGGTGGGGTTTGGTAGGATAAGCACTTTTTGTGGATATTTTGGCAATGTCGAATTTTCTGAGTTCGGTGATGGTTAGGTTAGGTTGGGTTAGGTATTGTGAGGTAAGCACGTTTTGTGGATATTTTATTAATGTCCAATTCTTTGATTTCGGTGATGGTTAGGTTCAGATGGGTGAGGTTTGGTAGGATAAGCACTTTTTGTGGATATTTTGTGCAATGTCGAATTTTCTGACTTTGGTGATGGTTAGGTTAGGTTGGGTTAGGTATTGTGAGGTAAGCACGTTTTGTGGATATTTTGGCAATATCCAATTCTTTGATTTCGGTGATTGTTAGGTTCAGATGAGTGTGGTTTGGTAGGATAAAAACTTTTTGTGGATATTTTGGCAATGTCGAATTCTCTGTCTTCGGTGATGGTTAGGTTAGGTTGGGTTAGGTATTGTGAGGAAGGCACGTTTTGTGGATATTTTCGCAATGTCAAATTCTTTGATTTCGGTGATGGTTAGGTTCAGATGGGTGAGGTTTGGTAGGATAAGAACTTTTTGTGGATATTTTGGGAATGTCGAATTCTCTGACTTCGGTGATGGTTAGGTTAGGTTGGGTTTGGTATTGTGAGGTAAGCACGTTTTGTGGATATTATCGCAATGTCCAATTCTTTGATTTCGGTAATGGTTAGGTTCAGATGAGTGTGGTTTGGTAGGATAAGAACTTTTTGTGGATATTTTGGCAATGTCGAATTCTTTGACTTCGGTGATGGTTAGGTTAGGTTGGTTTAGGTATTGTAAGGAAGCACGTTTTGTGGATATTTTCGCAATGTCCAATTCTTTGATTTCGGTGATGGTTAGGTTCAGATGAGTGTGGTTTGGTAGGATAAGAACTTTTTGTGGATATTTTGGCAATGTCGAATTCTCTGACTTCGGTAATGGTTAGGTTAGGTTGGGTTAGGTATTGTGAGGTAAACACGTTTTGTGGATATTTTATCAATGTCCAATTCTTTGATTTCGGTGATGGTTAGTTTCAGATGGGTGAGGTTTGGTAGGATAAGAACTTTTTGTGGATATTTTGGGAATGTCGAATTCTCTGACTTCGGTGATGGTTAGGTTAGGTTGGGTTAGGTATTGTGAGGTAAGCACGTTTTGTGGATATTATCGCAATGTCCAATTCTTTGATTTCGGTAATAGTTAGGTTCAGATGAGTGTGGTTTGGTAGGATAAGAACTTTTTGTGGATATTTTGGCAATGTCGAATTCTTTGACTTCGGTGATGGTTAGGTTAGGTTGGTTTAGGTATTGTAAGGAAGCACGTTTTGTGGATATTTTCGCAATGTCCAATTCTTTGATTTCGGTGATGGTTAGGTTCAGATGAGTGTGGTTTGGTAGGATAAGAACTTTTTGTGGATATTTTGGCAATGTCGAATTCTCTGACTTCGGTAATGGTTAGGTTAGGTTGGGTTAGGTATTGTGAGGTAAACACGTTTTGTGGATATTTTATCAATGTCCAATTCTTTGATTTCGGTGATGGTGAGGTTCAGATGGGTGAGGTTTGGTAGGATAAGAACTTTTTGTGGATATTTTGGGAATGTCGAATTCTCTGACTTCGGTTATGGTTAGTTTAGGTTGGGTTAGGTATTGTGAAGTAAGCACGTTTTGTGGATATTTTAACAATGTCCAATTCTTTGATTTCGGTAATGGTTAGGTTCAGATGAGTGTGGTTTGGTAGGATAAGAATTTTTTGTGGATATTTTGGCAATGTCGAATTCTCTGACTTACGTGATGGTTAGGTTAGGTTGGGTTAGGTATTGTGAGGGAAGCACGTTTTGTGGATATTTTATCAATGTCCAATTCTTTGATTTCGGTGATGGTTAGGTTCAGATGGGTGAGGTTTGGTAGGATAAGCACTTTTTGTGGATATTTTGGCAATGTCGAATTTTCTGACTTCGGTGATGGTTAGGTTAGGTTGGGTTAGGTATTGTGAGGTAAGCACGTTTTGTGGATATTTTGGCAATGTCCAATTCTTTGATTTCGGTGATGGTTAGGTTCAGATGAGTGTGGTTTGGTAGGATAAGAACTTTCTGTGGATATTTTGGCAATGTCGAATTCTCTGACTTCGGTGATGGTTAGGTTAGGTTGGGTTAGGTATTTTAAGGAAGCACGTATTTGGGATATTTTATCAATGTCCAATTCTTTGATTTCGGTGATGGTTAGGTTCAGATGGGTGAGGTTTGGTAGGATTAGAACTTTTTGTGGAAATTTTGGCTATGTCGAATTCTCTGACTTCGGTGATGGTTAGGTTAGGTTGGGTTAGGTATTGTGAGGTAAGCACGTTTTGTGGATATTATCGCAATGTCCATTTCTTTGATTTCGGTAATGGTTAGGTTCAGATGAGTGTGGTTTGGTAGGATAAGAACTTTTTGTGGATATTTTGGCAATGTCGAATTCTTTCTATTCGGTGATGGTTAGGTTAGGTTGGTTTAGGTATTGTAAGGAAGCACGGTTTGTCGATATTTTCGCAATGTCCAATTCTTTGATATCGGTGATGGTTAGGTTTAGATGAGTGTGGTTTGGTAGGATAAGAACTTTTTGTGGATATTTTGGCAATGTCGAATTCTCTGACTTCGGTAATGGTTAGGTTAGGTTGGGTTAGGTATTGTGAGGTAAGCACGTTTTGTGGATATTTTATCAATGTCAAATTCTTTGATTTCGGTGATGGTTAGGTTCAGATGGGTGAGGTTTGGTAGGATAAGAACTTTTTGTGGATATTTTGGGAATGTCGAATTCTCTGACTTCGGTAATGGGTAGTTTAGGTTGGGTTAGGTATTGTGAAGTAAGCACGTTTTGTGGATATTTTCGCAATGTCCAATTCTTTGATTTCGGTGATGGTTAGGTTCAGATGAGTGTGGTTTGGTAGGATAAGAACTTTTTGTGGATATTTTGGCAATGTCGAATTCTCTGACTTCGGTGATGGTTAGGTTAGGTTGGGTTAAGTATTGTGAGGTAAGCACGTTTTGTGGATATTTTATCAATGTCCAATTCTTTGATTTCGGTGATGGTTAGGTTCAGATGGGTGAGGTTTGTAGGATAAGCACTTTTTGTGGATATTTTTGCAATGTCGAATTCTCTGACTTCGGTGATGGTTAGGTTAGGTTGGGTTAGGTATTGTGAGGTAAGCACGTTCTGTGGATATTTTCGCAACGTCCAATTCTTTGATTTCGGTGATGGTTAGGTTCAGATGGGTGAGGTTTGGTAGGATAAGAACTTTTTGTGGATATTTTGGCAATGTCGAATTTTCTAACTTCGGTGATGGTTAGGTTAGGTTGGGTTAGGTATTGTGAGGAAAGCACGTTTTGTGGATATTTTCGCAATGTCAAATTCTTTGATTTCGGTGATGGTTAGGTTCAGATGGGTGAGGTTTGGTAGGATAAGAACTTTTTGTGGATATTTTGGGAATGTCGAATTCTCTGACTTCGGTAATGGTTAGGTTAGGTTGGGTTAGGTATTGTGAAGTAAGCACGTTTTGTGGAAATTTTTGCAATGTCCAATTCTTTGATTTCGGTAATGGTTAGGTTCAGATGAGTGTGGTTTGGTAGGATAAGAATTTTTTGTGGATATTTTGGCAATGTCGAATTCTCTGACTTACGTGATGGTTAGGTTAGGTTGGGTTAGATATTGTGAGGTAAGCACGTTTTGTGGATATTATCGCAATGTCCAATTCTTCGATTTCGGTAATGGTTAGGTTCAGATGAGTGTGGTTTGGTAGGATAAGAACTTTTTGTGGTTATTTTGGCAATGTCGAATTCTTTGACTTCGGTGATGGTTAGGTTAGATTGGTTTAGGTATTGTAAGGAAGCACGTTTTGTGGATATTTTCGCAATGTCCAATTCTTTGATTTCGGTAATGGTTAGGTTCAGATGAGTGTGGTTTGGTAGGATAAGAACTTTTTGTGGATATTTTGGCAATGTCGAATTCTTTGACTTCGGTGATGGTTAGGTTAGGTTGGGTTAGGTATTGTGAGGAAGGCACGTTTTGTGGATATTTTCGCAATGTCAAATTCTTTGATTTCGGTGATGGTTAGGTTCAGATGGGTGTGGTTTGGTAGGATAAGAATTTTTTGTGGATATTTTGGCAATGTCGAATTCTCTGACTTACGTGATGGTTAGGTTAGGTTGGGTTAGATATTGTGAGGTAAGCACGTTTTGTGGATATTATCGCAATGTCCAATTCTTCGATTTCGGTAATGGTTAGGTTCAGATGAGTGTGGTTTGGTAGGATAAGAACTTTTTGTGGTTATTTTGGCAATGTCGAATTCTTTGACTTCGGTGATGGTTAGGTTAGGTTGGTTTAGGTATTGTAAGGAAGCACGTTTTGTGGATATTTTCGCAATGTCCAATTCTTTGATTTCGGTGATGGTTAGGTTCAGATGGGTGAGGTTTGGTAGGAAAAGAACTTTTTGTGGATATTTTGGAAATGTCGAATTCTCTGACTTCGGTGATGGTTAGGTTAGGTTGGGTTAGGTATTGTGAGGTAAGCACGTTTTGTGGATATTTTCGCAATGTCCAATTCTTCGATTTCGGTAATGGTTAGGTTCAGATGAGTGTGGTTTGGTAGGATAAGAACTTTTTGTGGTTATTTTGGCAATGTCGAATTCTTTGACTTCGGTGATGGTTAGGTTAGGTTGGGTTAGGTATTGTGAGGAAGGCACGTTTTGTGGATATTTTCGCAATGTCAAATTCTTTGATTTCGGTGATGGTTAGGTTCAGATGGGTGAGGTTTGGTAGGATAAGAACTTTTTGTGGATATTTTGGGAATGTCGAATTCTCTGACTTCGGTAATGGTTAGGTTAGGTTGGGTTAGGTATTGTGAAGTAAGCACGTTTTGTGGATATTTTTGCAATGTCCAATTCTTTGATTTCGGTAATGGTTAGGTTCAGATGAGTGTGGTTTGGTAGGATAAGAATTTTTTGTGGATATTTTGGCAATGTCGAATTCTCTGACTTACGTGATGGTTAGGTTAGGTTGGGTTAGATATTGTGAGGTAAGCACGTTTTGTGGATATTATCGCAATGTCCAATTCTTCGATTTCGGTAATGGTTAGGTTCAGATGAGTGTGGTTTGGTAGGATAAGAACTTTTTGTGGTTATTTTGGCAATGTCGAATTCTTTGACTTCGGTGATGGTTAGGTTAGGTTGGTTTAGGTATTGTAAGGAAGCACGTTTTGTGGATATTTTCGCAATGTCCAATTCTTTGATTTCGGTGATGGTTAGGTTCAGATGAGTGTGGTTTGGTTGGATAAGAACTTTTTGTGGATATTTTGGCAATGTCGAATTCTCTGACTTCGGTAATGGTTAGGTTAGGTTGGGTTAGGTATTGTGAGGTAAGCACGTTTTGTGGATATTTTCGCAATGTCCAATTCTTTGATTTCGGTGATGGTTAGGTTCAGATGGGTGAGGTTTGGTAGGATAAGAACTTTTTGTGGATATTTTGGAAATGTCGAATTCTCTGACTTCGGTGATGGTTAGGTTAGGTTGGGTTAGGTATTGTGAGGTAAGCACGTTTTGTGGATATTTTCGCAATGTCCAATTCTTTGATTTCGGTGATGGTTAGGTTCAGATGGGTGAGGTTTGGTAGGATAAGCACTTTTTGTGGATATTTTGTGCAATGTCGAATTTTCTGACTTTGGTGATGGTTAGGTTAGGTTGGGTTAGGTATTGTGAGGTAAGCACGTTTTGTGGATATTTTGGCAATATCCAATTCTTTGATTTCGGTGATTGTTAGGTTCAGATGAGTGTGGTTTGGTAGGATAAAAACTTTTTGTGGATATTTTGGCAATGTCGAATTCTCTGACTTCGGTGATGGTTAGGTTAGGTTGGGTTAGGTATTGTGAGGAAGGCACGTTTTGTGGATATTTTCGCAATGTCAAATTCTTTGATTTCGGTGATGGTTAGGTTCAGATGGGTGAGGTTTGGTAGGATAAGAACTTTTTGTGGATATTTTGGGAATGTCGAATTCTCTGACTTCGGTGATGGTTAGGTTAGGTTGGGTTAGGTATTGTGAGGTACGCACGTTTTGTGGATATTATCGCAATGTCCAATTCTTTGATTTCGGTAATGGTTAGGTTCAGATGAGTGTGGTTTGGTAGGATAAGAACTTTTTGTGGATATTTTGGCAATGTCGAATTCTTTGACTTCGGTGATGGTTAGGTTAGGTTGGGTTAGGTATTGTGAGGAAGGCACGTTTTGTGGATATTTTCGCAATGTCAAATTCTTTGATTTCGCTGATGGTTAGGTTCAGATGGGTGAGGTTTGGTAGGATAAGAACTTTTTGTGGATATTTTGGGAATGTCGAATTCTCTGACTTCGGTAATGGTTAGGTTAGGTTGGGTTAGGTATTGTGAAGTAAGCACGTTTTGTGGATATTTTTGCAATGTCCAATTCTTTGATTTCGGTAATGGTTAGGTACAGATGAGTGTGGTTTGGTAGGATAAGAATTTTTTGTGGATATTTTGGCAATGTCGAATTCTCTGACTTACGTGATGGTTAGGTTAGGTTGGGTTAGATATTGTGAGGTAAGCACGTTTTGTGGATATTATCGCAATGTCCAATTCTTCGATTTCGGTAATGGTTAGGTTCAGATGAGTGTGGTTTGGTAGGATAAGAACTTTTTGTGGTTATTTTGGCAATGTCGAATTCTTTGACTTCGGTGATGGTTAGGTTAGGTTGGTTTAGGTATTGTAAGGAAGCACGTTTTGTGGATATTTTCGCAATGTCCAATTCTTTGATTTCGGTGATGGTTAGGTTCAGATGGGTGAGGTTTGGTAGGATAAGAACTTTTTGTGGATATTTTGGAAATGTCGAATTCTCTGACTTCGGTGATGGTTAGGTTAGGTTGGGTTAGGTATTGTGAGGTAAGCACGTTTTGTGGATATTTTCGCAATGTCCAATTCTTTGATTTCGGTGATGGTTAGGTTCAGATGGGTGAGGTTTGGTAGGATAAGCACTTTTTGTGGATATTTTGTGCAATGTCGAATTTTCTGACTTTGGTGATGGTTAGGTTAGGTTGGGTTAGGTATTGTGAGGTAAGCACGTTTTGTGGATATTTTGGCAATATCCAATTCTTTGATTTCGGTGATTGTTAGGTTCAGATGAGTGTGGTTTGGTAGGATAAAAACTTTTTGTGGATATTTTGGCAATGTCGAATTCTCTGACTTCGGTGATGGTTAGGTTAGGTTGGGCTAGGTATTGTGAGGTAAGCACGTTTTGTGGATATTATCGCAATGTCCAATTCTTTGATTTCGGTAATGGTTAGGTTCAGATGAGTGTGGTTTGGTAGGATAAGAACTTTTTGTGGATATTTTGGCAATGTCGAATTCTTTGACTTCGGTGATGGTTAGGTTAGGTTGGTTTAGGTATTGTAAGGAAGCACGTTTTGTGGATATTTTCGCAAAGTCCAATTCTTTGATTTCGGTGATGGTTAGGTTCAGATGAGTGTGGTTTGGTAGGAAAAGACCTTTTTGTGGATATTTTGGCAATGTCGAATTCTCTGACTTCGGTAATGGTTAGGTTAGGTTGGGTTAGGTATTGTGAGGTAAGCACGTTTTGTGGATATTTTATCAATGTCCAATTCTTTGATTTCGGTGATGGTTAGGTTCAGATGGGTGAGGTTTGGTAGGATAAGAACTTTTTGTGGATATTTTGGGAATGTCGAATTCTCTGACTTCGGTAATGGTTAATTTAGGTTGGGTTAGGTATTGTGAAGTAAGCACGTTTTGTGGATATTTTCGCAATGTCAAATTCTTTGATTTCGGTGATGGTTAGGTTCAGATGGGTGAGGTTTGGTAGGATAAGAACTTTTTGTGGATATTTTGGGAATGTCGAATTCTCTGACTTCGGTGATGGTTAGGTTAGGTTGGGTTAGGTATTGTGAGGAAGGCACGTTTTGTGGATATTTTCGCAATGTCAAATTCTTTGATTTCGGTGATGGTTAGGTTCAGATGGGTGTGGTTTGGTAGGATAAGAATTTTTTGTGGATATTTTGGCAATGTCGAATTCTCTGACTTACGTGATGGTTAGGTTAGGTTGGGTTAGATATTGTGAGGTAAGCACGTTTTGTGGATATTATCGCAATGTCCAATTCTTCGATTTCGGTAATGGTTAGGTTCAGATGAGTGTGGTTTGGTAGGATAAGAACTTTTTGTGGTTATTTTGGCAATGTCGAATTCTTTGACTTCGGTGATGGTTAGGTTAGGTTGGTTTAGGTATTGTAAGGAAGCACGTTTTGTGGATATTTTCGCAATGTCCAATTCTTTGATTTCGGTGATGGTTAGGTTCAGATGGGTGAGGTTTGGTAGGAAAAGAACTTTTTGTGGATATTTTGGAAATGTCGAATTCTCTGACTTCGGTGATGGTTAGGTTAGGTTGGGTTAGGTATTGTGAGGTAAGCACGTTTTGTGGATATTTTCGCAATGTCCAATTCTTCGATTTCGGTAATGGTTAGGTTCAGATGAGTGTGGTTTGGTAGGATAAGAACTTTTTGTGGTTATTTTGGCAATGTTGAATTCTTTGACTTCGGTGATGGTTAGGTTAGGTTGGGTTAGGTATTGTGAGGAAGGCACGTTTTGTGGATATTTTCGCAATGTCAAATTCTTTGATTTCGGTGATGGTTAGGTTCAGATGGGTGAGGTTTGGTAGGATAAGAACTTTTTGTGGATATTTTGGGAATGTCGAATTCTCTGACTTCGGTAATGGTTAGGTTAGGTTGGGTTAGGTATTGTGAAGTAAGCACGTTTTGTGGATATTTTTGCAATGTCCAATTCTTTGATTTCGGTAATGGTTAGGTTCAGATGAGTGTGGTTTGGTAGGATAAGAATTTTTTGTGGATATTTTGGCAATGTCGAATTCTCTGACTTACGTGATGGTTAGGTTAGGTTGGGTTAGATATTGTGAGGTAAGCACGTTTTGTGGATATTATCGCAATGTCCAATTCTTCGATTTCGGTAATGGTTAGGTTCAGATGAGTGTGGTTTGGTAGGATAAGAACTTTTTGTGGTTATTTTGGCAATGTCGAATTCTTTGACTTCGGTGATGGTTAGGTTAGGTTGGTTTAGGTATTGTAAGGAAGCACGTTTTGTGGATATTTTCGCAATGTCCAATTCTTTGATTTCGGTGATGGTTAGGTTCAGATGAGTGTGGTTTGGTTGGATAAGAACTTTTTGTGGATATTTTGGCAATGTCGAATTCTCTGACTTCGGTAATGGTTAGGTTAGGTTGGGTTAGGTATTGTGAGGTAAGCACGTTTTGTGGATATTTTCGCAATGTCCAATTCTTTGATTTCGGTGATGGTTAGGTTCAGATGGGTGAGGTTTGGTAGGATAAGAACTTTTTGTGGATATTTTGGAAATGTCGAATTCTCTGACTTCGGTGATGGTTAGGTTAGGTTGGGTTAGGTATTGTGAGGTAAGCACGTTTTGTGGATATTTTCGCAATGTCCAATTCTTTGATTTCGGTGATGGTTAGGTTCAGATGGGTGAGGTTTGGTAGGATAAGCACTTTTTGTGGATATTTTGTGCAATGTCGAATTTTCTGACTTTGGTGATGGTTAGGTTAGGTTGGGTTAGGTATTGTGAGGTAAGCACGTTTTGTGGATATTTTGGCAATATCCAATTCTTTGATTTCGGTGATTGTTAGGTTCAGATGAGTGTGGTTTGGTAGGATAAAAACTTTTTGTGGATATTTTGGCAATGTCGAATTCTCTGACTTCGGTGATGGTTAGGTTAGGTTGGGTTAGGTATTGTGAGGAAGGCACGTTTTATGGATATTTTCGCAATGTCAAATTCTTTGATTTCGGTGATGGTTAGGTTCAGATGGGTGAGGTTTGGTAGGATAAGAACTTTTTGTGGATATTTTGGGAATGTCGAATTCTCTGACTTCGGTGATGGTTAGGTTAGGTTGGGTTAGGTATTGTGAGGTAAGCACGTTTTGTGGATATTATCGCAATGTCCAATTCTTTGATTTCGGTAATGGTTAGGTTCAGATGAGTGTGGTTTGGTAGGATAAGAACTTTTTGTGGATATTTTGGCAATGTCGAATTCTTTGACTTCGGTGATGGTTAGGTTAGGTTGGGTTAGGTATTGTGAGGAAGGCACGTTTTGTGGATATTTTCGCAATGTCAAATTCTTTGATTTCGGTGATGGTTAGGTTCAGATGGGTGAGGTTTGGTAGGATAAGAACTTTTTGTGGATATTTTGGGAATGTCGAATTCTCTGACTTCGGTAATGGTTAGGTTAGGTTGGGTTAGGTATTGTGAAGTAAGCACGTTTTGTGGATATTTTTGCAATGTCCAATTCTTTGATTTCGGTAATGGTTAGGTTCAGATGAGTGTGGTTTGGTAGGATAAGAATTTTTTGTGGATATTTTGGCAATGTCGAATTCTCTGACTTACGTGATGGTTAGGTTAGGTTGGGTTAGATATTGTGAGGTAAGCACGTTTTGTGGATATTATCGCAATGTCCAATTCTTCGATTTCGGTAATGGTTAGGTTCAGATGAGTGTGGTTTGGTAGGATAAGAACTTTTTGTGGTTATTTTGGCAATGTCGAATTCTTTGACTTCGGTGATGGTTAGGTTAGGTTGGTTTAGGTATTGTAAGGAAGCACGTTTTGTGGATATTTTCGCAATGTCCAATTCTTTGATTTCGGTGATGGTTAGGTTCAGATGGGTGAGGTTTGGTAGGATAAGAACTTTTTGTGGATATTTTGGAAATGTCGAATTCTCTGACTTCGGTGATGGTTAGGTTAGGTTGGGTTAGGTATTGTGAGGTAAGCACGTTTTGTGGATATTTTCGCAATGTCCAATTCTTTGATTTCGGTGATGGTTAGGTTCAGATGGGTGAGGTTTGGTAGGATAAGCACTTTTTGTGGATATTTTGTGCAATGTCGAATTTTCTGACTTTGGTGATGGTTAGGTTAGGGGTTGGGTTAGGTATTGTGAGGTAAGCACGTTTTGTGGATATTTTGGCAATATCCAATTCTTTGATTTCGGTGATTGTTAGGTTCAGATGAGTGTGGTTTGGTAGGATAAAAACTTTTTGTGGATATTTTGGCAATGTCGAATTCTCTGACTTCGGTGATGGTTAGGTTAGGTTGGGCTAGGTATTGTGAGGTAAGCACGTTTTGTGGATATTATCGCAATGTCCAATTCTTTGATTTCGGTAATGGTTAGGTTCAGATGAGTGTGGTTTGGTAGGATAAGAACTTTTTGTGGATATTTTGGCAATGTCGAATTCTTTGACTTCGGTGATGGTTAGGTTAGGTTGGTTTAGGTATTGTAAGGAAGCACGTTTTGTGGATATTTTCGCAAAGTCCAATTCTTTGATTTCGGTGATGGTTAGGTTCAGATGAGTGTGGTTTGGTAGGAAAAGACCTTTTTGTGGATATTTTGGCAATGTCGAATTCTCTGACTTCGGTAATGGTTAGGTTAGGTTGGGTTAGGTATTGTGAGGTAAGCACGTTTTGTGGATATTTTATCAATGTCCAATTCTTTGATTTCGGTGATGGTTAGGTTCAGATGGGTGAGGTTTGGTAGGATAAGAACTTTTTGTGGATATTTTGGGAATGTCGAATTCTCTGACTTCGGTAATGGTTAGTTTAGGTTGGGTTAGGTATTGTGAAGTAAGCACGTTTTGTGGATATTTTCGCAATGTCCAATTCTTTGATTTCGGTGATGGTTAGGTTCAGATGAGTGTGGTTTGGTAGGATAAGAACTTTTTGTGGATATTTTGGCAATGTCGAATTCTCTGACTTCGGTGATGGTTAGGTTAGGTTGGGTTAGGTATTGTGAGGAAGGCACGTTTTGTGGATATTTTCGCAATGTCAAATTCTTTGATTTCGGTGATGGTTAGGTTCAGATGGGTGAGGTTTGGTAGGATGAGAACTTTTCGTGGATATTTTGGCAATGTCGAATTTTCTAACTTCGGTGATGGTGAGGTTAGGTTGGGTTAGGTATTGTGAGGAAAGCACGTTTTGTGGATATTTTCGCAATGTCAAATTCTTTGATTTCGGTGATGGTTAGGTTCAGATGGGTGAGGTTTGGTAGGATAAGAACTTTTTGTGGATATTTTGGGAATGTCGAATTCTCTGACTTCGGTAATGGTTAGGTTAGGTTGGGTTAGGTATTGTGAAGTAAGCACGTTTTGTGGATATTTTTGCAATGTCCAATTCTTTGATTTCGGTAATGGTTAGTTTCAGATGAGTGTGGTTTGGTAGGATAAGAATTTTTTGTGGATATTTTGGCAATGTCAAATTCTCTGACTTACGTGATGGTTAGGTTAGGTTGGGTTAGGTATTTTAAGGAAGCACGTATTTGTGATATTTTATCAATGTCCAATTCTTTGATTTCGGTGATGGTTAGGTTCAGATGGGTGGGGTTTGGTAGGATAAGCACTTTTTGTGGATATTTTGGCAATGTCGAATTTTCTGAGTTCGGTGATGGTTAGGTTAGGTTGGGTTAGGTATTGTGAGGTAAGCACGTTTTGTGGATATTTTATTAATGTCCAATTCTTTGATTTCGGTGATGGTTAGGTTCAGATGGGTGAGGTTTGGTAGGATAAGCACTTTTTGTGGATATTTTGTGCAATGTCGAATTTTCTGACTTTGGTGATGGTTAGGTTAGGTTGGGTTAGGTATTGTGAGGTAAGCACGTTTTGTGGATATTTTGGCAATATCCAATTCTTTGATTTCGGTGATTGTTAGGTTCAGATGAGTGTGGTTTGGTAGGATAAAAACTTTTTGTGGATATTTTGGCAATGTCGAATTCTCTGTCTTCGGTGATGGTTAGGTTAGGTTGGGTTAGGTATTGTGAGGAAGGCACGTTTTGTGGATATTTTCGCAATGTCAAATTCTTTGATTTCGGTGATGGTTAGGTTCAGATGGGTGAGGTTTGGTAGGATAAGAACTTTTTGTGGATATTTTGGGAATGTCGAATTCTCTGACTTCGGTGATGGTTAGGTTAGGTTGGGTTAGGTATTGTGAGGTAAGCACGTTTTGTGGATATTATCGCAATGTCCAATTCTTTGATTTCGGTAATGGTTAGGTTCAGATGAGTGTGGTTTGGTAGGATAAGAACTTTTTGTGGATATTTTGGCAATGTCGAATTCTTTGATTTCGGTGATGGTTAGGTTAGGTTGGTTTAGGTATTGTAAGGAAGCACGTTTTGTGGATATTTTCGCAATGTCCAATTCTTTGATTTCGGTGATGGTTAGGTTCAGATGAGTGTGGTTTGGTAGGATAAGAACTTTTTGTGGATATTTTGGCAATGTCGAATTCTCTGACTTCGGTAATGGTTAGGTTAGGTTGGGTTAGGTATTGTGAGGTAAACACGTTTTGTGGATATTTTATCAATGTCCAATTCTTTGATTTCGGTGATGGTTAGGTTCAGATGGGTGAGGTTTGGTAGGATAAGAACTTTTTGTGGATATTTTGGGAATGTCGAATTCTCTGACTTCGGTTATGGTTAGTTTAGGTTGGGTTAGGTATTGTGAAGTAAGCACGTTTTGTGGATATTTTCGCAATGTCCAATTCTTTGATTTCGGTGATGGTTAGGTTCAGATGAGTGTGGTTTTATTAGGATAAGAACTTTTTGTGGATATTTTGGCTATGTCGAATTCTCTGACTTCGTTAATGGTTAGGTTAGGTTGGGTTAGGTATTGTGAGGTAAGCACGTTTTGTGGATATTTTATTAATGTCCAATTCTTTGATTTCGGTGATGGTTAGGTTCAGATGGGTGAGGTTTGGTAGGATAAGAACTTTTTGTGGATATTTTGGGAATGTCGAATTCTCTGACTTCGGTAATGGTTAGTTTAGGTTGGGTTAGGTATTATGAAGTAAGCACGTTTTGTGGATATTATCGCAATGTCCAATTCTTTGATTTCGGTAATGGTTAGGTTCAGATGAGTGTGGTTTGGTAGGATAAGAACTTTTTGTGGATATTTTGGCAATGTCGAATTCTTTGACTTCGGTGATGGTTAGGTTAGGTTGGGTTAGGTATTGTGAGGTAAGCACGTTTTGTGGATATTATCGCAATGTCCATTTCTTTGATTTCGGTAATGGTTAGGTTCAGATGAGTGTGGTTTGGTAGGATAAGAACTTTTTGTGGATATTTTGGCAATGTCGAATTCTTTGACTTCGGTGATGGTTAGGTTAGGTTGGGTTAGGTATTGTGAGGTAAGCACGTTTTGTGGATATTATCGCAATGTCCATTTCTTTGATTTCGGTAATGGTTAGGTTCAGATGAGTGTGGTTTGGTAGGATAAAAACTTTTTGTGGATATTTTGGCAATGTCGAATTCTCTGACTTCGGTGATGGTTAGGTTAGGTTGGGTTAGGTATTGTGAGGAAGGCACGTTTTGTGGATATTTTCGCAATGTCAAATTCTTTGATTTCGGTGATGGTTAGGTTCAGATGGGTGAGGTTTGGTAGGATAAGAACTTTTTGTGGATATTTTGGGAATGTCGAATTCTCTGACTTCGGTAATGGTTAGGTTAGGTTGGGTTAGGTATTGTGAAGTAAGCACGTTTTGTGGATATTTTAACAATGTCCAATTCTTTGATTTCGGTAATGGTTAGGTTCAGATGAGTGTGGTTTGGTAGGATAAGAATTTTTTGTGGATATTTTGGCAATGTCGAATTCTCTGACTTACGTGATGGTTAGGTTAGGTTGGGTTAGGTATTGTGAGGTAAGCACGTTCTGTGGATATTTTCGCAACGTCCAATTCTTTGTGTTCGGTGATGGTTAGGTTCAGATGGGTGAGGTTTGGTAGGATAAGAACTTTTCGTGGATATTTTGGGAATGTCGAATTCTCTGACTTCGGTAATGGTAAGTTTAGGTTGGGTTAGGTATTGTGAAGTAAGCACGTTTTGTGGATATTTTCGCAATGTCCAATTCTTTGATTTCGGTAATGGTTAGGTTCAGATGAGTGTGGTTTGGTAGGATAAGAACTTTTTGTGGATATTTTGGCAATGTCGAATTCTCTGACTTCGGTGATGGTTAGGTTAGGTTGGGTTAGGTATTTTAAGGAAGCACGTATTTGGGATATTTTATCAATGTCCAATTCTTTGATTTCGGTGATGGTTAGGTTCAGATGGGTGAGGTTTGGTAGGATAAGAACTTTTTGTGGATATTTTGGCAATGTCGAATTCTCTGACTTCGGTAATGGTTAGGTTAGGTTGGGTTAGGTATTGTGAGGTAAGCACGTTTTGTGGATATTTTATCAATGTCAAATTCTTTGATTTCGGTGATGGTTAGGTTCAGATGGGTGAGGTTTTGTAGGATAAGAACTTTTTGTGGATATTTTGGGAATGTCGAATTCTCTGACTTCGGTAATGGGTAGTTTAGGTTGGGTTA